>NC_050445.1:2684594-2984594 GCF_903995425.1 Onychomys torridus
CTTCAAGTTGTCTTCTGACCTCCACATGAGCGCACATACAGTGCTCACACACAGTGCTCACACACAAACGCAAAAATAAATACATAAACAAGATGGAGTATAATGATCTCTATAAAATATAAAAACATGGGTTAAAAATGAAAAACGACTAAATGTTAACCATCTCTACGTTAATGTAATGGGACTGAGAAAGGCACAGACATCTTTTCCAAACATTCTGATTCCTCCCTTCGTCTCTACTGTTACAGGGAAGAAGCTTACACACCTGAGTTAGACTCTAGACCAGGACCTACGCACCCCCTCACATAGCAATGCAACCCCCTCAGCCACAGACCAAGCGCTGAGCAGAAATAAACCCCATCAGAGCTGGAGCAGACACAGCACGACCATGGCACTCCTGGCCCACGGGTCCCTGATGTCTGACATTCAAGATGGACAGAATGCCGCAGAAGGCGTGAAAGCAGCTGGGCTCTGTTGGAGCTGCCATCTTCAGACCTGTGAATCACTTCACTCTGGCAGGTACTACGAGCTGTACTTCATTAGCACGGTGTGGTCATTGCTGATTAGCTATGGACGGCTACTGGAAATGGCAACAGGCATATCCTGTTGTCCAGACAAAGAGCATATCCCAGACTTCTTTGTGGACAAAGAATGGGTAAGCTGAGTAGGTGAACTCTGGCCAATGAGATGAAAAAGCTGATACCAAACAGTAGAGCCTCTTTGCCCCTCCCCTTCCCTCTCCTTTAGAATAAGGGAGTGACTGAAGCTGCAGTAACCTACCTCGGAATAGTCAACATCCTTACAGGGAAGCCGAATGTCAAATACACTAGGGAAGAGAAATCCCTCATGACACTAGACAGCTGCCATGCCCAGCACCAACTGCCTGCCATAAGCTGATTTCATCAAAGAAATTAAAACCCCTAACTTGTTTGAACTACTATTTTTAGACTCCTATCACTGGCTACCAATCACAATTCACCATCTTTGAAGAATTAAACTTTCTACTTCAACGTCAGGAAATATTTGTTATGTAGTCCCGTTCTCTGGTCCTGGCATCAAAGTATTCTTTTTGTGTGTCTGTTTGTTTTGTTTGTTTGCTTTTTAAGACAGGATTTTTCTGTGTAGCCCTGGTTGTTCTGGAACTCACTCTGTAGACCACGCTAACCTTGAATTTAGAGATCACCTGCCTCCGCCTCCAAGTGCTGGGATTAAAGGTGTGTGCCACTACCGCCCAGCTCAAAGTCCGTATTCTTAAGGCTCTGTCCTCATAACCTGTTTCCTCCTTGGTCTTCTACTTCTTCTGTGTCCATCACCAAAGGCACAGGAAGTATTCCTTTGGAAGACACACTTAAATAAAACATCCCCAAACAATTACACAAGATCAGTTTTTGTTGTTGTTGTTTGGTTTGGTTTGGTTTGGTTTTTCGAGACAGGGTTTCTCTGTGTAGCTTTGCGCCTTTCCTGGAACTCTCTTTGGAGACCAGGCTGGCCTCAAATTCAGAGAGATCCGC
Source organism: Onychomys torridus (assembly GCF_903995425.1). Classification (NCBI taxonomy): domain Eukaryota; kingdom Metazoa; phylum Chordata; class Mammalia; order Rodentia; family Cricetidae; genus Onychomys; species Onychomys torridus. The sequence goes on from NC_050445.1 coordinate 2,686,106, forward strand.
CTGGCTCTGCCTCCCGAGTGCTGGGATTACAGGTGTGCGCCACCACTGCCTGGCAGATCAAAGTTTTCTTATTATCTTAATATTGAAGCATATGATTAGAATATCACATAAAAGCAAACTCCATGAACATTATAATTCATAGCAGTAGTAAGATTATCACCTGGTACTTATTCAAAATGAATAATGAATGAGTATCATCAAAAATAACCTATATCTCTCTATGAGATAAAAGACTGAATTCAACCAGGTGGTGGTGGCGCACGCCTTGAATCCCAGCACTTGGGAGGCAGAGGCAGGAGGATCACTGTGAGTTCGAGGCCAGCCTGGGCTACCAAGTGAGTTCCAGGAAAGGCACAAAGCTACACAGAGAAACCTTGTCTCGAAAAAACCAAAAAAAAAAAAAAAAAACCTGAACGCACATTCCTAGAATTAGTTCCACCTTTAAACCCCTCCATAAATGTAGTAGAGAAATGTTTTATTATTGCTATGTGTGTGCACATGAGCACAGGTACACAAGTGTCACACGCACCAGAGGAGGTCAGAGGATAACTTTCGGGGATCAGCTTTCTCCTTTCACTGTGGGTTCTGGTGATTAAACTCCGGCCACCAAGCTTGCACAGAATGCACTTTTACCTACGGAGCCATCTGGACTACCCAAGAAACTATTTTTAAAACATAAATAATCAATGAAAAGAGAGCAGGAAGAAGAGACCACAACACACCTGAAGCTCGGAGGCAGGTGGACCAGCACAGACTGAGCAAGCTCATGTAGCCCATCTCTGTGCAGGCTAGTGGCCAGTGAACTGGGGAGAACATGTCTGAACACCATTAATATGATGGGTGGTTTTGTGTCAACTTGACACAAGCTAGGTTATCTGAAAGGAGGGAAATCCAATTGAAAAACTGTCTCCATAAGATCCAGCTATATTTCCTTAGTTAGTGACTGATGAGGGAGGGCCCAGACCACTGTGGTTCTGAGTTCTATAAGAAAACAGGCCGAGCAAGCCAGTAAGCAACAACCCTCCATGGCCTCTGCATCGGCTCCTGACTCCAGGTTCCTGCCATGTTTGAGTTCCCATCCTGACTTCCTTCAGTGAGGAAGAGTGAGACATAAGTGTAAACAAAATAAACCCTTTCCTCCCCAACCTGCTTTTTGCCTGGCGTTTCTCACAGTAATAGAAACCCTAACCAAGACTATTAACAATCCAGGGAATTCCAGAGCATGGCATCGATGTATGAAACTGTCACAGAGAAATACATTTCACATTTGCTAACCAAAAACCTAATTCAAGAGAAGAAAAGAAGAAGCTGGGAAAGGTGGCACATGCCTATAATCCCAGAACTGGCAACAAGGAGACAGGTGGATCCCCAGAGCTTGAGCTTGACGGCCAAGCCTGGGCTACTTGGTAAGTTTCAGAACAGTAAGAGAACATATGTCTCTCTCTCTCTCACACACACACACACACACACACACACACACACACACACACGCAGTCAATGCCTGGCCTCTCCACTCTCAAAATCACTCAGCCCAGTCACATAGCTCCACCTCTTCCTACCACACCACGGCCCCGGCTGCCCGTCTTCACTCCTCATTCACTGGCTCTCTCCTTGCACGACTTTAGTCAGCTCTTCAAGGCCGCCATGGTGTCTCACTGCTGGTGGTCTGCAAATGGATGTTTCTAGGTTCACATAAAACATTACCTCCTACTTCTTCCCGGCAAGTGATTTGATTTTACCAGTTTATAGATATGCCACCTACACCAGGAAAGGGTGTGTGAGGGGGTGGGACATGGAGAAAAAGGAGGAGGAGGAGAAAACAGAGACAGAAAGAAAATCTGTGTGGCTTTCTGTTTTCTTTTTTTTAATTTCCCAGTCAAAATGTCCTTGACATGTATCTGCACTTACTCCACAGGCCTCAGATTAGATGCCCCGTCAGTGGAGGCAGAGGAGAGGGCCTGGCACAGTGGGCTGACTCAGGCAGAAGGAAGCAGCTGGGCATGGTGCCTGGCCTAAAACCCCATCCACAGGTAGTCAGTGATAAGCTAGAACAGGAAAAGTGCCAACCAACCCAGGCGGGTGGAATCTGAGATGTGTTCTGGCCACAGACAAAGTAACTCATACGCTGTCAGCTACCTGGCTCTGTTAATTTAATATAACCACTGTGTGTGTTCAGGAGAGGAAATACAGAGGCCTGTAAAACACAGTAGCCACACTTGACAGTCTGAGTTTAAAAATACACCTGAAGGAGAGGTCAGAGCACCTTTTAAGATCTGCCTTGGTTAATATAATTAAAATAATTATATTATAATTAATAATAATTGTATATATTATAATAATTATTACACATTATATATTATATAATAATATAATATATTCTATATATGTTACACATATATAAACTACTATAACTATTAGCCTTATCTCTCTTTAGGGGTCAGTTCTCTCTTCCACGTCGGCCCTGAGGATTGAGCTCAGGTCGTCAGGCTTGGTGGCAAGTACCTTCCTTCATGCACTGGGTCATCACGGTGGCCCCGGCTCCATTCTTGTTTGCAGTTTCTGTATTAGTTATTTTTCTGTTGCTGTGATAAAACACTGTGACCGAAGGCAACTTAAGGAAGAGTTTCCCTTTGGCTCGTGGTTCCAGAGAGAGGAGAGTCAGTCTATCATGACCGGGAGCATGGCAGCAGGTGCCAGGCATGGTGACAGGTCCAGGAAGCTGAGAGGTCACATCTTCAACTTCAGACATGAAGCAGAGAGAGTGGACAGGAAGTGGGTGAGGCTATCAAATCTCAAGGCCCACTCCCCGTGACATACTTCCTTCAGTAAGGCTGCATCTCCTAAACCCTCCGGAAGCTTCACCTACAGGGTCTATGTTCAAATTCAGGAGCCCATGGGAGACATTTCTCATTGAAACCACCAGTTTCCACAGTCATCCTCGTAGCAGCTGTGTGGTCATACAGCCAGCTGCTGGCTCCTGTTTGTACTTGTTCTGTTTTCAGACATTGCCTTGTGCTTCTGATTTCTAAGGAGCAGTGTGATCTTTGTGGGTAAAGGTATACAGGTTTTTTCTTTGGCTGTTGTTGTCTCACTATGTAGCCCTCCAACTCCCTATGCAGACCAGCCTGGCTTTGAACTCATAGATCTGTCTGCCACTGCCTCCTGAGTGCTGGGATAAAAGGTGTGTGCCACCATGTATAACTCTATGTACCGTGTTATCCTAGAGCATCCCCCACCTCCCCAACAGGGTTTCTCTGTGTGACTTTGGAACCTGTCTTGGAACTCACTCTGTAGACCAGGCTGTCCTCAAACTCACAGAGATCTGCCTGCCTCTGCCTTCTGAGTGCTGGGATAAATGGTGTGTACCACCATGCACATCTCCCCTCCCCTGTGTTCTGTTTGGGGATATTTGGTCACACTGTGAACTCTGAGTTTGCATTTGCATTCATTAAATAAAATTAACCTTGGCTTAGGAGGCTGTGTTAGCAGCTAGTTGACAGAAAGTAATCATAGAGCCTCAGAGGACATCCTGGAGAGATAGTCGCAGGAAGTCATTGGATGGGGTTGGAGCATCTCAGCTTTTTCTGGTTTGTGGAGCGGAAGCATGGGTCTTCCGTGGACACCAGCAAGGAGAAAGTGTTAGGTAGTTGCTACTCAGCCTCTCTGAGCTCTTAGGTTTTCACCCCAGCCTTTGAATCTTGAGTTTTATTCATAATTAGAATGCTAGAGATTTAGTTAGAGCTTCCTTTAGTGGCAGCAATGGGGCCAGTGCCTGTGGGAGCAGAATTCTCACCAGGCTCAGGCCTGAGCGGCTAGGTTCCTGCTAGAGAAGCAGGCTGGTACCTGCAGAGCTGGGATTGCTGGCTGAGACAGCAGTAGACTAAGGCGCAGCTACTGTGCAGAGGTTAAAACAACAGTGTTCTCTTGCTCCAACTCCTCCAGTGTGCCCCTCACTCGCTCTTTCAAATTCATTACTTCTTTGTCCACTGTTAGTATTATTGCATATATAAACACATAAATGTATAACTATAACTTGTTGAGTCCATTCAGTGTTGCTTGTATGTACATGATTTCAGGGCTGACCACTTGGTATTGTATAGCCAGGTAGGGGGCTCACCCCTGGGAAAGTCTAGTTCTTTCTCTCTCAGCAGTGCTTAGGCACTTGTCTAAGGGTAGGGCCTCATGAGCGTTCCCTCTTGCACCTTGGCATGTGTATTAGTGTTGTTGTATGGATCTTGGTCAGGCAGCCGTATTGTTGCAGTATCGTGGGTGAAGTTCACAGTGTCATTTCTAAGAGACACGATCTCAAAGCAGACTTCCTGCTCCCCTGGCTCTTATACTCTTTCTATTCTCTCTTCTTCGATGTTCCCTGAGCCTTAGGTGCAGGAGTTGTGTTCTAGGTGCATTTGTTGGGGCTGGGCCCTCTTGATCTGTTCATCTTTGTATTTTGACCAGTTGTGGTTTTCTGTGATGGTCTCCATCTCCTGCAAAGACAAGCTTCTGATGAGGGAGGAGAGCGACACCTACCTATGGGTATAAGGCTAAGGTTTTAGAATGCAGTGGGAGTTCTGCTGTTTCAGTAGAGTGGTGTTAGTAGGTTTTCCTCTAAGATCTGTGACCTCAATAGCCCCAGGTAGTTGGCTAGGTTTTCAGTACCTCGCTGTTGAGAAGGACTTAGGTCCAATTAGAGAGCTGTTGGTTACCAAGAAGTCTGAGTGACACTCTCTAGCACTGTCTTGCAGGACTGGTCATTGTTGTGGTTCATAGGCATCACAGTTGGGTAGGGCTATTAATTGCTAACCTCCTTTGGCAGCTTGCATAGTATCTTCTGATACTGTGAAAGCTAATGCTTGGGGCGGAGCTTTGTCTGAGCATTCTTTATTTAAAAATAATTAGGATTTAATTTTGGGGTCTAGACCAGTAATAGTGCTGTGATTGTGTACAGTGTAACACCTTACCTCACCCTGAGCAGTATATAAAAGGCCTTCTCATTAATATAGATTTTCTGAGTTTATACACAGTTAAAGATATTTTGGTTTTACAAAATGCTGGATTGACATCGTGTCCAGATACCAAATTATTGGGTTGTCCCTCCTGCCACAGAGACTCTTAAGAATGGCCCTGTGTGCCATAGAGTTAAAGTAGCCATTCTGAAGCTACAGGCTTTATTCCCTGCTTGAAGTGTTAGTGGCGTGCTCTGCTGTCTTGACAGAATGCCTCAGACAAAGTGGCTTAAACAAGAGAGGCTTATTTTTTCATAATTCTGGAGGCTACAAGTTCAAGATTAGGGAGGCGCATCTGGGATGTTTCCTGGCCAGAGCCCTCTTCCTGGCCTTTGGATGGCTACATTCTTGGCATTTTCTCTGTGCTAATGCACATAAGGAAGAAGAGAGGTGTAACTGGATCTTTTCATTGGTACTGTTGTTTCCCCAATAATGATGTAGAGACTTTTTATTAATTATAAAAGCTCAGCTGATAGCTCAGGCTTGTTTCTAACTAGTTCTTATAACTTAAATTAACTCATATCTTTTAATTTACATCCTACTATGTGGCTTTTGCCTCTATTCCATCTTGTGTGTCCAACTCATTCTGCATCCAGCTAGCGACTCCTGGCATCTCTCCCCTTCTTCCCAGCATTCTCTCTGCCCCCAAAATCATGCTTAGCTATTGGCTGTTTAACTTTTTACTAAACCAATCACCATACCATATATTCACACAGTGTAAGGGAATATTCTACAAGAGAGAAGGAGAGAGGCAGACAGCCAGAGAGAGAGGAAGAGAGGAATAGGGAGGGGAAATTTGTGGGTTAAGATTTTAATGCATGAATTTTTGGGGAAATCACAATTCAGTCCATAATAAAAGGTAATGTGGACTTTTTGCCAAAGGTTCAGAACATTTTCATTTATTTTTGTAGTTCTATGTAAATATAAGATGTAGATCTTTGTTGTTTGGGAAAAATATAGCACCTTGTTTTAATTTTCTGTTGTCTGATGGTTTTTATCCTATTTGATAATACTTACTGTTTTAAAAAGGGTTTGACTTGTTGACAATCTTTCAGGATTTTAATCTGCTTTGCTTTTATATTATTCTAGGTGTACATTCAGTATCCCTTACTCAAAATGCATACAACCAGAAGCTTTCAGAATTTGGAGTTTGGAGTACTTAAACATACATAATGAGATATCATGGGGTTAGGACTAATGTCCAGTGCTAACTCTATTTATGTTTCATAAAGTTCTGTACACATAGCCAGAGGGTAATTTTATGCAGTGTTTTTAGTGTACCTGTGTGTTGACTGACACCTGTCAGATAAGATCACTGTGATGTCAGGTTGGTGTTGAGTTTCAGGTTTGGGGCATCTTAGGATGCTTCTCCTGTATATGGTTTTCCTGTTTTTGTCTCCATTTGTGTTTTGATTACTTTTCTCTTTCTCTTTATTTTAGCATTTTTCTGTAATATTGGCTGTTATCATTTGCTTTTGTTGCATGTGTGATTGTGGGCTTGGTAGGCCCAGGAGGTCAGTGCTTGGGGGACATGGCGGTCATCCTGGAGTGTGATGGGCTGAGCCTGCCACTGCCACTGGGAGTGCCAGGTGGGAGGAAGCTTCTGTTACTTGAAGCATGCCCTTTGCCTGTTCTTTGGAGAACTCATCTGTCTCTGGTCTAGGTGCTGGGAATATCATCATGCGTCTTCACTCTTGGCTGTATTCCATGGCCTTTGGCGTCCTGCATCACAGTTCCCAGTTTCAGGGATATTAGGTGTAATTTAGGCAGTGAATGAGCTCCTCTTTTTCTGGGACTTGTTAAACTTTGAATTTTAAGTGAGTCCTGAGAGCAGAAGCCCCATAGAGTCTTCACTCTGCCTTGTCAAAGCTTTTAAGACCTTCAGTAAGAATCCTTTAACTAGTCACCTTTAGTGAACCCCATCTTTACAACGAGGGAGTTCTATAATACCCTGGTCAGCATGCCTTTAGTCTAGCCCTTTTATAATTCTGATGTAGTTACATGAAATTAGAGAGAATATTAAATCTAATGTTTTCTTACAGACAGAACCTCCACTGAACACACCAGAAAACAGAGAGTACCTTGCAGAAATCATGTTTGAATCATTTAATGTACCAGGACTCTACATTGCAGTACAGGTAAAAACAGCATTGTCCTGTGATTCTGACAGTACAAGAAGCAGGAATCCCAAGGCCCTTTGTGTGCAGACTGGGCTAGACATTCCTCTTTTCTCTCTCTTGGTGTGTACCCTGTCACCAAGCTATTCGGGTTTGAATCAAATCACCATAAAGAAACTTGTCTGTAATTTATTTTTATATAACTACCACTGATATAAAGTTGGTCTTGCTCAATAGTTTTCCTATGCAGAGTCCTATGTGTTTTTATTTGGGTGTCAAGTTAGAGGTATAGATGTGTTTCTGTCTTTTTTTTTTTTTAGCTTCTTACAGTTACTTTGGGTCACTGTAAGTATAAGAAACAGCAAAAAAACAAACATACAAAAACAACAACCAAAAATGAAATGAACAGACAGCATAACATCTATGGAAAACAAACTAAGCTCAAGCCATGATCCCACCTCTTGGGAGGATGAGGCAGGAGGATCTAGGTCACCCTGGGCTATAATATGTGTGCTGAGGGCAAGTTTGGGTTACAAAGTGAGACCCTGTCTCAGAGACAGAGCAAACAAAAACCAGAACAAAGTAAATGCCTTGGGAGAGCCCCATGATTAGGCTCCATTAGGTCCATGAACTCTTGTTCTGAGAGGCCCTGAGCTCCCAGGAGCTTCCAGAACTCATCTTGAAGCTTTTTTTTTTTTTTTTTTTTCCCCTTGGCTTAGAGTTTTATTGTTGCTTTGGTAGTTATAAAAAGGAAGTTGGCTGGGCGGTGATGGTGCACGCCTTTAATCCCAGCACTCTGGAGGCAGAGCTAGGCGGATCTCTGTGAGTTCGAGGCCCGCCTGGGCTACCACGTGAGTTCCAGGAAAGGTGCAAAGCTACACAGAGAAACCCTGTCTTGGTTGGAGTTTTGAGGAGTAACTGAGATGAGTCTTTCTTCAAAATTTCCTGCATAATATTACTTCCGTCTAAGAAAGAAGAGTTCCATGGAGAAATGCATTTTGCAGGTGCTGTTGTGTCCCCATGATGAATCATAGTGCCTGTTAACACAGTGCTCTCTCCCAAGACAAATATAGTTTATAGAACAGAGAGGTGCTTAGAAACACTGAATTTATTGTTATTGTTACTATTATTGTTGTTGTTATTATTGTTGTTGTTGTTGTTGTTGTTATTATTATTTATATAGGATCTTACTCCTTAGCCTACTCTGGCCTTTAAACTCAGGGTGATCCTCCTGTCCCAACCTCTTGAATGCTGCGATGAAAGGCACGGGCCACCATGTCCCACAGGACAATGGTTCTCAAGATGCCTTTTACAAGTGTAAATTCCTGTGTTCCATCTCGGCCTGGCCGGACAGTTCCTTGCTGCCAGGTGTCCTGTTCATGGCAGAGTGTGGAGCAGCAGCAGGCCCAGCTCCTCTCTGATGATAATTGTTGACAGTGCGCAATGACAGGAGGGGCCAAACGTTCTGTGAAGAGCAGAGCTGCCTCTGGCTCAGAGCCACTGTCTTGTACCCAGCACATCGAAGTTTCTGGGTGGATGGCCTCATCTTCTGTTAGAGAAGAGCTCCATGTAGGCTGGGGATGTAACTCATTTGCTTGCCCAGCACAAAACACCGGGTTTGATCCCAAGTATGGTAGAAACTGTAAATGGTGCTGCACATCTGAATTCCTAGTACTCCGGGAGGGTCATGAGTTCAGGGCCATCCTTGGCTTCATGAGGAGACTCCACCTCAAGCCACAAGCAAGCTCCCAGACAAACAAACCCTCCATGTTTGTGGCTGCACTTGGAACACCTGTAGATTAGAAGTTAAATCTTGTGATTTAGCAGTGGAATTCTATTTCACTGGTTTTGGTTTGTAAAACTTTATGTTTCTGTTGAAAACCCGACTCCTTCATTTGAAAGGAAAACTGGCATGCCCGTCTGCCAAATGAGAATTGGGAGATGTGGGGTACGGAGAGGGAAGTTTCTAGACTTATTAAAGAAGAGTTCACTGCAGCACCTGAGGCCAGCCGAGCCCTGGCTGCTGCTCTGCATGCTGTCTCTTCAGAAGATGTTCTGTGTCTCTCCAGGCGGTGCTGGCTCTGGCAGCCTCGTGGACATCCCGGCAAGTTGGTGAGCGCACACTGACAGGGATAGTCATAGACAGTGGAGATGGCGTCACCCACGTTATCCCAGTGGTAAGCACAGGCTTCCTATTTTAGTCTCTGAGGCTTAACACCTGTCCTGAGGTAAGGGAAGAATTGAAGAAGGCAGAATAAAACTCAACCCCCCTAACTAAAATACCATCTTTTAGGTGATGTTCTTAGAAACGGCAATGGGATCCTTCTTCCCTTCCTTCCTCCCTTCCTCCCTCCCTCTCTTTTTCCTAAGACAGGGTCTCCCTGGCTGGCCTGGAACTCGCTGTGTAGATCAGGCTGGCTTTGAACTCACAGAGATTCATTTGCCTTTGCTCTCAAGGGCTGGGATTTAAAAAGTGTATGCCGGGTTGGGGATTTAGCTCAGTGGTAGAGTGCTTGCCTAGCAAGCACAAGGCCCTGGGTTCAGTCCTCAGCTCAAAAAAAAAAAAAAAAAAAAAAAAAAAGTGTATGCCACCATACCTGGTTTTGGCAATGGGAATTTAGGAAGCCTAGGAAGGTGAAAAAGAGTTCAAAAGAATGCCATGTTTGTGCCTTTGGCGGTTTGGAAACCATGGAACAAATTCTATAGTCAATTTTTGGGGGAGGGGGTAGCAAAAGGCTTCTGTTGTATTCCCACAGGTGTCAATCAGTGTCCTGACTCATCATTCGAACCACTACAGCTAGACGTGATTGTGGGTACCAGAGTTGAGGGTCAGGGCATGCCCAGTGAGAGGCTTCGCTCAGCTGGGGCCTTGGCGAACTTGCTCTTTCCTCTGCATGTATTTAAGAGCTAGGAAGGAAAGCTGACGTTTCAACGGGCAGAAGTCCTTACAATATCCTAAAGAAATGACTTCTAACTCCAACTTCAGGAGGCTTTGGTCTCTTTCTTCTGGTCCAAGGAGTTATTTCAAAATGATTCTTCTGAAAATCAACTAGTGTCAGTGGAAAGTCAGTCATGCCAGCTCACCCTGCTTCAGGTTTCCTCGGTAACCATAGTACAGTGTTAACTGCAGTTACAAACACACGTATATACATATATAGAGCTTTGTTTAAGTTTGAAGATTTTTGCTTTTGAAAAATTGTGTGTGTGTGTGTGTGTGTGTGTGTGTGTGTGTGTGTGTGTGCGTGTGTGCGCGCGCGCGTGCTTGCATGGGAGTGCATGCCATGGTCATATGGAGTAGTCAGAGGGCGACCTGTGGGAATCAGTTCATTCATTCTACCATCAGGGATCAACTCAGATCAAGCACCTTTATCTGCTAAGCCATCTTACCAGCCCTCAAGTTCAAGGTTTGAAAAATTTTTAAAAAAGGTTAATTTAATTATATTATATGTTTCTGTATGGGTTTGTGTATGTGAATGCAGGTAGCCCCAGAGGCCAGAGGCATTGGAACCTCTGGAGCTGGAGTTATGGGTGGTTTTAAGCTGTCGGATGTCAGTGCTAGGAACAGAACGTCAGTCCACTGCAAGAGCAGTCCATGATCTTAACCATGGAGCCATTTCTCCAGCCCTTAATCTATTTTTTTCTTTCTTTTTTTTCTTTATTAAGAAATTTTCTACTCCACATACCATCCACAGATCCCGCCCCCCCCCAGCCCTCTTTCCCAAGCCACCCGCATCCCCATATCCCCCAAATCGAGGTCTCTCATGGGGAGTCAGCAGAGCCCAGCACACTGAGCCTAGGTCCAAGCTCCTTCTCACTGCACAAAGGCTGTGCAAGGTGTCACACTGCAGGCACTGGATTCCCAGAAGCCTGCCCATAGACCAGGGACAGATCCTGATCCCCCTGCCTGGGTGCCCCCTAAATAGTTCGAGCCAAACAACTGTCCAGCCCCTAAATCAATTTTTAAAATACAAATTAGTATATTAAAAAATTTCAAGCTGAGTGGGGTGGCATATGCCTATAGGTAGATTTTTCTTTTTGGGCTGCCAGCTCACAAAAAATGACATGGAGACTTATTAATTATGAAGGCTCATCTCATAGCTTAGGCTTGTTCCTAACTAACTCATATAACTTAAATTAACCCATATTTTTATTCATCTATGTTTTGTCACATAGCTTTTACCTCTACCCCATTATGTGTGTTTGACTTGTTCCGTGTCTGTCTTCTCCACCCTTCTCCTTCCCAGCATTCTCTCTTCCCCCGAAAATCATGCCTAGCTATTGGCCATTTAGCTTTTTATTAAGCCAATCACAGTGACATCTCTTCACACAGTGTAAAGGAATATTTCACAACATATGCCTTATAATTCCAGCATTTGGGAGGTGAACACAAGAGGTTCAGAAGCTAAAGGTTATTCTTGGATGTATACTGGGTTTAAGTCCAGCCTGGATACATGAGACCTTGTCTCAACCAACTCCATAGAATTTGACGCCTGCCTCCATAAGCAGCTGCATGTACATGTGCATCCACACTCACATACACACAAAAACAAACTAGAAACAAACCAAAGCACAACTAAGCCAAAGCCAGGCAAAACAAGTGCATTTCCTTTAATTGAGAAATGATAATCATGATTTCATCTCAGTTACCGAAGGAACGACATTCTGCTGTTTGTGTCTGCCGAAAGGCTAAAGTTGTGAAAGTCTTAATGGTCAGGAAGGAACATCCAAGGCTCTCTCACCCTTGTACCCCTGCTCATGTGTCCTCTCCATGGAGGAGTGGCCCCCTCTCCCTTCCAAGTGTGAGCCAGACTGGAGTTCCTTTAGAGTGGTCTCAGGCTCTGGCTCCTGTGGGGATTGCTGGAGAGCTGATGCCACTCTGGCTCCTGGCCTTCTTTCTGATGCCGTATCTTGAGGAGCAACAGGACTCACCCCAGGTGTGTGGTCCCAGATCTGCTTGCACTGGGTTCTCCTTGCACACCGTAGAGGAGGGTGAGGCAGAAGCCTGTTCTTGAATCACTTGTTCATTTGTCCAGAGTCACTCAGCTCCCAGTGTGGTAGGAAAAGAAAACATCGCACACACAACCCAGATCCAGAGAGAGGTGTTTTGTAACTCTTCGCTGTGGATTAGTTTAGTTTCTTCCCCCGTTTATGAAAATTTATTTGTTACTGAAAATTTGGGTAAAATAATAAACAGTAAGAAAATAAAATTACCCATAAGCCCATTCAGACAACCATATTCTAAACTGCACAGCCTTTCGAGCTTTGATTAAGATGCAAACATTTGTATATACATGTTCATGTCTTAAATTGGGATGTCCTATGTCTAGTTTGTGTTCTGATCATATAAATAATACTAAAGTTATATCTTGCATATTAATTTAATGGTACTTTTTTCTCTTATGGCCAAATAGTCTGTGAAAAATAATTACCTAAAGCCATGGTGTGTGGTCCTAAAGTGGCATAGTGCTGACTTTTCTGCTGCTGGGTGTGTGACATGCTGCATGCGGTACTTACTTAATGCTTGTTTAGGAAGTGGTGTCCGTGGCTCAGAATGTGACTGTGAAGAGTCCATGTGTTAGGAAGTACTATTTTAATTACTTGTACATACCTTTTATCTCTATCTTAAAATATGTTACAAATACTTGTACTTTACAGAAAGGCCTTATCTTTTGTCTACAAGTTAGGAACGTGGGCAAAAAGCCCAGGAAGCCTTGGGAAGGTGGTCCTTGCAGCGGCGTATCAGTGGCTCCACCTGCGCCTGTGCTAAAAGTGCACACCTGCAGCGTGGAGCAGTCGCTCACCTCCACGCCCCCTCTTTCCCTTGGGCCTTGTGGCACAGAAGCCATGAAGTGCTAGAATGTGTCCCCACATCTGTATCTTTGCAGACAGACTGGATGGGTGGCCCGCTTGTGGCTTCTGTGGCAAGTCGGTGCCCACAAAAGGTCAGTGAGGGGACTTTTGGGCCCATCACTGCGATGGACACGTGGACTCTTGGCATTAGCCCTGCTTGTGATAGCAGAGTCATTGTGGACTCCGCCTGGGCCCCTCCCACGTATGCCTTCAGTAGCTAAGGAAAGCATCGGAGAATCCAGCTCCTGAGCTACACTGTTCTGCACATGGCTCTGGTTGGTTAGTTTTTTTGAGTCAGTTTTCACTGTGCTGGATGGAACCATTTCTTGAATATGTAGGATCAGCCATAAAGCACATACCTAGCAGGCAAGGTTTGATCTCATCTATACCATAAATGCCCTCAGGGTATTTGCTCCACTAGGGATGAAGGTTGGAAGTCTGTGGATCCAGGGTTTGGATCCAGGTTGTTTTGGGATCACAGGCCTCATTGCTAACTTTGAATTAGGAGGAGATTTATAGTTGGTTTAACAGCATGTAGACAAGTTGTTTCTGTTTAGTTAGAAGAAAACGTTATTGTTGACTGTTCTCCCAGACAGCATCATCTTCTAGAAATGAACTAACCTAAGCAATTTCCCCCGTGTTCCTAATGAAAACAGCATTTTGGTTGCTTATGGAGATTCAGGTTATTGGCATTGTTTAGAATTTTAAATATTAATGGAACTGCAGATGCAGTCATTTAAAAGGACCTTAGGTGCTAAACCTCATGAGTGGGAGCCACTGCATGCTAGTTCAGTACTCAGAGTAGGGGCTGAGAAGGCTTGACTGGGAACCTCCTGGGTCCAGCTGGCTCTGGGCTGTGGTGACTGACGTGGCTGCCCTGTCTCCTCTTCCTCTCCAGGCAGAAGGTTATGTAATTGGAAGCTGCATCAAACACATCCCAATTGCAGGTAGAGATATTACGTATTTCATTCAGCAGCTGCTAAGGGAGAGGGAGGTGGGAATCCCTCCTGAGCAGTCACTGGAGACCGCAAAAGCCATTAAGGTAAACACAGAAGGGAACCTGGCTGGTTTGGGGGTGAGAGAGAAATGGTGCTTGGACGTTCCCCTCGATGATTCCATCATCCCCCTCCTGCTCCCTTCCTATCCCCCCGAGAGTGTGGGCCTTGGTTGTTTTACCGTCTTCTCAGTGTGCTGGGGACTGGAGGCTCAACACGATTTTCCACACAGAGAGCAGCTTGATAGCTGGTGCTGAGCCACCGGCGTGTGCAATAGAGCATCGTTTAATCGGAGCCTAATTAAACAAAACCTTCAATTAGCTGCACGCTGCTTCCACATCTCTCTCCATGCTTCCTTTTAGAATCAGGGCGCAAGCCGCAGCAGCAGCAGCAGTAGCTGTCATGATCCCCGTGGTGTCTGCCTGCCTCGGAGTCCTGAGCATACACCTCAGAACCTGGCCAGTCTCAGACTCCTTCAACACAATCCACCCGCGTGTCTCCAGACCTCAGTTCCACCCAGAACAGCGGCAGGACAGTTTGGAATTTAGTTATGAGAGAACAAAAGTGGCTCGTTGGTCATTAGAGTATCGACTTGACCTGACCCATCTCTGTGTTGTTTTGGGTACAGCAGTTGCAGACCCTTTTAAAAGAATTTGTCTTTTCAGCCATCAAAACCAAAACACATTAAAAAATCAAAATGCAAGAGGGTCTTCAGAGTCCAAGGCTGATCATTATATAGAGAGAAGGAGGAAGGATTCTCTTTGGATCTGGAGAAGAATCTTAGGTGGGGTGTGACACGTGGCCTTGAGCTATCTCCTTTCTCACATAGCTCTGGTTTTGAGGTGCAGGGTGGTTGTGGGGGTGGTGAGGGCTAACCCCCTGCTCTTTTCCTCTCAGCTGAGCATCTCCAAGGAAGCGCTCAAATTTGGCTGATACTCCTTGAAAACAATCCTTTTGGGATGGGGCAGATACCAGGGAAGCTCCTATAAAAAGTTGCCACCAATCCCTGCTCCTGGGCCTGCACTGTCCGGGATTGGGGAGGCCCTCAGTGCTAAAGCAAAGGGGAGGAACTGGTCCCTTCTCCTTTGGGGAGAGGTTTGCCAGGTGTCCCAAGTCTTTCTTGTAGGCGACAATATTCCCAACGTTTTCCTTCCTTCACTGGCAGCCGTCTGTTAGCAACCTCAGGGTTCCTGCCTAGTTTCTGCTTTTATTCTATAATATCTGCCATATGATAGCATGTCGTTTACTTATTTATTTCAGTTGCCTAGTGCTTGACTCTCAGCTAGATAGTTTCTGACAGGCTCTAAGTATTTCATTGACAGTATCTCCAATGTTGATCAAGTGACTGACCAGCAAGGTACATCCTCAGGCACAATGTGGGCCAGGGGAACCCTCTGTAAGCAGACATCTAGCAGGAGGCTAGAGAGCACTCCCTTAGTATCACACACACACACACTCACACACACACACACACACGCACGCACGCACGCACGCACGCACGCACGCACGCACGCACACATGTTAGGCTGTGGTTGGTTACTGTACTCTAGAATGGAGCAAACTTAGTTTGCTGATCCAGACATGGGCAGTAGTGAGGCAGGTACCGGAGAGGGAGCCTGAGGGAGCATGCAGAGCTTGGATGGAGGCAAGGTCCTGATGCTTACAGATAGACATTATTTCAGAAAATATGGCAGCAGAATTAGGGAGAATATGGTAGTGATCTAACCAAGTTGCAGAGAAAGCAGACTTGCCTGCCCTGCTCAAGCGTAGTCCTATCTGAGCCGAAAGACACCTGGACGTGAGCTTGATCGTCCATCCACCGGGGTTACAGTGTAGCCTGAGATGGATTTGGAGGTGTCTGTAATGTGTGAGTTCCTGTGTATTTGTCAGAGGGCAGTGACACTGGCAGTTATTAATGCTTGGCGGTATCTTTTTGTGTATACACAGGAGAAGTACTGTTACATTTGCCCTGATATTGTCAAAGAATTTGCTAAGTATGACATGGATCCCCGGAAGTGGATCAAACAGTACACAGGGATCAATGCGATCAACCAGAAAAAGTTCATTATAGATGTTGGTTATGAAAGGTTCCTGGGACCGGAAATATTCTTTCACCCCGAGGTAAGATCTGTTTGAGTGTACGGAGTACAGTGCATGTGGAGCAATGCTGCCCCCCAGTGTGCACAAGGAGTAGTTCTCAGTAAAGTTCTCAGTGAGCAAGGTGGCTGTTTCTGTGCTGGTTCCCGCTGCAGTGTGGCTGCCTGGTCTGCCTTGCCGTAGACTTACCTGCTTGAACAGTTAAGGTTGGCTTATCCTTGTAGAGATGAGGATGAACTTTGAAGCTCAATAGAAGAAAATGGATTTGGAACTGACCTCAAGGGGCCAGTGGTAATAGAAATCACTAATCACGAGGAATGTTATGCACTGGCCCCTGCTTAGAAGTGGGATTAAGACAGTCTGTCCAGCTTTGTGACTGTCCATCTGAAACCAGTGCATGGCCCAGCTGGTGAATGGCTGATGTTGCCTCCTTCCTCCGAGACTGTTGAACGTGAACTGGGTTTTGAAGTGTGTTTAGAGTCGACGTTTTCATACTTTAGTTCATTTAACGTGTGCTGTTGAATCCAAAGGTGTTGGTTTATTCGCCATGACTGTTGCATGGACTGTCTTGTTCTGATCCACTACTGTCACTACTGCACGTTTCCCCTCACAGCTGGGCTAACTTCTCCATGGTATTAATACTCACAAGTGTAGTTCTGACTGCACGCCGTGAGGCTAGTGTACGTGCCCAGCTCTTTCTCTCACTAGCATGAGGTGCTGTGTTCTCCTCAGCAGGGCTGCCTGTTCTTCTGCCTGGTAGATGTTGGAACTCACCCAGTTCATGTTCACATCACTCCATGGACATGTGGTTAGTCATGTGGCATTCCTTTGACACCTTTTATTTTCATGTAATGGGTTTCAGTTCTAGTGAGCCATATGTTTGTTAGTTACTTTTAAAGAAATGTTTTTTGGGGGGCCTAGAGACATGCCCCAGGGCTAACAGCATGGACTGTTCTTGCAGAGGATCCCAGTTCAGTTCCAGGACCCAGTCTGGTGGTCCACAGCCATATACAACTCCAGCTCCAGAGGATCTGATGTCCTCTTCCAGTCTCTGTGTGCGCTACATTCATGTACACAAACCCACACTCAGACACACACTTACACACATTATTAAACTTAAAAATAAAGTCTTAAAATGTTGTTTGAAAATTGTTTTGTGTTATTGGAGGAAAATGCATAATGTTTCTTTTATATTTATATAAAATTTAGTTTGCCAACCCAGACTTTATGGAGTCCATCTCGGATGTGGTTGATGAAGTCATACAGAACTGTCCCATTGATGTGCGTCGGCCGCTATATAAGGTAAGGCGCCTTCACTTCCTTCCCGCATTAAAGGCTGTAGCTATGAGCTACCCATAAAGCATACCTTCATCCCCGTTCCGCCTGCTCCTGGGACTCATTCCAATAGTTTAACAAGCTTTTGCTCAGAGAGGAGAGGATATGACACCACCATCGGAGGGATTTTTAAAAATGCTTTTCCTCCTTCCTCACCCTCCTTCTTCCCTTCTTCTGGAGCCTAGGCTGGCCTGGGCTTAGAACTTGTGACTCTCCTGTCTCCACCTCCCTAGCACTGGGGTTTCAGGCCTATGTCTCCATGCCTAGCTTGAGCTATCTTTTCTTCTTACCTGGCAAACTGGATTTGAAGTTCGACAGTCTGAGCCGTATGTACCCATTGAAAGAGGAAGGTGCACCCCCTTCAGGCTGTCTGGGAACTGCTCTTACTGGTCCATGGGCATTTAGGGTCAGTGCTGAGGTAGCATGACAGAGCTTCAGGTGGGACAATCAGATCAAATATGCACATGGATTTTTTTTCAAAATTCTTTAATTGTCCGGAATTGTCAAGCTTGAAATGAGAGAACTCTAGTAATTATTACATAAAAGGAAATATTGCTGACAGCCAGTTAGCAAGAGCAGAAAATCACTCCTTCATCTTCAGCTAACATTTGCATGTGTGCATCAAGCCTTTGACACTCAGCTTCATGATCCTCCTGTGTTACGGTCTGCACGCTCAGACATCCGCATTTTCAACAGAAAGATTCTGAGTCACAATGTCTTAGCTGCTGCTCCATTCCACAGTAGATAGCACATACCTTTTGAAAGAATGAGGTAAATCAGCTGCATTCCCATGAAAAAGCTTCTGGTCGACCATGAAGCTACTGACATGCAGCTCATATGAGTGTACTTGACGGTTCGGAGTGATAGATACCAAACAGTTAAAGGATCTCTGTGGAAGGCTTATGGTCAACTTCTGCTTTTTCCTCTTTGTGTTTCAAAATTGTTTGAGATTTTAGAGTTAACAGTATTTTTACTTGGAGATTTTTTCCCATAGGTAACTTTTTATGGGTAAAAACAAATTATGATTCTATATTTATTTGTTTCATGCCCCAAATTAAACCCCCTTGTCAAATAAGAGTACCAGGAAAGACACACTAACTAGACTGGGCAGTTAAGTGAGGTGGTGTGTGTTCACTGTACCACTCTTCAGTCTCCCTTGCATGGCTGTGTGGTCTTGCTGGTGAGGGCTAGGAACACATACTGCATAGTTCTAGTCCTGCTGAATGAGAACCTGTGCTAATGCAGCCCGCTGATCTCATAGGATCTGACAGGCCTTGGGGAAGAGGGGGCATTGGACCAGCCCTTAAAGTGTAGTGAAAGGCAGGGTGGGCTCGGGGACCTTGCACTCAGGTCCTGTTGTGTTTATTTCATTAAGGAAGTTTTCAGTTTTTTAACTGGTTCCATTGGTTCAAACTAAAAGTAGTTTGGATAAGGCAGCACTCTCCTGCACGACCCTCCTTCTAGTCTGATGATATAGCCTGGTGCCCTTTCCATTTTGGAATCACTCAGTTGTTAAGTAACACTGCAGAATGTGCTAACGCTGAACTCCAGGAAGCTTTATCAACTAGCAAGATGACCTCTGTAGGTGTGCTAGGTCACATGTGTACAGTTCATTGTGTAAAAGGTGGGGTTGGCCCAGCAGATGAGGTCCTGTGTCAGGTTTGACGTCGGAATGAGGAAGGGATAGGTTATAAGTGGGGAGGAGAGCGGCTTATGAAGAAGAGGAAGTGAGTGTTGGGCTAGGAATGGGGGTGTCTTCTGCAGGGGATGCTATAGTAGCCTTGCTTTGACCTGAAGTCTCCTCCTCCCTCACCACTGTTCCATGGAGAGTCCACTTTAAATTTCCATCTGCTTTTTTTTTTTTTTTTGGATAGGGTCTCATACCTTAAGTCAGGTTTACCTGGAACTCACTGTGTGGCCCAGTCAGGCTTCAAATTCATGAGGATTGTCCTGTCTCAGCCTCTCAAGAGTTGGGATTACAGGTGTGAGCCACCAAACCCAGCTTCCATCTCTTTCTAGACATGACTGGTTAATATTCTTTATTTTTTGGGGGGGGGTTCAAGACAGGGTTTCTCTGTGTAGTTTTGGTGCCTTTCCTGGAACTCACTTGGTAGCCCAGGCTGGCCTCGAACTCACAGAGATCTGCCTGGCTCTGCCTCCCAAGTGCTGGGATTAAAGGCGTGCGCCACCACCACCTGGCCTGGTTAATATTCTTTAGCCCTTCAAAAGCTGTGTAGAGATAATCCCTGTTTACCATTTTGTCCGCAGTTCTGGTACTCTCTTCCAGGTCACTGTAACTGAGTGCTGAGGTACATCAAAGATGTCAAAGTCTGACACTAATGGTGGTACCGTGATATCAGGAGATAGGATGAGATGCTAATCAGCTATACATGTCTCTTTAGAGTTTCTGTCTCTCTCTTGCTCTCTGTATCAAATGTATAGTGAACTACATTCCCCAGCCTCTGGCTTTTCAATATGCTGGCCTTGGACTTGCTGGTCTCCTACCTCAGCCTCCTGAGTATTGGGATTACAGAATTGCACCACCATGCTCCAGAGCTGTTCCTACAGTGGTTGTATATAAAGGGTAGAAATGGGGTATTGGCCATCTACTGCTGTGGGATAATGCTCTTATACACTGCAAAGATTTGTCACTTGAACTGGTTTAATAAAATGCTGATTGGCCAGGAGCCAGGCCGGAAGTGTAGGCAGGGTGACCAAACTAAGAATGCTGGGAAGAGGAAGGGTGGAGTCAGGAGTCATCAGCCAGAGGCAGAGGAAGCAAGATGAGAATGTTGTACTGAGAAAAGGTACCAAGCCACATGGCTAAACATAGATAAGAATTATGGGTTAATTTAAGGCTAAGAGTTAGTCACAAGCCTGAGCTACTGGCCGAATATTTATAAGTAATATTGATCTTCCCAGTCAATTACTTGGGAAGCGGCTGCTGGGTATTTGGGAGTTTCTGGTGGGACAGAAACTTCCTACTACAATCTACTGTAATTATCTTGCATAGTGGTAGATGTACAAGCCAACAGTTTTCTATGGGTCATTTACTTAAAGGAGGTGAGACCAGAGTTCATTATGGTTAGGGTCAGGATTGATGGAGGACTACAATGGAAGCATGGCCTCAGAAGAGACTCTGTTTGAGTAAGGACTGAGACACGTAGCCCAGTAAGTAACTATATGGGGTTTTTTAACACAGTTAACTTGCCTTTCCTTATTTTTTTTTATTTATAGGATGTCGCTATGTAGCCTAGGTTGGCCCTGAACTTGCAGTCCTTTGCCTTAGCCCCTGGTTGCTGGATTATAGCACTTACTAATTTTAAGAGTGTCAGTTTTCATTAGTTCTGTGCTGAGACTAACCACATGATTATAAGTGTATATAATTCCAGATCGAGTTTTTATGTCTTGTTGCTTTCTAGGTTCTGTTGCTGTTCAGAAGCAACCTTGAGCTCCTTCCATCTGAACAGATTGTCCTTGGAATTACATGATTACTCATAGGCCTTAAATCATTTAGGAAATAGCTGTGGTGCATTGAGTGTGTGTATGTTTAAAAACTGGCCTATGGCCACTCCTTATGGGGGCTGCTCTTTCTATCTCCCATGTTGCAGACAAACTGAAGGAAACCTTGTATGTTTCTCCCTAGGATAACCACTCCTTGGCTGACAATCCAGTTTGTTCTAGTAACTGGTGTACTATCAGCTGCATTTGTGTGTGTAAGAAGGTAGTAGATATGCAGGTGGCTGTCTTAGTCAGGGTTTCTTTTTTCTTTTCTTTTTTTTTAGATTTATTTATTATGCCTACAGTGTTCTGCCTGCGCACAACCCTGCAGGCCAGAAGAGGGCACCAGATCTCATTACAGATGGTTGTGAGCCACCATGTGGTTGCTGGGAATTGAACTCAGGACCTTTGGAAGAACAGCCAGTGCTCTTAACCTCTGAGCCATCTCTCCAGCCCCCTTTAGTAAGGGTTTCTATGACCAGAAACAACCTAAAGAGTGCAGAGTCTACTTGGTTTATTTGTCCCAACCACGGTCTATCTTGAAGGGAAGTCAGGGCAGGTGCTCAAGGCAAGGAACCTGGAGGCAGGAGCTGACCTAAGCTACACAGTAACATCCTATAAATAAAAAAATAAGCCGGGCAGTGGTGGCACATGCCTTTAATCCCAGCACTTGGGAGGCAGAGGCAGGTGGATCTCTGTGAGTTCGAGGCCTGCCTGTTCTCCAAAGGAAGTTCCAGGAAAGGCGCTAAAATAAAATAAAATAAAATTAGAATAAAATAGAATAAAATAGAATAAAATAGAATAAAATAGAATAAAATAGAATAAAATAATAGAATAAAATAGAATAAAATAGAATAAAATAAAATAGAATAAAATAAAATAGAATAAAATAAAATAGAATAAAATAAAATAGAATAAAATGCCATGAAGGAGTCCTGCTTACTGGCTTGCCCCTCATGGTTTGCTCAGCTTGCTTTCTTATAGCGCACAGGACCACCAGCCTAGGGGTGGCATCATATGCAGTGAACTAGGCCCCCTGTATTAATCAGTCAAGGAAATGTACCGCAGGTCAATCTAGTGGGGGACATTTTCTCACTTGAGGTTCTCTCTTCCCACATAACTTCAGCTTGTGTCAAGTTGACATAAAAATTAGTTATCACAGTAGTAGTGGGTAGGAAGGCAGGCAGGCTAGCAGGCAGGTAGATATGGGGCTGCTAGTTATGATTGTAGCCTTGGGATTGATTTAGAGAATTCAAGTCCCACAGAGAGTTGGGAAGGCTGAGTACAGTAGAGTTGGCCACACTTTTTGTCATTTATCCTGGAGCTGAACACTGCAGGAGAAGAGAGTCAGATGAGGCTGCCCTCTGCTCTGTCTCCTGAGACCTTCATCAGTGTAGACTAAATCCTGACATGGGAAACGAACCTCAGGCTCACGGGTGGAGGTTTTTGTCTTCCTCATGGCATTGCTCATTGTGGAACCTCAGTGGGTGTGGTATCATCTTGTGACTGCTTCCTTGGTTATTGCTGCAGGATAGGCAGCCCTGGGGTCACGTTTCTGTCTCTGGCAGTGTTTGGTGGGCACCACAGCTTCTACTACAACCACTAAGAAAGGGACTGCTTTCCAAAGCCAGGGTGATGAGTAAATTGAAGTTTCATGTTGAGACGGACAGATACCCACTTGATGTGTGTTAACCCACCAGGTGCAGCCATTAGAGAGGATTCTTTCTCGATGGCAATCTCAAACCAGGAGTTGGCCAACTTTTTCTGTAAAGAGCCAGATGGTAAATCTTTTTGGCTTTGCAGAAGCCATATGGTCTCTGTTGCATTTACTCCATTCTGCCAGTGCTGCTGCAGACAATATGGGCATCACTAGAAGAGGCCGGATTTCATAAAACGTTATTTACAAAAACAGGCAGGCAGCTTGCTATAGACAGTTGAGTCACTAGTTCCTAGTTGTAGTGCTTTCTACGCCTTGAGAGTTAGGTGGGACTTCTTTGCAGCTGACTGTGTGTACAGGTGTGTGATTCTTCATCAGCCCATCAGGGCAGTGTCTAGAGAAGACTTGGTGGAATTATGGTTGCTGGGCTTCTGGCACTCTAGAGTTTGTGGCTTTGACTGGCACTGCCCAGGACAAGCTGCAGGTTGCTGAGGCAGCACTTCCACTGGGTATTTGGCAGCGGTCAGTCCTTTGCCCAGATGGACCGACACTGTGCGGGATGGAAGAAACATTCTTTGGAACCAGCATCTTGGAGCAAATGATGTTTCACTATCATGATATACTCCTGTGCAGGGCATGCTCCATTCTGGGACCCCTTTCTAGCTCCTTCTCTGAGTGTGGACAGAAGTTTGTCATGAAAAATATCATTCTACTTCTGTTTCACAGTGGCTGAATATACAAGTAATAGGTGTGTGAGCATCTAAACAAAATAGGTAAGAAAATACACTGTGTAATCTGGACCACACACGGATGTCTTTCTGTGCATAGTCAAACACCTGCAGGTGTCTAGAGGGGATGCCTCTTTTTTTATTCTTGTTCCCAGGTGCTTCTCTTCTCCATGACCAATGTTGGACCCATTTCTTGCCAGTGGCCCAGGCCCCTTTCACACTGAGGCAGCAGTCAGTGGATCAGAATGATAGGAAAACATGGTCTAGGTCCAGGGAAAGTCAGATTAGAAAAGAGGAAGTAACACAGCTGATGGACACTGATGGATTCTGGATGGTAAAATGCTCTCTCCCAGGACTGAGGATGTTGGCTTCCTGACCTCATCTTCCTGAGTGTCTTCCCTCCAGTCTTACAGCTCTGTCTAGACCAGCTGTTCCCAACCTGTGGGATGAGATCCCTTTGGGGGTTGAATGACCTTTCGCAGGGTTACCTAAGACCATTGGGAAACATATATTTACATTAAGATTCATGATAGGAGCCAAATTACAGTTATGAAGTAGCAACAAATAATTTTATGGTTGGGGGTCACCACAGCATGAGGAATTGTTTATTAAAGGGTTAAAGCATTAGTTAGGTTGAGAACCACTGACCTAGACAGTGGTGGTGGACATAAGAACAAGAAGGGGAACCACAGAGAGTCCTTTCTTCTTGTGTGGGGCCTTCTCCTTCATTGAGTAATCCAGACCTGTAGGGCCAAGGCTGCTGTATTTCCCTCCTTCACAGTCTTGGTGACCTGCAGGGGGTTCATTATGGTCTAGTGAGTAAGAGGTGGCTTGCTTTAGACTGCCGGAAGATCTGAGACTTTCCTGGCCTTTGAGCCAACATCTTGCCCAGGCTCACAGGCCAAGAAGAAAAAATGGTAAGAATAAAAGATGGCTCTGGAAATTTGGACTGTTCACTCATCTCTGTTGAGGTGTGGTTGACATCAAAACTGTGTATGTTGAAGGTGTGCCCAGGTTGATTTGTGTCCACTGCAGACACCTGCCAAGTTAGGCTGACTAATTTGCTCCCCATCTCATGTAGCTTCCTGTGTGTGCATGTACTAGGACGCTTAAGATCTACCTTCAGCAAATTCCCATGGACAACCTACCTCATTATTAGACAGTAACCTGCGTCCTGCCCCACAGATCATTGTGTAGCTGGGCCTGGGCTAGGGTGGAGGTGGATACCTGCATATTAAAAGCATTTCTAGAGTTTGGCTAAGCTGACAGCCGCTGTCAGCAGCTAGTTCTTTCTTGGCTTTTCTGGTATTTAGTAATTTGTCTGCTCTGCACGAAGGTGGAGCAGTTACAATTGCTCTGTCATGTAACTGGGTGTCTTTTCCTCCAGTTTGTGAGGTGTCTTGGGTACTTACTGGTACTAGGCTTATTGTTAAATTTAAGGAGATTTAATATGTATGTATGGTGTTCTTGTCTTTGGGAATTGATCAAAAAGTGGAAAATACTGAAATAACGAACGGGAACCACTACAAGCTAAATGTCATTAAAGTGAATCATGCAATTATGGTAATTGAGGGATGAGCAGATTGCATTTAATTAGAGGGATCGAGAGAG
The DNA here is from genome assembly GCF_903995425.1 of Onychomys torridus. Classification (NCBI taxonomy): domain Eukaryota; kingdom Metazoa; phylum Chordata; class Mammalia; order Rodentia; family Cricetidae; genus Onychomys; species Onychomys torridus. The sequence continues at coordinate 2,711,000 of NC_050445.1, forward strand.
GCTTTGAGAAGGTACCTTCTGAGCCAGTCAGACCTGGCCTGCGGAGCTGGTGTGGGTGAGGCTGGCCTGGTGGAGGACTCTGAGCATAAGTGGAGATCTAGGGGTGCATAAGGAATTCACCCTTCCTGAAGCCTGGGGTGCAGCAGGGCTGGGGGAGGTGACCTTAAGAGGATGTCTGTCATCCTGCTTTGGCCCCGGGTTGGAGGTTGGGAAAAGTCTCTATTTGTTCTATTGTCAACAAGATGTGGATGCATCTTGATAGGCTCACAGTTAGTTTTGCTGTAGCTAGTGGCTTGAGTCAGGTCTGTTGTAGTAACCATCTTAATGCCTTTTAAATCAGAACAGCAAGGGCTGGAGAGATGGATGGCTCAATGGTTAAATCAGAACAGCATGGTGCAAAGTAAGTGAGATGCGTACATTATTTGTTAATGGTGAATAGTTCTGATACCTGCAGGAGTTGAAGTAGAAAATTAGAAAACATATCTACCAGCGGCGCTTTGATCCTTTTTCTTCCCCGCCCTTCAATACTGGGGATCAAGCGCAGGTCATTCTGGGCAGGCACTCCAACTAGTGAGCTACATCTCAACCCATTGTCCTTTCCAAATAATCCTTTTCCAGCTGAAATCCAGGGTGAAGTCTAAGAAGTGAGCAGATAAGATGGCAGCTGCTTAGATTTGAGTAGGGTCATGGACTCGAACAGTTCCAGAACTTTCAAACCCGCTTCTACACTATTTACCCATAACTTTTAACTATACTTCCTCCTAATGCACTCTAAAACAATTCAATTTCCTTTTCTCTTAGTGGGAGGGGAAGCCTGATGTAAACAACTGGTCCTGGCTTACTGAGTTGCCATGAGGTTGCCATAATATTTATTGCAGTGATAAGATGAAGATGTCCCATAATGCCCCACTGAGGGGCATCTGTTGGCCACTTGCCAGGCCCAGCACAGGCACTCAGGATGCAGGCATGCAGCTGCATATAGTGGTTTGAGCATGATGATTTGTGGGAGCCCAGGTTGGACATGCTACACCAGGGGCTTCCTGGAGCTGGTGTTCCCTGACTGTTGCACCACAGTAGATATGTCTGCAGCTGTAGCATCTAGGGCAATGCCACCAGCCACATGTGGCTGCTGCATCCTTCAAACGTGTTGTTGCTACAAGAAAGCATTAAAATTTTGTTTAATTTTAACTGATATAGATAAAATTAGCAGTATTGGACTAAGGGCTCTGCTGCGGGACAGCTCAGACTCTTCAGTCCTGCAGGCTGGTGTGATCTGCTCAGAACAGGGAAAGCAGCACAGATAGGAAAAAAAAAACCAAACCGTTTGGCCTTAGCGGTGGTGGCACATGCCTTTGATCCCAGCACTTGGGAGGTAGAGGCAGGAAGATCTTTGAGGTCAAGGCCAGCCTGGTGAGGACCCTACAGAGTGAGTTCCAGGACAGTCAGGGCTACACAGAGAACCTGTTTTGAAAAAACAAAAGCAAAACTAAAACTAAATGAAAGCAATCCATTTGGGGCTAGAGAGATGGCTCACTAGTTAAGAGCATATACTGCTCTTGCACAGAACCCAGCACATTGGGTGGCTCCTAACAACTTGCCCCCCAGCTCCAGGGGTTCCAGTGCTCTCTGCTGGCCTCTGCAGGCACCTACACATATGTATGAACACATACAGAGATGTACACATACATACACATAAGTAAAAAAATAAAATAAATCTTTAAAAGGGAGAATATTTGCAGGGCCGGGAGTAGAGTGTGTTGTGGGTAGAAAGGGATCCGGCATTCCTGGACCTGATATTTAAACATGGAAGTGAGCAGGGAGCCTGAGATGTGCAAAGGGCCAGATCACATGGGGCTTGGAGGTGAGGGGTAAGCCACCATGTGCTGGCTGTGACTCTCAGGCGAGACCTGACTTTGCATGGACGTAGAGATTGAGTTTGTCCTGAGGACCACTGAAGATTTTGGAAAGGATGTGCAGTGGCCGAAGCTGAGGAGCAGAAGCAGCAATGCTCTTCCCCTCCCTCCCCCGCTTCTGCCCATCTCTGTTCTCTCTCTGCCCTTTCCTCCCTTCCCTCCCGTCTCTCCCTCCTTCTCCCCCATAGTGAAACTACTACAAGATGTGTTGTAAGGATTGGCATATGTGAACGGTGGAACTGCCGAGCCTGGAATTTGTAGAGAAGGCTGGAAACTCAGGCAGGCACTGCCATTGCATGCTGGGATAGAATCCCATCCTGGGGACGTGAAGACTGCTCTTCTGGCCTTCAGCTGACCAGGCTGTCACGTTCCACAGCGTGTCACTTACCATTAGCCACACCCGGTTCATGTTTGGTTCAGTCACCAGGCGTGATAGTGTAGCAAGTCAACACACACAATGAATCACCCTAGAAGCTAAGAGTCTCAGAGAGAACACTGGAAGATCACTGTCCCTGGGCCTGCCAGGTGACACTGTCCCCACTGTCCCCCAGAACAGCTTTGAGAGGTGAGTTGTGCAGAGGGAGCTATAGGAAACGAAGAGATGTGGGTGATCTCTGCACTAGTTGTTGCTGGGTGGTGACAGCGCCTAGGGCCCGCCCCGGACATCTGCTTGGATTCCACCAGGGACACACTCACACAGTTATGTGTTACTCGGATTTTTGCTCAACCTTTGTGCACTTCAGTTGTGAACCTGTAGCTACTGTGGTATCTAAACTGCAGGAAAGGAGAGGCAGCCTCTGTGTGTTTCTTTTCCTTCCTACAGGGCATGGAACCGATAGAACCCCACATGCTGTGCAAGTGTCCCCCTTTTCTCCTGTGCTGGGGTCTGAACCGTGTGTATGATAGCCAAGTGCCGTACCATGGAGCTACCTTCTCAGCCCCTTAAAATTTCTTTTTGAGACAAGGTCCCGTTAAGCTGCTAAGGGTGGCCTTGGACTTGCTCTTAGCCCAGGCAGATCTTGCTTCCAATCCTCTTTCCTCAGCCTCCAGAGTAGCTGGGATTGCAGTAGTGGACCACCAGATCCGGCAGGCACCGTTAACATTATACCTGCAGTTACACATGACAGCTCATAGGTGGCGCCATGTACCCATCAAAACTGAATTAAGAGTGCCTCAAGCATGAGATGCATTGATGTTACCAGGAGCTGGAGGTTTAGCTATTTTTGATGTTGTGTTACTTTTTTTGAACAGGTATTGGAGGAGGGACTTAGTGCCTTGCACTTGGCCAGCCCCCTACCAGAGAGCTACACCCCCAGCTCACATTAGAGATTAGCAAATGAACTTGCTGGTGGTACACATTTTATTTTAAACCTTTCTGACTTAAACTTCATGAGACTCACAGGGTATATGTGTGTGTCTGATGTTACCACACCTGGATTTCTCTACCAGCAGAGAGAAGGGACCTTTCCATGTGCAAAGATAACTTAAAATGGAGACTTTTTGGCAGGGAGGTAATTGCAGAACCACATTACATAAGACATTGGGTTTCACAAACTCTTGACACCTTCACTGAGCAAAGGGACACTGTAGATGGAGCCAGAGCCACTTGGGCAGGGGACAAAGCAGAGGGAGGGAGGTGGCCAAAGCATTAGGGTCTAAAAACCTACTTCATCATAGGAAGTTTAGACTTCATTTAAAATGTGTTCAAGTTTGGAAACTTGAGATGCCCCAAAGCCCCCCTGAAAGCAGAAGTCACTCTGCAGCCCTTGGTTATCAGCATTGCTGAGCTTCCTTACTGCCCTGAAACATAAGTAGGTAGATGGATGTGCCCTGCTGTATTTGTATTCTGTATCCTGTGTGTTCACTTAGCACAGTGTGGTAAACACTTACCAAGTCAAAACTTCTCACAAACATCCTTTTTAGTGAAGTCTGTTTCAATACCAACTCTTTCCTGTGTTTGGGTGTTTGGTGTTTCTTCACTGTTACATTTTAGGGCATACTCTAACCTGGATGGGAGTCCCTGTTTCTGGTGCTTTTGACTTGAATGGTTCTAATTTGAGAACTTTTTGATTGGAGCAGACCTGGCTCTTGCTGACTATGATGCTTCCCCACCTCACCAGGCCTTTGGGTACATTTAGATCTTCAGTGATGATGTGGGTCTGGGAGTGGCTGGGTATACGGAAATGTCTTTCCAGAGGATTGGTATAGCCGGGCCTGGCACCCATGAGCTGTGTTGATTGTTCTCTGTCAGGTTCCCTTCAGAGGGACACGCACTGAGTTCTGGCTCCTGTTGAAAGCTTCTTGAGAAGCACCATCCCCCACCATCTCCCTGTCTTCATGGTCAGGAGTGGGTGCCCCGGAGCAGACAGCCTGGGCTGTGTATTGCATGGCCGAGCCATGCATGAGCGTCAATGATGCCTGACCCCCCAGTTTCCTAGCCTTGCTTGCTTAGAGTAGCCCCACACAGGGATGCCGTGGTGGCAGAGGTTTGTGGTGTCAGAGGTCTGTTGGCTGATATAACTAGACAAGACTTGTAAAGGCAAGCAGCAGTATTTGGCACTCAGGAAATAGGTGCAGGGTTAAGTAATTTAGTTTCTAAGAAAATGACTGTGCTGTTACCTTTCTCCCAAGTCCTTGAGCGCTGAGTGAGGCATGTCTGCAGCTTCCTAGCCGTGTGCCTCTGGGCCAGCTCTTTAACCTCCGTCTACTGGTCCTTTAAGAGAAGAAGGGGTAAGGAGGCCTTCAGGATGATACAAGGCTTCTGACACATGTTGAGTGTGTCATCTCTGTGATCAGTGCCTAAAAGTCATTTGCCTTGGCTTACAGTTTAAGGTAATACAGTCCATAGTGTCAGGGGAGGGACGGTGGTGGGTGGGTGGCTTTGTGACAGTGGGCCTGTGTGCTGGTGGGGGTGCCTGGCGGTGGGCATGTGTTAGTGGGCCTGTGTGCTGGTGGGGGTGCCTGGCGGTGGGCATGTGTTAGTGGGCCTGTGTGCTGGTGGGGGTACCTGAAGGTGGGCATGTGTTAGTGGGCCTGTGTGCTGGTGGGGGTGCCTGGCGGTGGGCATGTGATAATGGGCCTGTGTGGTGGCACTGCTTTCTCATAAATCAGTAACCAGATGGCACAGAGAGAAAAAGAAGCAGAGTCAGGCTACAAACCCCAAGGTCATCTCCCCAGAGACCCACTTTGTCCAATTTCCCCAAGTTCTACAACCTTCCAAAAACAGTGCCACGGGCTGGGGACAAGTATTCAAACAGGGGCCTGTGGCAGACAACTCACATTCAAACTGTAACTCTGAGCTGTTGTTTCCGGCGACGCTGCTGATCAGTTGGAAAAGAGCCTCGCTAATTAAAGTGTACAGTGGAGATAAAGCAGAGGGATGCCAGGTCACAGAGCAGACTCTCATCAGCTGGGACAGCTGGGGACTAGAGACGACACAAGATCAGCTTAGATTTAGTCCAGAGAAAGTGCTACAGTTATCTTATCTGATAGGACACTTGTATAAACTGAATTAGCTGAATTAAGTCCATGGAGGAGAGGGGAGGTTCTGTGCTGTGACTGTGATAAGTCAGATTTGTTTGGATTCCCAGCAGCTGAGTGTATGTTGAGTTTTACTTCTGATTATAAAACTCTAATGAAGATTATGTACTATGAAAATGAAGGGGAGAGGGGACCCCTTGAGCTGAGGCTGGTTTGCTGAGGGTCCAGGGCGGGAGCTGAGCTCTAGCTAGGGAAGGTAGAAGGGAAGGAAGGCACTGGTGTGTGTGTGTGTGTGTGTGTGTGTGTGTGTGTGTGTGTGTGTGTGTGTGTGTGTGTGTTGGGGGGTAGGGGTGGGGCTGGCGGCACAGGGGCTGACCCAGCCCTGTGAGGTGCGTTCCCTCATGGGTGCTTAGAGGGCCTGCTTTCTGCTGTAGGGTGAGCTGCCTCTTGAATGGGGACAGAATCCTGGCCACTGTGTGGATGATGCTGTTGTGAGCAGCAGGCCGGTGCGGGAGGGAGGGAGGGAGGGAACCACTGTAAGAGCGAAGGAGGGAGGGAACAGGAAAGGCGTACAAGGACTTTTGGTGCAGGGCTTTAGTTTTAGTTAGGTTTCTGTTGCTGTGGTGAGACACCAGGACCAAAAACAGGTTGAGGAAGAAGGGGCTTATATCCTTCTACAACTGTCAGGTCACACTCCGTCACCAGGAACTGAAGCCGAGGCCAGGAAGGAATGCCACTTACTGGCTTGCCCCCCTTAGCTTGCTCGGTCTGCTTTCTTACAGCACCCAGAACCAGCAGCCCAGGGTGGTACCAGCCACGGTGAGCTGGACTCTCCCACACCAATCATCAGTCAAGAAAACGCACTGCAGGTTTGCCCAGTCTGGTCGTGCGGTTCCCATTCCCAGATGACTCTAGCCTGTGTCAATGGACACAGAAGGAGCCAGCACAGGGCTCTGTGTCCTCAGTTAGTGTGGGACGGGCTTATGGAGAAGACTCCAGGGTATGCCAGGAAGGAACTCTGCTCAAGAGCATCATGGCAAGGTGAATGCTTGATCTCAACCCATGTTTTACTGATTAGTTTATTATTGAGCTATAAGCATTCTTTCTATAATCTTTAGTCAGGTGTGTGTGTTGCAGATATTTTTTCCCCTAGTCTGTGGATTGCCTTAATTTTCTTAGTCATATATTTTGAACAAGAACAGAAATGTTGGGTTCATAAAGTTGAGTTCAGCTTTGCTTTTTATTTTTTTTGTCTATTTTTTTGCTTTTTATGTTCTCTCTACATATGTGACTTACTGTCAGATCTTAAAGCTTTAGAAATATATACATTTATATATCATTAATTAGTTTTAGAAATTCTGTTTCTAGCTCTTGTATCTAGGTCCGAGGTCTGTTAACTTGTGCATCTGATGTAAGATGACAGCGATGTGTTGATGTCACTGACCTCCACTCCATTTGTCTGGAGAGGCAGCTCTTTCCCGGTGAGGCACCTCGGGGTATTTAAGTGCGGTGCTAGGTGTAGACTGTGTGGTGCTTCCTCTCTGAAGCCACAGAGAAGCCCGATGAATCGTCATGTTCCACCTCTAGAGGCAACTGGAGATCTTACAGCACTTCAGAAGGATTCTGTTGAACACTTATTTTATACACTGGTGCATTATTATTTTTTAATTAAGAAATCCTTTGCAGAGACATGACAGGTAGTTGTAAAATCAGACTGGATCTTGGCCTGCAAGGGAAATGCTGTAAAAGTTGTTACAAGGTGAAGTATCAGGGCAGGAAAGGAACAGTATTTATGATGCGGCTCTGAAGATGGCAGCTGGACGGAGGTAGCATTTTTAATAAGAGCACATCTAAATGTTGAGGAGGGAACTTGACGGTCTCGGGGGTTAAAAAGAAGGTAGGGATGGTTGGAGGGAACATGACTGACCCGATGTTCACGAAAGATCCACCTACACCACAGGGCACATCACTTGTATTAACTTGATGTTATTTCTAAATAGAAAATTGTTCAGATACAAAATGACATAACAAATTCATGTAACATATGCCTCTAGTCTCTGAAACAGGAGCTACATAACAAGACACTGGAGCGGGCAGGAGAGGACATTACATTAAGTCGCTGCTTACTATTTGCCCCTGTCTATGAATGGAGTATTTAAATGTGAAAAATAGCTGTTAACAGTGACTTTTTTTTAAGCGAATAGGAATTTTGTTGTTGTTGGGGTTGAGCTCCTGGGCTTGTGCATGCTCCGGTAGGCTCTCTGCTCCAAGTAACACCCTCAGCCCATGAAAGGACATTTCCTTGACAAAATGGATGGCCATTCTGGGTGTGAGGTATCACTGTGATGATGTCCTGTATTTCGGACTGTTTCTGAAGCCAGAGTTGTGCTGGGCAAACTGCTTATTAGAAGTTTCCTAATCTTCTTCAGTGTCAGTTTTGGATAGCTAGCTTGATGGAGATGAACTATTGAAATGATTACCAGGCCATGTGCACAAAACCCGCCAATAAGCCTTTGTGGAGAAGGTGGACTTGCCCTGAAGTTCAGCTGCTGCACCACGATCTTTAATGTGAACTGACTTGGGTTTCAAGTCCTGTTCTGTGTTTGATCAATTTTCTGCCTCAACAAAATCCACAAACAAGCCTTCAGGATGCCAGATCCAGATGGCTTGCTCACAGGGTGGGGAACGGAGAGAACTTAGCAGGAGTCAGGACAACCAGTCGGCTCCAAAAGAGGCACTTCTCCGGTGACTCATTGCTCTTGGCCCCCACTGTTTGCTTCCTTCGGGGGCTTCGTCCTCCTAAGCTTCACCGCTGTAATGCCTACAGACACATTTACACGTGACATATTTGTGTAATTCGGTGTCCTTCTGTGCCCACTCCCTTTTTATTGTCCCATCCACCTCTTCACTGTCTCCTCTGTTCACGTCCTTAACATTTGCCTAGTACTTTCTGAGATCAGGAGAGGGCTTAGTGAATTTCCTAACTTCTGAGAGCCATTCTCAGAGGCGAGGCTGCCTGTGCCCTGCCTGTATGCATGCTGTGTTTCCAGCCTTGGTCACACAGTGTGTGGTTAGTTTTGTTCTCTTCCAGCCGCTGCCCGTGCCGACCTCCACGGTGTGATGTCACGTAGGGTCCCTTTCTACCCTGCAAGCCCAGGCTTCACAGCTCTCAGACCTGTCTCCTGGACACTTGCAAGTTGCCACATGTGCTTCCTGGGGAAAACTAAACTTTTACTTTAAAACAAAAAACCCAAACCCTTTTCGCCCGTGTGTGTGTGTGTGTGTGTGTGTGTGTGTGTGTGTGTGTGTGTGTATTATGTGTGTGGGCTTTTGTGGGTGTGAGTGCCCGTGTGTTGTGGTCAGAGGACAGCCTCAAGTGTTGGTCCTCACCCTCCACTTTGTTTCCTGTTCACCACATCCATCACGATGGCTGCCCTGTGATCTTCAGAGTCTCCTGCCCCCACCCCTACCTCACCTTAGGAGGCTGGGATCACAGGCACGCAACCATCTTCACGTGGGTTCTAAGGACTCAGACTCAGGTCCTCACATGGATGTGACAAGTGCTTTTACCAAGTCATCTCCCCAGCCCAGTCTCTGACGTTTCTTTCTAAGAAACAAGCACAGCTCTTTTTCTTGGAAAATCTGAAGTGAATGCTATTATCAGATCCAAAATATTCTTTCTAAACTGTTTTCCTCTAGAAAGACGGGAAGCTTCTGTCTTGAAATGTGATTTTTACACTTTAAGGTCATGGCCCCTTTAAGAATGTCTGGATTGAGAGGTTCGAAGCCCTTCTTCAGGCCAGGTCATGCTCCCTTTGGTCCAGGGTCTGCTCAGTGCCCCTTCAGTGTTGGTTAGTGCCTTTGCCCCGTGATAGTGGGTGATAGTGCTGCGTGAGGGACTGTGCCCTGTCTGTCACAGTGCTCAGGCTTTGAGACTCGATGGAGAAAAGGGAGAAAGGGAATTCTGTTGGAGGACCAGGCATGCTTTTGAATTTTTTAAGATTTTTTTTTTTTAAATTAAAATATAACTGTACCATTTCCCCCTTCCTCTCTTCCGTCTAACTCATTCTGTGTTCATTCTTTCCCCATCCCTTCAGACTTATGACCTCTTCATCTTTACTTGTTGTTGCTACACATACTCACTCTCACACACTCACATGCATGAATGTATACATACAACTTGCTCAGTCCATTGAGTGTTGCTTGTAGGTATGTGATGATCTCAGGACTGACCACTGGTTCCGGGTAACCAGTGAGGGCTTCATTCATTCTTGGCAAAGACTGGTTCTTGCGTTTCAGCAGTCATTCGTTGCCTGTCCCTAGTTTGCATGGAGATAATTCTGTTCCCGTGTTGGGTTTGCCTAGCTCTGCTGTGCTCACCTTCCTTCCCAGCTGGCTGCCGTCTGAGTGAGGAGTGTGAGACCCACAGGGAAGCTTGTCCAGCAGAAAAGAAGGAACTAGCTAGAGGAATCGGTAAGGAGAGCGAGGACAGCAGGCCAAGGGCAGTGGGTCCGTGTCCTCACAGCCCAGCGCTGAGCCTTCTGGCAGCCGGGGAAGAGGAAGACTTGGTGACGGAAGTCGCAGGGCCTGTGAGAAGAGGGACTGCCGTACTCAGGGGCCAGGGTTTCCTGACACTGGGACTGGGGCATTCCTCTCTAGACCCTCCTCGGCCGCACCCTCACCTGTCTTGGCAGTGGTCCGCTTAGCATGAAAAAGTCCTTTGGTTGGATACTACAGAAGAGTACTGAGGCCGTGAGAGCTCTCCCGCAGTGTCTGCTGTGGTAGGAAGGAGCAGGCGTAGTCCATACCCGTCTCCTTACCTCTTAGGTTAGGGTGGGGAAGTCCATACCCGTCTCCTTATCTCTTAGAGGGACAAAGCCCACAGTTTTGAGGTTAGGGTGGGGAGACTTTGTGAGATGCACTTGTGTGTCTGGTGTTGGATTCTCATGTGGGCGCCCTGCTTTGGCTGTCACATGCAAGGATAATGACTTTCTGTGACAACCACAGAAGCACCTGGCACTGAGGTGTCTTCTCTCCAGTCGGAGGTGGGGCCCAGGCTCCCCAGGAGCTGTGTGACCAGGGTCCCAGGATTCTGACAGGCTGGAGTAATTGGAGTCTGAAAGGTTTCAAGAGGGACTTATTTATAGTGGTCAGAAAGTAAAAGAAAATAGAAACTGTCCAGAGTACCCTTAGAAACACAGTTAAATCCCTTTCCATCCTTGTCCATCCTCAGCCCTCTGTTAATTCTTAATTGGACAGAATCCAGCATCTGTTGCTCCAGGAATAATTGGCTTGTGTCTATTAGAGAGAGGTGCCAGTGGCCGCTTGAGGCTTTTCCTGAGGACACGAGGGCCAGGGACACTTTTGAAGTCTTCCTAACAGTAAACAGCAGTGTGGGGATGAGGTCCGTGCCTGAGAGGAGCTGGGTCAGAACACATTCATTCTTTAACATTGCTCCGTGTCTCGCCTTTTGGGGACTCTTGAATGAATGCTGGAGACAAGCCACTCTGAGCATGGCATAACTGTGCTGATGAGTCCGGTCTTTGACAGTCACACTTTGTTTTGAGGGGTTCTCTACATGTAACAGAAGACAGCATGGTCAGGAGACTGACCTGGGAAGTCTAGACGTAACCAGTCACCAGGAAGGAGGCAGATGCTTAGTAGATCTTAGTCTGGGAGGTGAGGAGTATGGGAGATGCCCTGTCTAAGAAAGGGGTCAGCAGCAGCCTGCTTCCCCTACTCACCAGGCTTTCAGAACTTCCGGTATCAGGTAGTTTTACCACCGGCCCAAGCGAGGACAGATGGCACACTTCCGGTTTGCTTTGCCCAACACACCTGTTACTAGGTGGGCTCCATGAGAAAGGGACCACTTGCTTGGTGTGGTTCTCCTGTTGAAGGGAGAACTGAGGAAACCTTCAGGGCTGGTCAGGGTGTGGCCTTGGAGGATCTCTCCCTGCTGGGGAACTCTGGAAGGTTCGCCTCAGAAGTGCTTCACATCTTACCTGCAAGTACCTCCAGGACTTTCCCAAAGACGTCTGACTGGAGACCACAGTGGCCACTCACCTGTGGTTTCTCATGGCCTGTGGCTCAGCCCTGTCATGGCCCGCCATGTGTTGTCCCTGAAGGTCCTCGGTTTAGCTCTTGAAACAGTGAGGGCTTCTTGTAGGCTTTCCCAAGTCTATGGGTATGTTATTAAAGGGGAATTTCTACAGATGCTCGGGTTGGAACTGGAATAGGTCCCAAAGCAGAGGACCAGATCTGAGGTGGCTTCACATGGCTCTTCTTTGCTGCCTCTGTCTCTACTGCCTGCCCTGCAAATCCTGCCTCTGCCACAGTGGCCCTCAGCTTGGCAGTCCCTCCCTGGTGGGGAGCAGCAGTGAGCAGAACAGAGCCACCGTAACCTGGGCTCTCTGGCCTGGGCCTGTATGATGTCCCTTCCCCGTAAACTTGTGATGTGTTTGCCGGCTGAGGGAATGCTGGCTGCCGAGGCCCCGCAGCTACACAAGGTATCCCAGAAGGCAAGGTTGGGGACTTGTGGCTCCTTGAAGGATGATTTTTATTTTCTTTATAGTTTTCTCAAATGATATTTTCTGTCAGAAAGTTAAATGAGGGTAATTTCACTTTCATTGTCCTAAGTAATATTCTGTAGCCTGAGAGAATAGAGCTGTTATCTTTCATTGTAACAGCCGGATGGTTTAATGATTCTCGTCCTTCTTCACCCACCAAACGTCGGATGCAGTCACATGACAGGCTGGCGTGCTTGTGGGCTGTGGGCAGAGGAGGACTCATTTGAAAATGTTTCCCCAGGTGATTTGAGTATACTTTCTTCCCACATCACCCCTCTGAAGGGGTTGTTCCAGTATGAACGGAAGGCCTAGTTGGTTATTAAGGCGAAACAGTTGAGGATCAATGTTAGTGATTTGTGGGGAGCCTCTGTGTCGGTTGGCATAGCTTTTCTGGTTTCTTGGCTCTCGTGAGGGTTCCGCGGGGGGGGGGGGGAAGTAGGGGGATAGGATGAGCACAGACATGAGTAGCTTTGTGCTTTCAGCTGCTTACAGTGGAGGAGAGTACCGAGGGGAGTGAGGAGAACATGACCCGTGATTCTGAGCTAGTGGAGGTCTCAGGTGAGGAGTTCTAGGGATATAGTTATTAATACAGGGTAGACAGTCAGACATGTTGGGGACTCTGAGGCGTTCAGGCCCCAGCTCCACAGACAGACAGCATGGTAGAGCTCTGAGGAGAACCGACCCATGAGTGGAGCAGGAGTGGAGGCCCCTTTTTAAAGGTCTCTGAGGAAGGAGGAAGGTGTCTCAGAAGGAGTCTGCAGCCAGGCTGTCATCCCCTCGGAGATGAAAAAATACAGCTCTCACCTTAAAGGAAATAAGATTTTATTCTGGAGCTCAATTTGAGTGATCATGTCCCAGAAATACAGAGGTAGGTTACCCCAAATTCCATGTTCCAACACAAAAGCAGTTTCATGAAGTTTTATAGTTTTACAGAAAAAAAAGAAAATAATAAACCAGGGCAAGTTTAAAATACATTGGTGGGCATATTGGAGAGGTAGATACGGCAAGATGGGGGAAGAAGCTTTTCTATAGGCCTCAGATGCTATTTGATGACTGACTTTTGGTTTGGTGGAAGCTAGGGGTCTTCTAAGTTATTAGATTATAAGAGGTTTTTGGCCATTAGTCACAGGATGTTAGTTTGGGCACAGAGGTGAGCACAGAATGGCTATTCACAGGGCTGAAGCTGGCCTGAGATGGCTAACTTGCCTCTGGAGCGGCAACATTCCAACCTCTCCACATCACTACAGTTCTACTGAGCCTTTGCAGTCACGGTTCCTTTCCAGGAATTCTTGCTGACACTTTGCAGACTTCAGGGAAGTGGGAGCCGTGTGGGGAGGCTGCCACCGGTAGCCCTGTGAGACTGGCAGAAGGGAGGGCTGATGCTTCGGTTCGTGTCTTTGCGTCTGCGTCAGCGTTAGCCACACAAGCAGGCCTGCTGTGGAGCAATTACTGGACCATCACAGGCTGCTTGGTCTCACCCAAGGCCGCTCACTGTCCGCTTTTGTCTTTCAGAATGTCGTTCTCTCTGGAGGCTCCACGATGTTCAGAGATTTTGGACGTCGATTGCAGAGAGATTTGAAAAGAGTGGTGGATGCCCGGTTAAAGCTGAGTGAAGAGCTCAGTGGGGGTAGGATAAAGGTAGGGGGCTGTGTGCAGGCTGGATGTCCTCCAACACGGCGAGCGAGGGACAGCTGGGGTTGGATGCCTGTACTGGAGGACACCTTTAAGACCACTCATACCCTCTATTGCAAGATCAGGCATGGGTGTATGTGACCAGGGTGCTGTAGAGACAAGATGAGTTTACGTTGAGGAAATGTTCTCGTTAAGTGAGGCAACTAATGCATGCAGGGAGCAAGGCTGTGTCCATCACAGCTCTTAGCCGCTGGGATGCCTCCTGGACCAGGGAGCTAGGCTGTGTCTATCATAGCTGTTAGCCACTGGGATGCCTCCTGGACCAGGGATCAAGTACTGGAAGAGAGGGTCTCAGCTGGGCACGAGTACTTCCTTTCCTGAATCTCCTGGGGCTGGCACTGCAGTCTGGCTGAGCCTGACGTCTGTCATCTGACACATGGGTTGATAAGGATGTACGGTATAGACTAAACACAATTGCTTTCTTTTGCAGCCTAAGCCTGTGGAGGTGCAGGTCATAACACACCACATGCAGCGCTATGCCGTGTGGTTCGGAGGTTCTATGCTGGCCTCAACTGTAAGTCCCTTTCTAGACTGTTCTGTAGTCATTTGTGGGTCTCTGTTGAGTTTGGATACATAGTGCCTATGAAAGTTAAATTGCATGTGTTCTGTTTACATGGATTTAAACAGACAAAATAAATTCTGTTTGATGTGAAAATCTTTAGTTATCATTTAAATTGTATATCTCATTCACAAGCACCCTGCTAATTGTGGGTTCCAGATAAACATAGATATGTGAGATCTGAAAGTAATCTAGAACATTCTGGTTTTCTCGTGTACATGTGTATGCGCATGTGCGTGTTCATGCACGAGTGTGCAAATTGTGTGAAGGGGCCAGAGGTCAATGTTGGATATCTTCTTCAATCACCCTTTTTTATTTTTTATTTTTTAATTTGGTTGAGACAGGGTTCTCACTAGGACCTGACTCACCAATTAGCCTAGACTGGCTCACCAGGGTCTCCAGGGCTCCCCCTGTCTCTGTTTCCCCAGCCCTAGGATTCAAGGTGTACACTGCCACCCCTGGCTTTTCCTAGGGCATGTGGATGAGCTCAGGTTCTCATGTTTATGTGACAAGCATGTGCCAAGTGAGCCATCTCCGCAGCACCTCCTTGGGTCCTTTCCAAGTGATTATTTTATTTATTAATTAATATCCCCCCTCCTTGAGTTTGTTAGGAGCTATTTTTAGTTCAGATTAACAAGTATTTGATCCCACCAAGTGGAAACTGAATACACTTGTTGTCTTCCGGTGCCGCGAATTGCTGGGTGAAAATTTAAAAGTGCAGCGAACTTCTGCCTGGGATGTCTCCCTGGCCAGGTTGCGGGGTGGTTTCCTCCTCCTCCCCTGCTCATCATCTCCCTCCTGCTGCCCCTCCTGCAGCCGGAGTTCTTTCAGGTTTGCCACACCAAGAGGGACTATGAGGAGTACGGCCCCAGCATCTGCCGCCACAACCCTGTCTTCGGAGTCATGTCCTAGTGTCTGCCGACAGTGTCGTGTTGGGAAGAAGTGTCCTTCAGAACCCAGAGCAGCCACGACTCCTGTAAATAGCAGTGTGGTACTGGTGTGTGAGCAGCGTGCTTTTCTCACCAGTGCGTGGGGCCGGGTGCCACCTTTCCAGTAAAGCCATTTATTTATCCAGTGACTGTCTGTGGCCCTTCCCCTCCCCCGTCACCCTCCGCTCCTTCCACTCCCACATTCTCTCCTTTCCATCTGAGCTTCTAGTTGACAAGTACAGCTCTGAAGGAGTTCATTGTGACCTTAGAGACTTCTCAAGGAACACGGGATGCAAAGTGGTTTCTCCAGGAAAGAATGTGGGGCGGACCCCTGGCCTTCCCAGCCTATTTTTGTAAATAAAACGTTATAAACTTGAAATACAAATTGATGTTTATATTTCCTATCATTTTGTATTTTATGGTATTTGGTATAACCGGCTGATACTAAGCATGAGTAAGTCTGGATGTCACAGAGTTCTGTAATAAAGTGTTTCATCGTGAGGCATGTTCTGATGTGTGTGTAGGCAAACAAAACAGCAGGCTATATGCCACATGTCTGCTGGGAAATGATCACATGTTATTGGGGTGATGTGAAGTCTGAACACTCACCAGTGTTGTGTGAGAGTTGCTACAGATGTATCTGAGCTTCCTGGGCTGTTTTCTAGAAGGTGATGGGTTAATGTTGCTGAGCATTGGATGAAACTATCCGCACTGTTGTAATAAAAGCTGCTAGAATCTTTATAACTACTCCTTGTGATTTCTTCTGGCTCCCACATCCATTCAGAGAACCTTGGGCTCTGTTATAGGTCTGCAGAGGATTTGATGATCCATCGATACTCTGTGTGTGTGTGTGTGTGTTTGTAGTTAGAGTTTTCCTGCCTGGCCCACAGTCAGGACAAATCTCTCTTACCCACCAGTCCCATAGTCGCTCAGACCCAACCAAGAAAGCACACAAAAACTTATATTGCTTACAAACTGTGTGGCCGTGGCAGGCTGTTTGTTATCTACCTTTTCTATCTTAAATTAACCCATTTCTGTTAGTTTATACTTTGCCACATGGCTTGTGGCTTACCAGTGTCTTTACATGTTGCTTTTCATGGCAGCGGTAGGCGGTGTCTCCCTCCAACCTTCTACTTCCCAGAATTCTCTTCTCTCTTGTCCTGCCTATACTTCCTGCCTGGCCACTGGCCAATCAGAACTTTATTTACACAGAGCAATATCCACAGCACTTCCCCTTTTTTTTTTAAAGGAAGGTTTTAACTTTTACATAGTACAATTACATATAACAAAACAATTATCTAGCAAGAATTACAGTTACAATATTAAAGAAGATATCCTATCTATCTTATATTTGTGAGTCTAAGGTTTTATATCTAACTTATCTTGTATCATAATTGAGGAAATTATAACTATCTAGTCTTCAACCACATCAAAGACCTCAGAAGGATATAATATTACCTGAGAACCGGGAGAAGGATGTAAGCATTTTTTAGGAGTCTTGCAAGAGTAGACAGAGACAGCTGGCAGCCTGGACAGTCACCTAATGTTCCTTTGTAATGTTGGGGCATTTGTCTTCAGCCCACAGGGCTAGAGTCTCTTGGTCACTTTTTTTAGTGTCCTGTAGAATGTCTGGCAGTTTTCTCTGCGAAGCAGGAACCTGAAGGACCATTTTGTCAAGCAATGTTCAGTGGTCACCTTTCTATTGGTCCTGTATGTCCAGTCGATCAAGCAGTCCCAGCAAGAACAGTTTCTTGCCCAAATGGCTATTTTTGCCAAGGTGAAGATAAACTCCATATGAAGTGTCTTCAATGCCCATCCTCCTCTCTGAAGTAAATTGGTGCTGCCAGGAGCATACATGTCTCACTGTCCAGAAAGTCTAAATTTTAAAAGTATTTTAAATGTCATATTTTATAGGTCTTTGAAGTATTTGAAGATTACCTATCTATCTGAAATATCTCTATGTATATCTAGAAGACTTAACTAACATGGCTACGAGTATGATTATCATAGATGACTAATTATTAATCTATTTTTAATTATTCATTTCAATTTAAAATGAGCTATACAAACATAATACCTTAAACATGATTAGAAATATACACACAGTATAACAAAATTAACTAAGTTTGTATCAATAGACTAAAATCTAAACCAATGTAAAACATTTTAAACAAGTTGTTGCTCTTTAGAAGTAAGTTCCCTAATCTACCCTTTCATCCTATTATATCTATATCATATTCCCCTTTCTGTGTGTGTGAGAGAGAGAGAGAGAGAGAGAGAGAGAGAGAGAGAGAGAGAGAGAGAGAGAGAGAGAGAGAGAGAGAGACAGAGAGAGAGACAGAGAGAGACAGAGAGAGACAGAGAGAGACAGAGACTTAAAAGTGATGGCCTTCTATCTCCAGGAGTGGGTGGAGAACCTGCTTGATGTGTTTTGGGTGGGGTGAGGACATCCTCGGGCTGTCCAGGCTCCCCTTCCTAGCAAAGCTTCCAGTGCGTCTCTGATACCTGCTGCGTCACTTCCTCTCTCAAATGTACATTAGTAGACCCTGTGTGCCCGCCCTTTCCCCATAAGCCTTGTTGTGAGTATGATTTACCCTCGGAAAAGTTCCCTTTGTAACCATTTGGTTTCACTATTTACATGTGGAAGCAAGTCTGAGCTCTGTGGCCTCCTTTATCTTCAGTTGCTCACAGCCGTCTCCAGTCAGAGAATAGTCAAGGGAAAGTTCTGATAAGCAGAGAGTCTATATTCACTTAACTGTAAATGATTTAAAAATGTGTTATTATTGTGTATGTGCATAGTGTGCATACGTGTGGGTTTAAGTGCCAGGGTTCACATGTGGAGGTCAGAGGACAACTTTCTGGAGTCAGTCCTCTCTTTTCACCTTTGTGTGGATGCAGGGATTGAACTCGGGTCTCCAGATTTCTGAAGCAAGGGCCTCTACCTGCCAAGCCATCTCACCTGCCCCGCGTGCAACTTTTATTACAGTGGAATTATATCTGCTCTAAATTGAACTTCATTATTTTTTAAATAATGAATATTTATTAAGTAAATATACACTTCAACTACTCTGCTTGCCAACGTGCTTGCCAGTCTGCATGTGTGCGTGCATGCACACACACACACACACACACACACACACACCCCAGCATGGTAGTACTTGTATGCTTATAATCTCAGCATTTATAAGGCAGAGGGAGAAGGGCCACTACACGTCTGAGGTCTGTCTGGTCTACACAGTGGGTTTCAGGTCAGCCAGGACACACATAGAGCACAGTCCCTCCCTTGGCCTGTGGGATGGCTCGCTGAGTAAAAGCTCTGTTGTGTAAGCCTGACAGCCTGAGTTTGGTTTCCGGCACCCATAGTGGAGGGAGAGAACTGAGACCCCAAGGTTGTCTTCCGACTTCTACCTATATGCTGTGGTAAATATGCTCATGTGCATATGCATATATGCTACTAATAAAATATTTTCAATGGTTAAAAACAATAGCAAACCCCAATATATGCATAAATATATGTGCTCATACACAAGCAGAGATGTGTTGTGGCTTATGCTATGGCTGTGTCCCAATAAGCCCACTGAGCACTCTATATCAAGAGGGGTTTGTGCACCTGCTGAACATTGTAGCTAAGCTGAGACTCTTTAGGTGTACTCATCACAGTCATGTGAGCCTACGCATGGGCACAGTCATCTAACCCAAAGCCAGCTTGGTAACAGACTGTTGACTACACACATGGGCACCGTGCAGACATGATAGGATGTAAAACACCATTGTGCCATGCCAGCAGCCTAGCATGCCACAGAGGGGTGTCTCCCCTCATGACGGCATGTGTGACTGAGTTACAGCTTACTGCGGCTGCCACACTTCACAAGAGAGTGTGACGGGCCGTGTGTGTTGCTAGTCTGAAACACCAAAGAACAAAATGGGGAGTGTGAAAAATTCCAAGAATGATTTCAGTCAGGGTGCTGTCTGTCTGTATGAGTGAAATGATGTAGGTGTATTAGTGCACTATCAGGTGAGACAGGGTGCTCATGAAGGAGAGAACTTTGTTCAGCTGCTGATCTCAGAGGTTCAAGGGCGCTAGCTCAGCGCTGGTGAGGACCCTCAGTTTGCTCTCCTAGGAATTACCCTAATCTCTTCTGAGGACAGAGCTCCCAAAGGCCCTCTACATTATGGGCTCCAGGCCGGCCAGGGAGATACATAGCAAGGCTGACAGTGAGATGGTCACTGAGTACAAGCTCTGCTGTGCCAGCCTGACAACCTGAGTTCCAGCACCCATTACGAAAGGCAGGAACTGAGACCTCACAAAGTACACCCAGGCCATAGCTGTAGGTATTTATGGGTAGGACAGGGCAGAGTGTGTGGGAGGCACTACTTGTTTCAGACATATGCTGAGTGGGGGGTGGGGTGCATGGACCATATCTCCCCCCTCAGTGAAGACGCCTACAGTACCCTGTGCTGTTTCCTGTGTTGCAGGCATGCTCAACCACAATTTCCCTCTCGAGGGTTTGGGCCCTTTAGTTGTCTTTAATCCAGACACACATTTCTCTGCACTTTCCAGCTGTTTTATGGCAATAAAGCCCTGGCTGGTCTGTCTGCCTCAGTCACCCCCTCTGCAGCCTATGCATGGACCGAGCATACTTCCCACCACTGTTATCCTGATTGTTATACTGGGTGTTTTTTTTTTTTTTTTTTTTTTTTTCAACTTTGCACAAGCTGGAGTCGTCTGGGAAGAGGGAGCCTCAGTCATGGAATTGTCTCCATCGGATTGGCATGTGGACGAATCTATGTGCCATTTTCTTGGTTGATGATTGATATTGGTGGGTGTAGCCCACGGTGGGTGGGTGGCACCATCCTGAAAGCTGGCAGAACGCAAGCCGGGGAGCAAGCGGGTTAGCAGTCTCTCCACGGTTCCTGCCTCTGCTACTGCTTGAGCTCCTGCCCTCCATGGTGGTCTGTGATGGAGACATGTAAGCCAACTAAGCCCTTCCCTCCCCTAGCTACTTTTGTACCTTGATTTATCACAGCATCGGAGAAGCAAACAAAGATATTTGTGTACTGTTTTGCAGCCATGGTGCCTCCCTGGAAGCTTCGTTCCAACCTGACAGTCTGGGCATGTGCCTTCCTGTCTGGGTCCTCAGCCTTCTGCACACAGTGCACTTTGTGGTTTTAACAGTGACTTCCTTTCTCTGCTCTGCTGGCCGCTGCTTTGATCCGCCTTCTCCAGGCTTCCAGCATCAGGCTTCTCTGTACGTCAGTGCTGGCACCCACGCTGGCCAAACTAGAGCCACTGTAACCCAGTCTCAGACCCAGACCATCTAAAGCTCCCCTGCTCCTATTGGCCACAAGATTATTGTTGAAAGCCTTTTGTTTATTCATTTTCATCTCATTAAATTTGGGTGTGTATATATGATGTAAGTGCGTGTTCCTGTGAGTGCACACACATGTGTTCATACCCGTGGAGGCCAGAGATCAGTGCGAGGTATCTTCCTCAATCACTCTCTAGTTTTTGGGACAGAGTTTCTCAGCGAACCTGTAGCTCACCAATTTGGCTAGACTGGCTGGCCAGCGGCCTCCTTTCTCTGCCCTTCCCATCTCTGTGCTGGGGTTGTAGGTATATGCCATGATGGCTGATTTTTTAATAGATACTGAGGGTCCAAACTCAGATTTTCAGACTTGGATGGCAGGCAGTTTACCAACTGAATATTTTGTTTTAGATATAAAATATAGGGAGAGCAGTGTGTTCCATTGCAACAGGACTGTATGGTACTGTACCCTGCAACCCTGGCTCAGATGCATCTTAGATGAAGAGTCAGAAGTGGGGGTGGGGGCGAACAAGGAGGGTGCCCATGGTTTGTTGCCATTTTCAGACTCCTAGGTGGTGCCAGCCTACAAACCCTGACAAAGAGACCTTTTGACTCAGACATGTAAGTATGCATTTTGGCTGTTCCTTAAGTGAATGATACCCAGTCCCCTCTTTCCTCAGTTTCCCAAGCATTGTAAGGGCCCAGTTGCTGTCAGTAGGTTTGAGTTTAAGGTTTTTTGTTGCATTTATTGCATCTACCAGATACTGTATAGAAAACTAAAATATGACTTGGTAATGTGCGTTGGCCACTTTATAAGGAAAGAATTAGATTACTAATTTAAAGAAAATCCCCACAGCCCTTTTGTTCAGGTTGGCTTAGCCTAGATCATAATGTAGTAGAACTGATGGTAAAGTCATACTTCCATGAGAAAAAGGTCCACGTCTCCGAGTGAAGTGTCCTGTAGATTACTCGTGTCTTAGCTGGCTTCCTATTGCTGTGATCAAGACCATGACCAAAAGAACCCGGAGGAAAGGGTTCTTCAGGCTTACATGGTCTGATTACAGCCTGCCAAAAAAGGAAGTCAAGACAGGAACCTGGAGGCAGGAACTGAAGCAGAGCCTGTGGAGGAGCGCTGCTTACTGGCTTGCTCCCCATAGCTTGCTCAGCCTGCTTCCTTATACCACCTGCCTAGGGGTGGCACCATTCCCAGGCCCTCCCACACCAATCATGAATCAAGAAAATGCCTGTGTCTGTAGGCAATCTGAAGTTCTCATTTGAGGTTCCTCTTAGGAGATAACTCTATCTTTTGTCAAGTTGACAAAAATCTAACCAGGCCATGTAACCTAATATGCCAATCAGTATAGTTTTTTTTTGTGTTTTGTTTTTTTTTTTCCTTCGAGACAGGGTTTCTCTGTGTAGCTTTTCACCTTTCCTGGAACTCATTTGAGAGCCCAGGCTGGCCTTGAACTCACAGAGATCCACCTGACTCTGCCTCCCAAGTGCTGGGATTAAAGGTGTGCACCACCACCGCCCGGCACAGAATAGTTTTTAACAAACATACCCTAAAATTATAAGCCATCCATCCTTAGACCTGTTAAAGTGTTTTGATAGTATATAAGTTGCTTTGCTCTGTTTAACATGTTGAGACACAAACTCACCTGTGTGTTGAAAACAGTATTGTAAATTATATGGCTTTAATTTAGAAAAACCTCATATGAATTAGCTGTCCCATAAGGAATGTGGACTTCAAAGCCTCGTGTTGTACAAGGTAGACACAAACAACTTTATCTGTCACTTAAAAAGCAAAAACACTGGTAACTGATGTGAATCTCTCAATCTCTCCCTCTCTTCTTCCCTCCCACCTCCTTCCCCTAACCCCTCACCTTCCATGACCTGGAATTGCTCCTTCTCCTCCCTCCTTTACTTCCTTTCTCCTGGATTATGAACATGTCTTCCCCCCAAGCTGCAGAGACTAGCTCAGAGTTGTTCTTTGCAGTGCACTGGCAGGAAAAGCCTCCCATTTAAAAAAACAAAACAAAACAATGCAGACATCCACAAGCTGCTCCTTCTGGTTTAAGTTTCTAAACGAGGATAGAGAACTTGAGGTTTAATGACTTGTTACTACCCAGGCTGAGGTTAAGGGAAAAATAAATACAGGAGGAAAATGACGTTGCCAGAGTTGGGGACTCCAGGTGCTGTGTGCATCACTCAGCAGCTACTCTTAGCGGAGGCTGGGTTGTGAGTGTTGGGATATGAATGATCCCGATCCTAAGGATTTTAATGGTATTATGAAATCAATTGACTTTCAAATCCAGCAGGTCATTCACAAATTTGGACAGTAGATGACTGAGCCTGTGTGTCAATGTAGCAAGTCTCAGGTGGTCCTTCCAGACCAGTAATAACTGGAGGGTGGCCGTGAGAAATCTTCCTTCAGCAAGAGGGGGAGAAATCATCCACAGAAGGCTTGAAGGCGTGAGTTTCCGGATGGTGATAGTTCATGCTACAACTTCCTAATGCGAATAGCAGACTCTCATGTGACTGAAGGTCAGACCTTCTGTGACTTGTTCTTTCTTTATGCATCTCCCCTTTTATCTCACCCGCCGACCATACGGTTTGTGTCAACCTTTTAGCTTAATCAAGTGCCGGCCCATTTCGAATCATAAGAGTGCCCTGTTAAGAATATTTATTTGTTCAATGATTCTTTACTTAACTAAAGAGTATTTCATAATGTTTCTTTTATAAGTAACTGTTGGGCTTGCTAAATAGAAATATAAATTGATTGGCAAGGTAAATTGCAGGCAATTGCATGGGACGCCAATCGGCAGTTTCTTCAAATTTTCTTGGTCACATGGAAAGAAATCTTTTTAAAGAGAAGAGGGGCTGCAGAGATGGCTTTGTAGTTAAGGGTGCTTGGTGTTTTTCTAGAGGGCTTGAGTTTGGCTACCTCACCGCTGCCCACCACACACCCATGCAGGGTTGCTAATAACTGCCTCTAACTCCCGCTCCAGGGGATCTGATGCCCTCTTCTGGCCTCCACAGGCACTGCATGCACACGGGACGCATACATATAAATAAAAAATGAAAGTAAATATTAAAAAAGAAGCTGTAGCTTGATCTCTGTATTATAGAAGGTTATGTTTTAAAAAATGCTAGCTTTTTTTTTTTAACAAACGTTGTATTGTTCTCAGTTAAGGAAGCAGCTATTTATCCTATACTTTCTTTTTTTTGTTTGGGATGCTATGCATTGCTCTTGCTGGGTATGTGTGTGCATTTCTGCATAGTCACATATATATTCCTCAGTTAATATACGACCACTAGGAATTAAAAAATTTAATTTAAGAAATATAGTTTTAAATTATTAAAAGTGAATAACTGTAAACCTAGGGGTTAATGGTGTCAAATAAAAATTTAATGACATGGCTTTCTCTGCAATTCCAATATTTGGGGGTCAGATCGATGAAGCCAATGAACTCCACTAAGAGCGTTCTTGGCTACATTAGCACCTACTGAGTGAGTCTGAAGGTTTCCCAGCACCGGCTTGGGTAAATACTCAGGAGCAGTAGAGCAGACACCCCAAGTTTTAACCAAGGGCTTTTCTCTAGTCGCTGAGCAGACCTGGGGAAGAGAGGAGACCCTGGCTGTATATGACAGATGACCTCTGCTGGCCAGTGCTAGGTGAAGAAACACTGGACTAGGTGGAGTGACAGAGTAGGAGAGGGGTGGTGACATATTCATGCCTCACTATAAAGCTGTGGGTGAAGTTAACCAGGGCTGTGAGAAGGAAAGGAGAGGTCAAAATGGCTGGACACCATCACCTTCAGATGTGTGACACAGCCACAGTTTATTACCATAACATGCATGGCTAGTGGGAAAAGGTAATTTTAATTTTAATTTTGTGTGTGTGTGTGTGCATGAGTGTTCTGTCTGCATGTATGTCTGTGAGCCATCTGCATGCTTGGTACTCTCGCTCCCTCTCTCTCTTTCCACTGTGCTTGTTTATTTTGTAGAGAAAAAGAAAAAGCCCAGGGTGATCTGTTCCTGTAATGGTGCTGGAGAGCTACTGAAGAAGGTCCAACAGCCTACAGGAGTCTGACACAAATGATAATTAGAACTAGCTAGCAGAGTAACTGTGCAATGTGGGGCCTAGATGCCTAGCTGAAGCCTTCCTATGACATCTTTTATCTTAATTAGGGTAGTAGACTCAACCTGCCATTCTGATTATGCAGTCATTTTCTTGAGCTGAATTAGCATGTTTTAACATATTTATTCATTAGGTCTTATGCCCACAATAAATTAAACTTTATAGGTAATCAAAACATGGTTGCGTGATGTAATTACAGCTCTCTGAATTAGAGTTTAAGGAAGTTACTGCTGTACTCTATGTGACCTCAGTGTCCCCTAACAGTAAGTATTAATAGCATTATAAAATTTCTAGTAATGTGCACTTTAGGTCTAGGCTGATTTACAGATGGGTGACTTCTACAGAGCTGGTAGCTCTGAGCAGAGACTTTAGGCCCAGCAGTAGCAACCCCAGCAGGGAATGTCCTCTGATTTAGAGCTGGTCACTAAGAACAGGGTGCCTCATTTCCTATGCTGGTACCCTGGGAAGTGGTTACATTGGTGCTATAGTGAAGTGGTACTTGATTTCACACAGAAGTGGGGTGGCATACATAATCATAGGGTATAGTCGCCATGCCCCCGGACAGCTTTGCAGGGATTCATTTATTATTACCTACCTGCCAGGCAATTTACACTTACTTCTTATTTTTTGTTTGCCTTTTTTTTTTTCCCCCAGAGCTGAGGACCGAACCCAGGGCCTTGTGCTTGCTAGGCAAGCACTCGCTAGGCAAGTGCTTTGCCGCTGAGCTAAATTCCCAACCCCAATTTTTGTGTTTGTATAAAGGCATGCACACATGCTGCAACACACATGTAAGGGTCAGAGGACAGCTTGTGGGAGCTGGTTCTATCCTTTCAGTATGTGGGACCCAGGGATAGAACTCAGATCATCAGGCTTTGCAGCAAACACTGAGCCATCTCACTGGGCCTTTCCTCCTCCTCTTCTTTTTGAACAAAGAAAACCCGCTGATGCAGTGTTTTTAAGTGCTCATATGCCCTTACAGTCATTCCCCTCCTCCCCAAGCACTGTCATTTCAGTGGATTGTCAGAAGAGCTGTCAGCTACACTGCAGTTACTCCCTCCAAGTCCCCATCTCTAGATGGTCCGGGAGTAGATGTGACGTCTACTCCCCACTGTTGGAGATGGGCAGCTCACCTCTTCCACTCTCCTTATATACCAAGGAGGCAACGGGTGATGTGAGGAGCTTACCATCCTCTGCTGTGTCCCACAGGCCAGTGTCGCTTCCCAGGACCACACAGGAGTCACTAGTGAGCCTTGCATAAGGATACAATGAAGGTAACTCAGTTGACTTCTGTGGTGGTTTGAAAGAAAATGGCCCCCAAAGGGAATGGCACTATTAGAAGATATGGCCTTGTTGGAGTAGGTGTGTTCTTGTTAAAGGAATTGTGTCACTGGGGAGGTGGGCTTTGAGGTATCATATATGCTCAAGCCACGCCCAGTGTCCCAGACTACTTCCTGTTGCTTGTGGGTCAAGATGTAAGAATCTCAGCTCTTTCTCCAGCACCATGTCTGCCTACGTGCTGCCATGTCCCACCATGGTGATAATGGACTAAATCTCTGAAAATGCAAGCCACCCCAATTAAATGTTTCTCCTTTATAAGAGTTTCTATGGTTATGGTGTCTCTTCACAGCAATAAAAACTCTAACTAAGACAGCTCCCAAGTGAACTGGGCTTCATTCTCAGCAGTTGCTCCTGAGCATGTGTAGGCAAGTGTAGTGTGGGCAAGTTCTAAGGTTTAGAGAGCTTTGGCTTTACAGTGGAACATGAATGCTGGCTGGGGGCTTGTGAGAGGTTTTAGGGTGCTGGAAGCAGCGTTTGAGATATACTTCTGATCCTGTGCCATCATCTCACATCCAGCTGCAAACCAGTGGGAACAAGGCATGGGAGTCAGTCTTGGCCAGACACCCTGGAATAGCCACCCTCAGATGGGTCTGTCTGTCTGTCCTCGGATAGGATAAGATGCCTTCATCACTGTTCCTGGAGGACTGCATTGAATATGGAAGAGAACCCAAG
This sequence comes from Onychomys torridus, assembly GCF_903995425.1. Taxonomy (NCBI): domain Eukaryota; kingdom Metazoa; phylum Chordata; class Mammalia; order Rodentia; family Cricetidae; genus Onychomys; species Onychomys torridus. The sequence continues at coordinate 2,737,596 of NC_050445.1, forward strand.
GGTTCTAGAAAGGAAAAGATTTAAACTTCAGGATATTACTTTTATTGTGAGCCAATGAAAAAAGATAATGCGCTTTTGATGGCCATTGTTGATAAATAATTAAGGGAATTCCAGTTACTGGGCACTTTGCAGAAAGATTGTAAGTAGCAAAATGGGGCTCTTGGCTCTTGCTGTATCTTTCATCTCGTTCTTGTGCTCATCTTCATCTGGGCTGAGCTCTCCTCAGGCTGCTTTAAGCAGCCTTTGGAAAAGAAGTCAAGTTCTTTAACTGGGATTGTACTTGAAATGTAAACACAATAGCCCAAGGGGACGAACCGGACACTTGGGGATCTCAGCAGTGCTGACAGGTGGAGATTGCAGAGTGCGGCCTGGGGTCACAGTGGCATCAGATTTCTGTCTCTTAGCCTCTGGTCATGAGTGAGAGGGAGTGAGAAGGATGTGGTGTCCCATGGAGCTTGCTCCAGGAGGGACTAGGGAGCTCTGTGCTCCATTTTCATGCTGCGTATTTAAAAGGTGTGTGCTTGAGGGAGGATTTTGAAAGAGGAAAGTAATTTCTGTTCATTTGGGATTTAGTGACATTGTATTTGGGGTTCAGATAAAGTTTCCAGTGTCACTTATAAACTGGATGATGCTCTGTTCCCAGTTGTGTGGGCCCTGCCATTTCTGCCTTTCTTCCTGCCCTTGGTTGTGGGACTTCAGGGTGGCCCCATGCTTCCTCTCTGGAGAATGTGAAGAAGGATATGTTAAAGCTGCTTTCTGGGCTGAGCACATGGCTCAGTGGGCAGAAATGGTATTCACACATGAAGACCTGAGTTTGGATCCTAGCACCCACATATCAAACCAGGTGTGGCTGCATGTGTCTGTAACACCAGCAGTAGTGGGACAGAGACAGGAGGATTGCTGAGACTTGCTGGCTGCCAGCCTAAAGCTCACTGGGCTGATGTCCTCATAAAAAAGTCCTGTCTGTTTTGTTCATACATGGCTTAGTCTCAGGTCTACCATTCGCATGCTAAAGACACTGCCACACAGTTGGTGGCAGGTGTTTGTTTGTGTCTGTCTCTGTTTTCTCATTACTCAATTTTCAAAGTCTGAAAGTTGGTTGTTCCCTGTCCTGAATCCATGCTGTGGAGTCATGTGAGTCATCTGTGTTTTTTGTTTTGTTTTGTTTTGTTTCGAGACAGAATTTCTCTGTGTCACAGCCATGGCTGTCATGGAACTCGCTCTGTAGACCATGCTGGCCACAAACTCACAGAGATCCACCTGCCTCTGCCTCTCTCTTTGCCTCTGCCTCTGCCTACTAGGAAGCAAGCTTTGAGCCTGTGGTAGGTGTTGTGGCTCATGGGAGGATATCCTTTCCTAAGAGTCTCTAGGGAGGCCCACCCCACTGCAGCCTCCCAGAAGCTTGATTGTGACAGGCACAATGTAGGTGTCATATTTCTCCAGGTCTTTCCAGCCTCTGTGCCTTTTGGCATGCAGACTCACCGTGGGATAACTCTTCATATCTCCATCTCTTCTTCCCTGAGTTTCCAGTTCCTCAGGGGCAGGGCCTTGAAGCCACTGTCTTTGACTGGTGACTGACAGGCACTTCCTTTGCAGATCCTGTGAGAAATGAAACAAAGCCCTTGTTAGCACAAATAGCAGAGGTTCAGGATGCAGAGAGCAGGTAGCTTCACCTGGGGCAGAATCTTGTGTTAGATGCCCATGAAACTGGACTCGGCTGATGTCACCAAAGTCAGGGTCTCCCAGAAACACACTGTTCCAAAGATCCTTGGTGTCCTTGGAAGCAGATGAATGGGCATAGAGGAAGAGAGATGCTGTGGGCTGAGCTGCATAGACCTCACTCACAACTGCCCTCCAGTCATAGGGCCCTTCTCCTGCAGGGAGATTTGACTGTGAAGTTCCCAGTTCCCTTTCAGCCCTATTCAAACCTATTCTGAACAATGCTGTGTTCCTTTGGTGGATTAGGCTATAATAAATAAGCCATGGGGCATCTGGCCATCATATTTATTGACTCACAAGTCTTCTTGTAAATCGGGGAAGAGAAGAAGCAATTATGGGCCAAAAATACATTTTAATTTTAAGTGGATCTTGTTAAACTTTTACACTTGGATGATGAATCAGGGTGATGGGACAAGGCAACTAGAAGGTCCCTGGCTTCCTGCCTGCACTGCTCCAGTGACCTCAAGTTCAGGAAGGGTTTGTTCTGTTCTCTGCTGACAAACATTTGGCACCCCGTATCCTGGTTATTTGTTTTCCACTGTGCAACCCAAAGCCTTCTTTACCGTGAAGTCTCTGGCCTATGTCCTGGTATCCTAGGGTCTCCTCCCTGAGCTGAACGATCTTGCTGGACTTGTTCCCCATAGACCAGGCTGAGGTGGGACTTACCATAGGGCCTGGGACCTGGGGCCTCTGGGGCTGGAGGTAGAGGGTCTGCCATGTAGAGCCTGACTCCTTCCTTTGTGCCTGAGCCCAGTGGACAATGGACACAGCCTGTGTAGCATCCTCAGTTGCCGCTACTGAGATTATCACTTAGCACACCATAGGGCTGTAATTCTTCCACTGTGAGGGACAGTTGGAGGCTTCACTCTTAGAGGCCTGGGTGTTGCCTCTGGATTCTTCCCCTGGATTGTCCCTTGTCATAATGGATCATAACTTAGAGCAGAATGACCCTCTTAGCCATGGGCGTGATGGCTAGTCTTGGTTGTCAAACTGACCCATTGGAATCAGCTAAAACTCAAGCGTGGCATACCTCTGAGGGGTTCTCTTGATTGGATTATTTGAGGTGGGTAGAACCACCCTAAATCTGGGCCACTCCTTTTAGTGGCAGCTGGCATAAAAGGACATGGAAGAAGGAAGCTTTTGCTTTTTGCCCTTACTCTCTGGCATGTTTGTATATTCTGCTGCTGAGACATTCCTTCCCTAGTACTAGAACCCACTACTCTGCAAGTCCAACGTAGATGCAAGACTGGCTTAGACATCCAGCCTCGTGGACTGAATAACTACCAGATTCTTGGCCTTTCCATCAGGAGACAGTTATTACTGAGTAGCTGGACCACAGCCACTTTAAGAAATACCACACACACACACACACACACACACACACACACACACACACATGATGAATACAATGAGTGTGTTGCAAGATACTCATATATACTCTCTACACACACACACACACACATGATGAATACAATGAGTGTGTTGCAAGATACTCATATATACTCTCTCTACACACACACACACACACACACACACACACACACACACACACACGCATACACATCCCTTAGTGATGAGCTGACTTATTCTGACTTGCTATTGTCACTGGTCAAGGGAGGAACCAGCCATGAGCTGTGTCAGGATCCTGGTTCATTTTTTGCTCCTTGTCTTTGGTGGAGGTGTATGTCACAGTACCCTGCAGGGTTCCTTTTCCCTTCTTCATTGATTAGAAATAGTTAGCATTTTCTTGTGATGTGCACGTCCTGTGAGCTATAGAGAGGTGTGTAATATACGGTCCCTGTACTCTAGAATGGTCATCTGACCCAAGATGGAGAAGGGAGTACTGAGTAACACCCTGTGGCCTCCTAATCAGCCCTCAGCCCCCAGACTCCTTGGGATGTCTGTCTGCGAAGGCCTCAGCTGCCCACAGCAGGCCCAAAGCAGCTCATCGAGCCTCATTTTCCTTCTGGTCTAGTACAAATCAGCTGCCCAGCTTAAGCCTGCAGTTGGGGCAGAGAAGTAAGGAAGTGGAAATGTTCTAAATTTGTGAAGTTCAGGCGTGGAGTTTGGGGGTGACGCACTGATGGCTGTTCAGGGTGGGTGTCTTTCACTGAAGGAGCCATCTGCCTCCACACCTGGGGCCATCCTGGGTTTCCCTCCTGTAGGAGCACCACGTGGGAGGCTGAGGAAGAAAGACCAGAGTTCAAAGTTAGTCTGGACTACATGGGGGTGGGGCTTTGTCTCAACAGATTTTAGGCTAGAATTAAAAAAGGAGAACTGTTGAGGAACCAGGCACCATTTGCTCCCCCTTGGCCAGGTCTTGTCCCCCCCCCCCCCCCCAGCTTCCCGATGACAAGGCCGTGGACAGAGGCCGCGAGCAGGAGGAAGCTGATTACTGTAGCAGCTGCCTCTTGCTTTTCAGTGGAAATTCCCCTTATTTTGCTGCCCATTGGGCATTAACTTTTTTTTTTTTTTCTTTAAATCCTCTCCCACCTCAGCTTGGGGAGGAGACTCCTGACTCAGGAAATTAGAGGCCTCCCAGAGAGTGGCAATAACCTGATGCTCAATGGATGTTTCTTGGATTCTCAGTCACGGAGCACACCAAGTAAGTCCTCTGCATTCTGTGATGGAGCACAGCTTTGTGCATGTCATATTCCGTTGAGACTCTCAGAGTCCCATGGAGCCCCTGCCCGCCCGCTGAGGGGCTGGCTGGCTGGCTTTGCGGGGCGTCACCAAACAGAAGAAGGCTTTCACAGTGCCTGTGGTGGCTGGTTCATGTGCCACCTTGGCTAAACTGCAGTGCAAGATGTTCTTGGTCAGACATTATGGTAGTTTGAATGAAAATGTCCCCCATAGCCTCATGTATTTGGTCTCTTGTTGACGTAACTGTTTGTGGAGATTTCTGAAGCGTGGCCTTGATGGAGAAAGTGTCTTTCCCCTTCCTGTTTGTGGTTCCAGATGTGAGCTCTCAGGCTTCCGTTCCTGCCGACTTGTCACAGCTCTGCTTCTCCATCATGACCTCTTGTCCTGCTGGAACCATTGGCCAAAATCAACCTTCTCTTCCTTAGGTTGCCTTGGTCAAGGTGTTTCATCACAGCAACAGAAAACTCATCCGGGTGTTTTGGACATTGTTGCTGGGAAGGTGGTTTGTGGATGCCACCAGGAGGCCTTCGGCACAGGAGACCACCTGCACTGCATGGGTGGGCCTTGTCTAGTTAGCAGTAAGGCATGCTACCGGGGAGGGAGGGAAGGAGGGGTTCTGGTTCTGCCTAAGCCGTGGGAGTTCCCAGTCTGTGACTCTGCCTGCAAGCACCAGGCTTGCCCTGCTTTCCCTCCACCTCGTGAATCAGTTCCTTAAAAGTCCCCTGACTTTCTTTCTCCACAGATAGACCCTTTGGCTCGGTCCTGTGGAGGACTCTGACTGGCGGAACCTGAACCTATGCCCCTTCCCCAGGCTGATTCTGGGGTGGCGCCATCACATTTCCTTCGGAGAACAGACTCGGCTGCAGAATGACCTGGAAGAGGCCGTGACTCTGATTGTTTCGAGCGGGCTCTTGAGAGGAAACCTGTTTGCTCTGCGGCTTCCGGGGAGGCTCTTTGTGGATGCTGGTTAATGAAGCAGATTGTTTTTTTGCCTCTTAAGTATCCTCTAATTAATTTCGCAATGAACACTTGCGGCCTCCTGATACCGTAGAGCTGAGTGGAGAGCTTGGGAGCTAATGAGAGTTGGACACAAAGTGGGTAAAGGTCTGTGCTGAGCCAGTGAGGTCGGGGCTCCCTTTCCTGTGCATTTTACCCCGAGCTGAGGCCCTTGCTACCTGCCTTCTTTGGCTCCTGGGCACCCAGCCCTTCCACTCTCCACAGCAGCTTCCTTGGACGGTCTCTCTCTCGCTGGAGCAGGCAGGTTACGTTCACACTCCCTGCCTTGTGGTTGGTCGCTTCCTGTTCTCAGATCCTCGACCTTGCTCTGCATGGAACAATAGATTCCTCCCGAGGATAGCGCCTGACCGCAGCCCCCTGAGTCGTGGGGAGTGACAGAATGAACCCCTCTCCACTGCTGACCCACTCACCAAAGGAACCTGCGGCTGGATTTGAGGTTTGTGAACGCTGTGGGTTTGTCCTGAGGGAGGGACTGCCAGTCTCTTCACCAGGGCCACATGGTTTCCTTTTAGATGAGTGTCTGCCCGCTCCTTCCACATGCTGGAATCACGTGATTAGAGCTGGGCGTTGTCTGTCTTTTTCTCTGCATTTCTCAGCTGTCCTCCTTTGTGAATTCCCGAAGCTCTCTTTGGAACAGAGTCTGTCTTTTATTACACTGACTATTTTTTTTTTTTTTAAGATTTATTTTTATTTTCTGTGTATGGTTGTTTTGCCTGCCTGTATATATGTGCACCACATGCATGCAGTACCCATGGAGATCAGAAGAGGGCACCAGATCTCCTGGAGCTGGAGTTAAAAGTTGTGACAGGTCATATGAGTGAGTGCTGGGAATCAAACCTGGGTCCTCTACAAGAGCAGTAAGTGCTCTTAGCCATCCCTCCAGCCCAGTGCAGAGTCTCCTGACTCGTAAGGTTACCTTTTCATTTGCAATCTTTCCTGGAAATTCACCTCCCTTTGTGGGAGTCGAGTGTGTGTTATAGTGACAGTAGCACCCGAATAAATGAAAGAATCAAGTTTTAACCAGGAAGAGAGAGAAAAGAAAGGACTCAGTGATCCTTTAATCAGTTGCATATGCTGTGTATGCATGTGTGTGCATGTGTGTGCATAACAGCATGCGGGTGTCTGTGCACATGCTATGTGCTGACAGCCTGTTAATATGTGTGCTCATGATACTGCATGTTCCTGACAAGATGTGTACGTGTGTACATGGCAGTGTGTACATGACATTCCACTTGAACACACTTGACTCTCTACTTTGAAATGAAATGCTTACCTGATGGGTATGCACATGTGTGTACAGCAGGCAGGGTGTTTATGTGTGTGCATGATAGCACGTGTGAATGTGTGCCTGGCAGAGCATGCAGGACAGTGCGGGCATGTTTGTATGACAGTGTATGCATGTCAGCACCTATGCATGCATGGCAGGGTGTGTGTGCACCTCTAGGTGGTGGTGGAGTATCACTGAAATAAAAATGCCATTAATCAATGAGGAGGGACTTTTAAATTAGCAGAAGCCCAAGATTGGAGATTAATTTTTTAAATGTTTCCTAACAAGAAAAATGAAGCGAATAAATTGTGACAATTGGGAAGTAATGAAGACCTTGCAGGGATGGCGCCTTGCCAGAGGCAGATAAGGGAATTCTCAACAGCTCTGCACAAATGTGAATCAGTGGGCTGGGAAACATGCATCTTCAAGCATTAGGGGAATTGGCGTGCTCTCTTTTTGAACCCAAGTAGTCATCTTTGAAATGTCTTCAAGGACGTGCCAAGGAAGGCAATGGAGCTGAGGCCATTACTGTGCCGGGTTCCCACCCAGACCTTGCACTCCATCCAAGTCAAGCCTCATTGCCTGCCCCGGTGGGTGTCGAGGTCTGTGTCTACCTGGTGCCCCTGGGACACACCCACCTGTGGATAGTACTGGTCACCACTGGGATGCTTGAGTGGGTTGCCGGCAATGTGGAAAGGAGAGAAGGATGTAGGGGCCTGGAAAATGGAGGTATTCACCTGTAGTTGGAAAGAGCGGTCTGAGGTGAGTTCAACTCCACACACCAGGACTGCTGGGGCCTGCGCTGCTGTTTCTGTGAGTGTTTGCATCTGAGGCAAAGACCCACCGGCATGCCCACTTCTCACAGTTTGTTCCAGCAAACCACTTGCACATGGTCTCCAGTTTCCCAAGTGTCCGGCTCCCGTAGGAGCAAGCTCAGGTTCTTGTCCAGGATCAGGCCCTGGATGCTGACAGCAGCCATTAAACCTACAGTGCCTTTGCCCATCTGCTTTCAGTCCTGGCTCCTCACCTCACCTTTTATTGCCTGTCTCTCGAATACAATAAATATCTGATGGTTGCTTTTGTCTTGGATTTTAGTTTGGAAAAGCTAATGACATTCGTAATCACCACCGGCAACACATTTACGGTATGTACAAGAAGCCAGGTGCAATGGGAAACCTTTCAATACTCACTTCACAGATGAGGAAATAAAACAGAAAATTCAGCGACTTCAACAGGGGAACTGTGCAGTTTGTAGCGACAAAGGCTGGCTCTGAGGGCAAGGCCACACTGCATGTTTCGATTCCTCAAGCACGGGGTGAGGAGTCCCGTGTCCAAGGGCTCAATGAATGCATACAGAATACAGAGATTTGACAGGTCAGATAAACGAATTTCATTGTGTGACCTGATTCCTCACACAAACTTTGAGTAGGTAAAGCAAGGTGCTCCAGGCTGAGTGTCCGGTGTGCCTGTCTTGTTAATTACATCCCAGCTGGAGGCCGGCACATGCTCCTTTGTACCTGCTCCTCCATGCCTGTTTAATGTGTGTTCGGCCGCTGGAGACTGACCAGGACTCAGTAACCACTGCTGTGGTTACTGCTCAGGTTTGGACTTCTGGTTGCCCTGGACATGTATTTATATTAAAATAAAGGCCTGTCTGGGGTACTCTGTGGATAGGGTAACAGAACTTACGTTTTTCCTTCCGGTGGTTCTCAGTCCTGTTGTGCAGGGGACTCTGGGGACTTGAGCTTTCAGGAAGTGGGATCCCAACTTCAGGCAGTTCAAGAGGAATGTCTAGGGTGTGGAGAGAGTAGAGCTGTAAGGCTCAGACCTGTGCACCGGACTGAAATGACTGCTTAATTTGTTGTGGAATAATCTTTTTGTACACTGTGAAGACGTGTCTTTGCCAAGGCGCCTTCTGATTGGTTTAATAAAGAGCTGAATGGTTAATAGCTAGCCAGGAAGAGGTTAGGCAGGACTTCTGGGTAGAGAGAGATGAGGAGATGAAGCTAGGCTTGGGAGAGACGCCAGAGGACACAGAGAGGAAACAGGAGGTGCAAGATAAAATAGAGGTAAAAAGCCATGAGGCAAAATGTAGATTAATATAAATGGGTTAATTTAAGTTATAAGAGCTAGTGGGACATGTGGTGATATATTATGTACCCCAATAAATCTTGCCAGAGGATTGGAGGACAGAGGCAGCCATTAGATTAGACATAGAGGTCAGGCCAGTGGCAGCACACACCCTTAATCCTATCACTCGGGAGGCAGAGATTCATCTGGGTCTCTGTGAGTTCAAGGCCTCACTGGAAACAAAGCCAGGCAGTGGTGGCACACACCTTTAATTCCAGTACTGGGAAGCACACTCGCCTTTAATCCCAGAAAGTGATGACAGGGTGGAGAAAGATATGTAAGGCGTGAGGAAACAGGAACTTAAGCAGTTCAGCTGAGACCCATTCGGGTGAAGACTCAAAGGCTTTCAGTAAGAGGATTCATGGAGTTGGTGAGGTAGTAGGTGGTGGCTGTGGCTTGCTCTGCTTCTCTGATCTTTTGGCTTTTACCCCAATATCTGGTACTTTTTTTTTTTAAACTAAAGATTATCTAAGATTTGTGTTATAGGACAAGCCTAAGTTTTCATAATTAATAGTAAGTCTCTGTGTCATTTTTTGTGAGCTGGCAGCCTAAAGAAAAATCCATTTACATTTATTATTATCATTTATTTATGGGACATGCTCTCATATAACCAAGGCTGGTCTAAAACTCACGAGACAGCCAAGGATGGACTTGAACTCTTGGTGGTCTTGTCTGCACCTCCCATCTGTTTGGGTGACAGGTGGGCACCACTGCACTCAGCTTCGTAGTTATAGTTTTCTGGTGAGAACCTCTGAGATCTACTCTCAGTAATTTTCAAATGCACAGTATTTACTGCTTATAGCCACCAGCATGGCCTAGAGTCACCTAGGAGACAAACCTCCAGGCAGGTACATGGAGGTGTTTCTAGATTGGATTAACCGAGGTGGGGGGAGAACTGTGGGAGGCTCCACTGTGGGATGGGGTTCTGGGCTGAATAAAAAGTAGAAGGAAGTGACCATTACCATCCCTCTCTTCTCTCTCCCCGGCTTCCTGATTGCAGACTCAATGTAACCAGTCTCCTTGCTCCTGATGCCACGCCCTCCCCTGCCACGCCCCCTGCCACGCCCTTCCTGCTGCCAGGCCTTCCCGGATGCCACGCCCTCCCTGTAACATGCGCTGTAACCTCAAACTGGGAGCCACAACAAGCCCTTTCTAAGTTGCCTCTGAGAGACATTTTGGTCATAGCAATGAGAAAAGAAAGTAACTGAAAACCAGTATAAGAGTGAGGCCATTGCTGCTGACCAACCTGACCTTTGGAACTGTGCTGTGGGAGGAAAGCAGTTCGTACTGGGCTCTGTTCTGTCTGACTGGTCTAGGCATGTGTTTTGGGGCCCCAACATGCTTCCTGTGTACCAGCTGCCACATTTCACAAAACTGTCAGTCATGGTCCTCATTCCTTCTTACCCATAGGGAAGCTAAGGCTTGGTGGGGGGGTGTTTGCTCTGTGTGCTTAATAAACAGTGTTGACTTATTTGTGCCTGAGAACCCTAAGGATTAGTGTTTTGATTTTTTCATTATCCTAACAAAATAATTGTAGCTTCTGGCTCTATTGTGGGAGGGCAGGCATATTTTATGGTTTTGTGGGTTGGAGAGAAGGCTCAATGGTTAAGAACACTGGCTACTTTTCCAGAGGACCTGGATTTGATTCTCAGCACCCACATGGCAGCTCACAACTGTCTGTACTTTAGCCCCAGGGGACCTGATGCTCTCTTCTGGGCCCTGATGGCACCAGCACACACATGGTGTACAAATACACACACACACACACACACACACACACACACACACAGAATTAATCAATCTTCTGTGCCTGCAAATGGAAAACCCAAAGGGGAGGGAGAGCGAGAGAGGAATAGAAGAGAGATGTTTGGGTTAGAGTTTTGCAATATAGCTCAGGCTGGTCTAGAACTCACAATCCCTGTGCCTCGGGCATACCCCAGCATACTTGGTTCCACTTATTTCTAGAGGAGCAAGAAAGACAGAAGGGAGGAAGATGGGGACCCGTCAGTTGAGGGTCTGGTTGAGCTCATGTAAGGATCTGCTTTGTTCGTGTTCTTCATCTTGACCTCCAGAAGGCCCAGCGACTCTCCACACTGTGTTTGCATAGTCCGTGGCTAACCCGGAGACACAACCTTGCTCTCTTTTCCTCATGCTCATCACAAGGAAATCATTCATGCTGGGCTAGATTCCTGAGGAAATTAGTCACCCACAGTTCCAAACAGGGCTCAGGGCACTTAATGAGCGCATTCTTTGACTATAAAGAAACCACAGCTGCCCATGAATAATAAAGTCATTTCTTCCTCACCTGTTAAATGCACTCCAAAGACCTGCTCAAGGGCACCTGTTGCTACCTCCTTGACATTTGTGAACATGCCCTCATGTCTCTCCGGGTATCTTCCACCTTCTAGAACCCACATCATCTCTGTCCCTCATGTGTCCAGAATCTCAAGTACTAGAAGATTGCCTTAGATAGCTCGTAATTTTGTTTGTCAGATCAAATACAGGACACCCAGTTCAACAAGCAGACAACAACCTGTGTTTTAGTATAATTTGTGTCCCACATGATATTGATGGCACAGTCTAAGTTTTCACAGGACATGTTGATGGTTAAAAAAAAGTGTTCAGGATTTATCTGAAATTCAAATTTACCTGGCTGTCTCTTATTTCTCTTGCTAAATTCCCAACTATTTATATGTAACTGTATTTGAAGTGTGTGTGTGTGTGTGTGTGTGTGTGTGTGTGTGTGTGTGTGTTTACCAAGTGAACTTCTGATCGGAAATGGTCTCTGTGTTTATGGTTTGATGGGGAAGAAAGGATTCTGTGAATTGAGCTATGGGGATTGGCGGGTGGGGAAGGTAGGCAGGAGTGAATGTGGTGCCCAAAGGTGGTGCCCGCTCCCTGGGCTGTCTGACTTCCCAGCTTTGCAGGGTAGGAAAGTCACAGGTGCCCATGTGTCTCCCTCAGGCCCTTTCTGACCGCAGATGAAAGTTCCCAGGCTGGCTATCCCAGATGTGGACACCAGAGGGCGCCTGGCACCGCGGTCTGTCCAGGCTGGCAGGATTTTTTGTGGGCAGAATGCTTTGTGATTTGAAAGTGCTGAGTCCAGCCCCCAGAGGTCAATTTTGAGTTGAAATAAAGGAAGCAGAAGCTGGGAGGGAGAGAAAGAGGGAGAGAAAGAGGGAGGGAGGGAGAGAGAGAGAGAGAGAGAGAGAGAGAGAGAGAGAGAGAGAGAGAGAGCGCCCGCCCACAGAGACTCTTTATGGAACAGTGACTGGTGAACGGAACTTGGGCGACAGGAATTATTCTGTGACTACCTTTGTAAACTAGCGTTCCCAGAAAAAGGCCTCCCCACACCCTGCTCCCACCCCGGTAGAAGACTCTGCTTGACTGTGGAGCGTTGGGTTTGCATGTCCGGAACTAGGTTATCTTGCACTGCTTTCTTCAGTTTCAATAGCAGCGACTGCCCATCTCTCTGCCTGACTTATGTCCCTTTAAATACCAGATACATTTTGGGGGATGTAGTCTTCGCAGACCACTAGCTTTCATCAACTCAAAAGCAAAGATACCATCTGTTGTCAGAAACCCACAGCAGAATGTCCCCTCTTTGGTGTAACCGGCCACCCGTGGCTCTACCAAATACACGTGGCAAGTGCCTTGATTTATGGCTCTCTTTTGTGCTGTAAGTACCAAGAACCATGAGTCTGCTTCCAGGTTGGAACATGTTTTCATGTGACCCGAATCTGTGGCACTCGTATTTGGCTCAGAATAAAGCATCTCTTCATTGTCTCCCAGGTGAGGTCTGTGTTCATCAGTGTCAGGGTGATTGTGCTCATGGACTCTCTTAGTTCTTTAGCATCCAGGACTCAGGGCTGAGGGCACCATACCTGTCTGAGGGTGACTCTTGATAGCTAAGGGGAGTCTTCCAGGGCTGCCTTTTCAACAGTAAATCACCCCTTCAGCCTCTTGCCTCTGCTGTGGGCATCAGTGGCCCAACACACCAGCATCTTCTGTGAAGCATCCAACCCACTGGGCAGTGCTTCCCAGTGCAGTGGCGGGTGTATGGACCATTCTTGACCTTGTCTTTCTGACACCGTGGCTCTGCCCACTGTGGAGCCTCAGTGTGGTCAGCATTTGGGAAAACCCAAATTGCCACAGGTCCAGGGCTACTGCTATATTCCCAGTCTGCCTCAAGGTAAAGTTACACCACTCTTTAGTCCCCCCGCATCCCTCTCCCATCCTGTCCCCCCAGCCACCAATCAGAGGACTGTGCTGTTGTGTAGCAGTTTCCTTGGGGAAGAAAACATTCCATCCTGCTGGATCCTTCTAGTGATCAGTTCTCTGGGCTACCTCAGCCTGGGTGGTCTCCCGAGGATGTGTCTGATGTATCCAGCGCAGAAGTGGAGGAAGTGAGCCTGGGGAAGCCAGGGCAGGGCCACTTGTCTTGGTCTGAGACTCTGAGCACTTGGCTCAGCTGGCCCATGCTGTGGCTTGGTATCTCCCCTCTGGGAGACTCCCCTTGCCTAGTAAGGCCTCCAGTTCAGTTGCCTGGAGGCAGGAAAACCTAGGTATAGCTTAGAACCCAGGACCCTAGTTGGCATATGTACCTCTTTCCTACCAATGTACTTAGCAATCAGAGGCCCAGCAATAGTGTCTGCAAGCAAAGGTAATTGGGTCACTCTGACATATAGCTCCCTAGCAACCCTTAGCAACTCTGTGTGCATGCTTGTGTGTATGTGTGTGTGTGTGTGTGTGTGTGTGTGTGTGTGTGTGTCTGTTCAAACACATCTGAAACAACCTGAACTTAGGAATACAATAATTCTCTGTAACTCCAGGGTCAGCACATGTTTCCTCTGAAGTTTACTGATGGCTAAGTGTCAGCCTGTGACACCACTTACCTGTGTTACTTCAACCAGTAGGTTTGATGGAATTCCATCTCAGAAGAGCAAAAGGTCTGGATCTGTGTGGATGCTGAGCACTGAATGAGCGCTGAAGCTAGGGAACACGGCTGTGAGTGTGTGTGTGTGTGTGTGTGTGTGTGTGTGTGTGTGTTTATGTATGTATATGTGTGTGGTATGTGTGTATATGTTTGTGTGTATGTTTGTGTGTGTGGTGTGTGTGTGTATGTGTGTATGTATATATGTGTGTGTATGAATATATGTGTGCACATGCTCAGGACTTTGATGTCTTAGACTTCCATGGGGCAGAAGCAGTGACTTCTGAGGTGTGAGTGTCACTCACCCAACACTGTTGGCTCTGTAGCCGGGTCCCCAGAGACTGGAGAGACACTGGAGTCCTCTCCTTCCAGCAGGTCCCCAGCAAGAGAAGGCTGTAGGCGGCTCTCTTTGAGTGCTCAGAGAGAAGAGGTCTGAGCAGATCTGGTGGTCACAATGGACACCAAAAGAGCAGTGGGAAGTTCCACTGCCCCAAAGACACCAGGGAGAGAAGAAAGCCCTGACCACAACGTGTTTAATTCAAGAGAAGAAAATTTGTTATGTTTTCCCCTTAAAGACATGTGCTCCGGTCATGGGAATTCAAAAGTCAGAGTCTCCCCTCAGGGGAGAGTAGGCATGCTCTGATATGCTATTTGGACCCCAGCAGTGAAGAATTTGTCACCAGCAGAGGGGTCAGAGCTGTTCCTCCTCTGTAGGATGCCTTGACCACTGGAAGCATCCCCATGGCCACAATCTTCACTCTGGATCCATGATTGGTATTGTTTCAACTTGGGACAATACCAAAAGAGTACGAAGTGGCATCACTTCAGGGGCATCACCCCTCTCTCAGACTGCCTTCTAGGGCCAGGAAGGTCTCCATTCAGATGTGCCATTGACCCTGACATGTGACCCCTCCTCCTCCCTATAATGAGTCTCAACAGCAGCACTGTCCATCTCACTGTGCCTCAAAGGAGGGAACAGAGAGCTTGGGCTGCTCACTCCTACCTGCCACAGCCCATCTGCGGGAGCTCAGGGGCGTGGGGGTCACTTCTGGGGACCTCCAGGATTGCAGAGTTCTCTTGGGTGGTCTTGGAAGAGGCAAAGACATGAATACCGTGTAAGAGAGGTAGCCCTACAGGCAGCATCGGGGTGGCAGGTAAGGGCAGTGGTGGAGAGAGCAGGGTGGCCCTGGGTGCTGTGCTGGAGAGAAAGCAGGGTAGCCCTGGGTGCTGTGTTGGAGAGAGCAGGGTGGCCCTGGGTGCTGTGCTGGAGAGGCTGATTTCACTTTATAGCCATCAGCCAGGGTTACTGATGGATTTTTACATAGTGGAGAAGCATGGCATTCTAGGTGAAGAGCCATGGTGGCCAGCCAGGTCCGGGGAGGGGTGGCAGGGGGAGGGGATCCCCCAGAGTGTCTGAGTCTTGTTTTTTCTGGCTACTGGAATGCTCCCAGGCCCTGGGCAGGGTCTCCTTTGCACAGCTTCCTCCACCCTCAGCTCCCCAGATGTGCAGACCACAGGTTTTCCACCTCCATCTGCCTGTGCCTGCCATCTGGCCCTGCAGATTCCTTGGTCACGGCATGTCTGGGGCTGCCTGTGTTCTAGGGAACAGATGAAACTTGAAGTTTAAAAAAGGACAGGACATGTTAGCTGGGTAAATACAGGTGCACCTCTGTGGTTCCTATTCTCAAGAGGTAAAAGGAGGGAGATCTGGAGTTCAAGGCCAGCCTTTGCCACACAGTGAGTTTGTGGCCAGCCTAGTTTCAAAGCATCCTAAAACAAAAAGAGAGAAGGAAAGTCATGTGAAGGCACAGATGTGGAGGCGTCTCTTGGGAGAATGTCTCTGCTCCTAGAATTGCCATGCTCCTCTCTGTCTCTCTCATAATAATCCTGTTGTGATAATCCTATTGGGATCCCTTCACATTCTGACCCCTTTCCTGCTGTGATCCCTTTCCACCGTGCCCCCTCCTCCAATTGTGTCCTCCATAGTGCTCCCTCCTCCCATCATGTCCTCCTTTGTGCCCCCTCTTCCCACTATGCCCCATCATGCTCCCTCCTCCCACCATGTCCTCCATTGTGCCCCCTCCTCCCATCATGTCCCCCATTGTGTTCCCTCCTCTATCATGTCCTCCATCATCCCCTCTCCTCCCACCATGCCCCCATCAACCTGTGGTGGTTATGGAGCTGGAGATACTCTAGGCCACACACCCGTCAGGTGGGAAATCATCAAATCCACCTGACCTTGCCTTCTGAGATGGGTTACATCTAAACGCCAAGAGTGCCTGTCTCCAGGCTGGCCCACCTGGCATAGTTAGCTTCAGCTGTCAGCTTGACACAAGTCTCAGTTTGGTCTGTGGCAAGTCTGTGAGGCTTGTTCATAGTTACTAGTTGATGCAGGAAGACTCACCCCAAATGTGGGAGGCACCTTCCGGCAGCATCCCAGGTGGATAGGGCATGGCAGAGGGAGGGTGCCTGTCCTTAGCTGGCTTGGCCTTCCCTTTTGCCGCTGAGTTGATCTGGCTTATGGCTGCTGCTGCTGATTTATTCACTGGCTAATTCCATCATTGACTAAGGATCAGTGACTCCCCAGGAACTTTCCAGGTTTTCAGTGCCAGATTGGGACTACTGAGGCTCCCAGCCTCAAGGACCCAGGAATTACTGGGTTGTCAGCCTCCCTGGTGAGAGATAGCCACTGTGGGATGCTTCCAGCTGCTAAGGCCCAAGTGTCAGAAACTAGCCACTCCCAGGATCTCAGCCTCTAAAGGGCGATTCCACTGTTGCTGACATCTTAAGGTTAGTTGATTTAATAGATTATATAATATTCCTCCTGCTGGTTGTGTTCTCTAGGGAATCCTAATACAGCCCAGCAGGTATCTGGTGGGGATGTAGTGTCTTCCTGGGACTTCGGTGTGAAAGGGGAGATTGTGTGGCTTTAGGAATGAATTTGCAGTTTGGAAATCATCTGGTAGGTTTTTTTATGTTTTGTTTTGTTTTTGTTTTTTGAGACAGAATTCCTCTGTGTAGCCCAGGCACATCTGGCAGTTTTATTTGGAATTGAATCACCTGTCTAGACATTCCAGTTCAGAGTTTACAGACAATACTTGGGTTTCAAGTTGCTTTCTCAACGTCTTATTTAGAACGGAGTTCATAGGAAGTAGCTGTGTCTATCTGGAGCAGGCCTGACCCACAAGTGAACAAAAACAGCTGTTTCCTAGCTCCTTCGTGTGCCTCACATCGCTGCCCCATGTCCTACTGCCCTGGGCTCTGCTACCCCAGACTTTAGTGCCCCATGTTCTGGGGTCTTGATCTCCAGTGCCTTATTTTTTGGTGTCTAGGACTCTGGTTCCCCAGGCTCATGTGTCTCATGGTCCAGTGCCCCAGGCTTCAGTTCCCCATTGCATCATCAGAAATGCTCACAGGACCTGAGCTTTGCTACCCAGATATTGGTTCCCAAACTAGAGAGCACCACAGCTCCTTTGAAGAGTTACATGCTTCTCAGGTTTTTGTTGTTGTCAGAAAGCTTTGGAGAGGTTCCAAGAACAGTCTCTCAGCCCAAGGGGCCGTCCTGTGAAGTGTGGGAATGTGTCTGCTGTGTTCACTGGGTTAAAAGCACAGTTCCCCTGGGCATCTTCTCCCTGAGCCTGCTTGGAAGGTACCACCGGAGACTCATCAAATCTACCTTTCACAGTGTCTTCTCCAGGCTTCTCTCCGTGTTTGATACTTGTTTGTGCTAGGATCAAACCCAGGGTTTCTCTGCTGCTGAGCTGCAGTCCCAGCCCTTTTTGATAAGGTATCATTAAGTTGTCCAGGCTGGCTTTGAACTTGCTCTGTAGCACAGGCAGGCCTGGAACTTGCAATGTTCCTGCTTCAGCTTTCTGAGTAGCTGGTCTGACAGGACTGCACCATCAGCCTCAGTAGGCTACCCCATTGGTGTTCCTAAAGATGGCCACCAAGTTCCTCGGGTCTTGGTCACTCTATTCACTCCTGCCTCCTGCAGGAGGATAGGTCTATAGAGATTGTGCTGAAGAAGGGTGGCAATTCATGGTGATAAAAGGAAAAAGGCAGAGAGAAAAAGGAAGATTAAGAGCAGAGGAAGGTGATGACATCATCAAGGTGTAGTGATATCATCATCAAGTGCCATGATGGCACTATATGATACCATCAGGACATCAAGGTGACATCATCAGAATATGATGACATGATCAGGACATCATGATGTCACTGCAATGATATCATCTGGCACCATAATGGGTCCAAGATGATGCTATCAGTGATATAATGATATCTCTTAGAGTGTTGCAGGAGGAGATGCCATTCTTCAAATTGCAAGTTGATGTTCCCAGAACAAAGGTGGGCAAGGCTTCTCTTCAAGACACTCTTGTGCCCTCTGAGGTGAGCTGTGCTTTCCTGCCCCCTCATCCTTCCCCTCCTTGCTCTCATCTCTGTGTCTTCAAACTGGATGGGAAAGACCTGGCCTTATATTGACACCATGCAGGGGCCAGTGGAAGAATTTCTGCTGCTGAGTGCCTAGACAACAAAGGGTTCTCAACCTTTGGGTCTCAAAGCCCCTAGACTGTTGGCAACCACAGATATTTACATCACAGTTTCTAACAGTAGCAAAATCATAGTTATGAGGCAGCAATGAAAATAATATCATGGTTGGGGGTTCACCGCAACATAAGGAACTGTATTAAAGGGTTGGAACATGAGGAAGGTTGAGACCCACTGGCCTAGACTGTTGTACAGTGCTGTGGTGAGGCACATGGGCAGGTTTCAGAGTGTTACGAGGCTTGAATGAAGACTGCATGCTAACAGTTGGCATTAAGCCTTCAGGGCACGATGTGGTTGCTGGTCTAATGTGGGGGGCACAGGCTACCAGGGGTGGGGGTTCACATGGCTTTCTAAAATAAACACCTAAACCTCACTTTGCTGTGGATATCCCTCTGTACAAATAAAATGCTGTTTGGCCAGTGGCTAGGCAGGAAGTATAGGCGGGACAAGAGAGAAGAAAATTCTGGGAAACAGAAAGCTGGAGGGAGACACCGCCAGCCGCCGCCATGAGAAGCAACATGTAAAGACACTGGTAAGCCACAAGCCATGTGGCAAAGTATAGACTAACAAAAATGGGTTAATTTAAGATAGAAAAGGTAGATAACAAGCAGCCTGCCACGGCCATACAGTTTGTAAACAATGTAAGTTTTTGTGTGCTTTCTTGGTTGGGTCTGAGCGACTGTGGGACTGGCGGGTGAGAGAGATTTGTCCTGACTGGGCCAGGCAGGAATACTCTAACTACATCACTTGTTATGTTGGCAGCAAGATCTATATTCAAAGATGTATTATAAACTAGAATCTATTCAGTTTTTATAAGGGGAACTATATTCACAAAAGATTGTTATAGCAAAGTTACTGAGTTAATTATGACAAGGCTGGGCAGTAAATTCAATTTTCTAGGGCAAAAATTGTTCACAAGTCATAGAAAGCAGGATGACTTTGTGTAACAAATACTCTGCCACATGCTGTTCCTATAGCAAACATCCAAGGGACTCTCCAGTTAATGCAGAATTAAGGTTATAGATCAGTAATGGGGGACACATGCTTTGAGGATGTAGGCTGCGTGCCAGGTATACAGTCATGTTTAACCAACACAGCCTGCCGGGCTTAATCTCAAGGCAAAGTTCATCTTCCACGGCAGACAGTGTGTTCTGTTTTGCTGAAGGGCATGTTGCTCTAGTATAAATGACCTTGTGCAAGGGGCACACAGGGTCAAGTTCTCATCACCGCAAACAGATGACACTTCCACAGTGATTTTTCCTAGTGCACAAACCACAGGTCAAAGACACACAAATAAACTTTTAGGTAAACGTGGAGAAGAGGGTGCTGAAGACAAGAACAGCCACACAGACACACGGACGACAGAGAAGATCAGTGCAATCAAAGCCAGTTCCTGAGAAGGACGGTGGAGTCGATGTCTCCACAAGACAGACTGGAGAACAACAGCGCACAACTGAGACGAACAACAGCGGGAACCAGAGGAGACTGCCCTGGGCTTTCACAGGCAGAGTGACAGGGGAATATGAACAACACGCACCAAGATGCCATAGCTAGATCCCCACAGTCCACAATGAATAAACATTTCGAGAATCCCTCTAGCTCTTACAAATGTTGAATATGTAATAATGTAAAAAACAAAACCCCAAACAAACAAAAACCTCTTCCTGTAGAGTTGGAATATAACTCGAGAGTAGAGATGTGTGCTTTCTTATACAAAATGCAAGCCATGGGTAGTTGAGAGGCCAAAGTGGTCAGTTTGTGGGCATGTGGAGTCCTCTTGCAGTTGGCACCATTGTCTTGTCCAGAAGTCATGGCCTTAGGTAAGAGCCAAAGGACCCTTGGTGCTTGGGCTGCAGCAGCTCCTGAGTGGGCGGGCCTCAGACATATAATGCACTTCCCAAAGGAGTCAGGTTAGGCTTCTGTGGAATTTTTCCTCCTGACCCCTGCAGTTGTCCCTAACCTGCTCACACCTGAGCCGTTTGCTTGCTCTTTCTGGAACCCTGAATGTTGCAATAAATCATGAGACAATTCATAAAATCAGATCTATACTGTATCTTTAGGAATGCATCTAGTGAATCTATAGTTTATAAATAACAATAGCATCACCCACATTTCCAAATGATATGTACCATCAATACTAGCTCTTTGCTTTTCAATCAATGCTTGGGTTGAGTACAGGTTTGTAGACCTCTTGCAACTATTTCTCAGGATCCTAGTAGGGATCCAAAGCTCTCACCATTAGACATTGTGATCAAGATTGTTACAGACTGGGGACATCAATTGTCCTTGCAATTACTTGTAACTTGTGGTCTCCAGCATGGCTGGTCAATAGTATCTGTGTATCCTTTGAAATGCTAATTGTTCAGCTCACACCATGTGTTTGGAGGTCCTCTGAGGAACCTCTGGTGACTATCAATCACCCTTCAGAGCAGAGGTTTGGGGCATAGAAGTTAGGTTCTTAAAATAAAGTTCAGCAGTGCAAACAAAGCAATTTATTTTGGGTGAAACTAGTGAATGTCATATACCAACATGGCTTAGGATTTCCAGTTCTTCTCCAACCTGGATACAGGGAAGACTTTCCCAGCCTCAGAGAAGTGATGAATTTTGGGCAGTGGCCTAGGAGCAGAAGTGATATTATACAGAAGGGGTCAGGTGAAGTGTCCAGTCATTCTCCAACTACCAACCTGTAGACGAATTTCTAAATGGTCTTATTAAATGAAAACAAACCCGGAGCCAGGTATTGGGGTGAACACTGAAAGATCAGAGAAGCAGAACAAGCCACAGCTACCTCACCTTCACAATTCCTCAGCTGATCCTGTTTCCTCAGACTGAAAGCCTCTGAGTCCTCATCTGAATGGATCTCAGCTGAACTGCTGCTAAAAGCCTAAAAGTTTAAAAGCCTCTAGTTGCTGGTCCTCATGCCTTATATACCTTCCTGCTTCCTGCCATCACTTCCTGGGATTAAAGGCATGTGTCTTTCCCAAGCAGTACATGGGATCTGCAGTGCTGGGATTAAAGGTGTGTGCCACCATGCCTGGCTCTGTTTCCAGTATGGCCTTGAACTCACAGAGATTGGGATGGATCTCTGCCTCCAGAATGCCAGGATTAAAGGCGTGTGCTACCACTGCCTGACCTCTATGTTTAATATAGTGACTGTTCTGTTCTCTAACTCCCAGATAAGTTTATTGGAGTGCACAATATATCAACCACACCAACTATCCCCTCGACTGCAAAGATTATTAGGAGGGACCTCAAGACCCAGCCATTATGTCTGAGAGCCACCACACAAGGAAATACCTGTTTATTTGGCTCCTAGCTACAGTGGATGTCAAGTGAGAACTGGATGAACCTTGTCATGACCACCAAGAACTGGGTGTTAACACTTTGGTCATAGGACAAAGTGTTGGTACTGACCAGGAAGCTTCTTTGCTGATGGCTAGCTTTCATAGAAGACACTACCAAGACTACTGAGGGAAAACATCATAAGCAGTCTTATCTAGATGTGAACCCTGAGAGGTTTAGTAATGACCAGTGTGGCAAAATAAGCCTGTGGTTATAATAGTGGCATGGATATTATTGAGGAAACCAACTACTTTCTGATTGGATTTGAAGCCAAGGTAGTTTCCTGCTGAAAGACTACACTTCCCTTAAGGAATATGGAAGTCATTTCTATCCCTATCAGGGGCCCATCCCATTTTCTTCTGTAGATATTTTGGCCATCTGCACATGTGGGTGACAAAAAGATGCTCTTTCACCAGGAATAAACACAGTCTCACCTAAGGTCAGACCAAGACTCTCTTTCTTTAGGCCTTCCATCTCTCCACAGCTGCCTTTTTAGTAATCTAACACTGTAGAGTTAGATTCTGTTAGAATGCTTCATACTATAAAACAAGCCAAGAACCCATATTTAGGGAGTACATAGGTCCTAGAGGTGAACCTACTATTATTATTTTTGTTAAATGGACATTGTATCAAACTGCCCTCTAAATTCTTATCTCTATACTTGTATATTAGTGAAGCTCTCAGCTCTTATTAGAGAAGTGTGTGTGTGTGTGTGTGTGTGTGTGTGTGTGTACACACACACACACACACACACACACACACACACACACTTGCGCTGGACAATGCTCAATATATAACCTCACAAGTGAAAAGAATAAGTGAGTTGCTCAGCCCTAGTTGGGAGATCTATGCCACACACTGTTCCCTGAAGGCTCAGGGACCATTTGGAGGAATGGGACAAAAAAGATTGTAAAAGCCAAGGGTCAAGAAGGATCTGAGTGAAACAATGTCTTCTAGACATGACAGGACTACTGCACTCCTGAACTCAGCAGTAGCTGTGGTTGCCTGCACAAGACCTGCAGAAGATCAAGCCAGTCAATGTTTACCATGCTATAGGAAGTGGGACTTGGGAGAACTTAGCTGATAAATGAGGCAGACTGAAGTCTCATGCAATAGTGCTGTGGATATCGCTCTGTATAAATAAAATGCTGTTTGGCCAGTGGCCAGGCAGGAAGTATAGGTGGGACAAGAGAGAAGAGAATTCTGGGAGGTGGAAGGCTGGGGGAGGAGAGACTGCCAGCTGCTGCCATGACAAGCAACATGTGAAGACACTGGTAAGCCACAAGCCACATGGCAAAGTATAGACTAATAGGAATGGGTTAATTAAAGATAAGAGAAGTAGATAACAAAAATCCTGCCACGGCCATACAGTTTATAAGTAATATGTCTCTTTGTGCTTACTTGGTTGGGTCTGAGCGACCATGGGACTGGCGGGTGAGAGAGATTTGTCCTGACTGTGGACCAGGCAGGCAAACTCTAACTACAAATGGTGCCCAACGTGTAGGCAAGAGTTTCCACCTAAAACCTGAAAAAAAAAAGATTCTAAAATGGAGCTAAAAACAGCTTCCTAGTTGTCTCTCTCAAGTTAGCTGCAGCCTGCCTGTTTGAGCTACTATGGCGGGTTCCTGGCATGTGCGTCTGACCTGCAGTGTGGCGGGAATGAGGAATCTACAAGCTGCACTTACTCTGCTGCATGGTGGATTTAGCCTTTGCCAGTTTTAAAAAAAAATGTTTCTGGGCTATGCGCTGCTTTGATAGAACTGCTTCTGATAGTTGATGGTACACATGGCTCCAGACCCAGAGCTGGCAGTAAACTGTACCACCGCCATGTTGGGAAGCTGAGGTGGGTGGAGCCAGCAGCCACAGTGGCATTTCAGTTTTACAAAGATGGATATTACACAGAGAATCTGGTTTGTGTTGTCTTTGGGATTTTTAACCACAAAAAAAGATTTGATCATAAAAGCTGTTGAGTTAAACAAATATGTAAATTTTAAAGGTACCTTGACTTCAAAATTTGGATATATGGATATGTTGCTTTGGAAAAGAGTCTCTGCTTTTGTTTCCACAGAAAGCCAGAGGCTATGGATTTGTTCCAGATTAAGATATATCAGGTTTGTTCAGCCAAGACCACCTGAAAGGTCTCCGATGACACCATGGCCCAGATGATCTGACATCCACAATGGTTTCAAGGCAACTGGCTCAGAGGTTTACCCTCATGGACTACTCCATAATCCTAAAATTTCTTTATGTCCCCATAAGATACAGCGCCCCCCTCCAGCAGGAAGTAGTAAGAGAAATTACGCCCAATTTCCCAAAATTATCAAGCTGGCTTTGGAGATGGAATTGGCTCACTCCTTCTCTAAACCCAGGCATATTGCTAAAAAGAAAAGGTTAAGAGATTCTTGTGTCCCAAATCAAAAGAACCCTCTGATGTGGGACAGAAAAAAAACCAGTATTTTTATTTAATGCAGGTTGATTATAAATGCGATCTCTTTCTAAAGAAGAAAAGGGGATATGATATAGATATAGGATGAAAGGGTAGATTAAGCAACAACTTGTTCAAAATGTTTTACATTGGTATAGATTTTAGTCTATTGATATAAACTTAAAGTTAATTTTGTTATACTGTGTGTATATTTCTACTTGTGTTTAAGGTATTAGGTTTGTATAGCTCATTTTAAATTATAATGGATAATTAAAGATAGATTAATAATTAGTCACCTATGATAATCATACTCGTAGCCATGTTAGTTAAATCTTCTAGGTATACATAGAGATATTTCAGATAGATTGGTAATCTTCAAATACTTCAAAGACCTACAGAATATGGCATTTAAAATATTTTTAAAATTTAGACTTTCTGGACAGTGAGACATGTCTGCTTCAGGCAACACCAATTTACTTCAGAGAGGAGGATGGGCATTGAAGACACTTCATATCTTATTTTCACCTTGGCAAAAATAGCCATTTGGGCAAGAAACTGTTCTTGCCTGGACTGCTTGATCAACTGGACATGCAGGACCCATAGAAAAGTGACCACTAAACTTTGCTTGACAAAATGGTCCTTCAGGTTCCTGCTTCGCAGAGGAAACGGCCATACATTCTACAGGACACTGAGAAAACTGACCAAGAGACTCTAGCCCTGTGGGCTGAAGATAAATGTCCATACTTTACAAAGGAACATTAGGTGACTGTCCAGACCGCCAGCTGTCTCTGTCTACCCTGCAAGACTCCCGAAAGTTGCTTGCATCCTTCTCCCGGTTCTCAGGTAATATTATATCCTTCAGAGGTCTTTGATGTGGTTGAAGACTAGATAGTTATAATTTTCTCAGTTATGATAAAAGATAAGTTAGATATAAAACCTTAGACTCACAAATATAAGATAGATAGGATATCTTCTTTAATATTGCAACTGTAATTCTTGCTTGATAATTGTTTTGTTATCTGTAATTTTACTATGTGAAAGCTAACCTTCCTTTTTTAACAAAAAAGAAAAGGGGAAGTGCTGTGGATATCACTCTGTATAAATAAAATGCTGATTGGCCAGTAGTCAGGCAGGAAGTATAGGCGGGACAAGCAGAGAAGAGAATTCTGGGAAGTGGAAGGCAGAGAGAGAGAGACGGCCAGCCGCTGCCATGACAAGAAAGGAATAAGGTACTGGTAAGCCATGAGCTACGTGGCAAAGTATAGATTAATAGAAATGGGCTGAATATAAGAGTAAGAGCTAGACAATGGTAGGCCTGAGCTAATGGCCAAGCAGTTTAAATAATATAAATGTCTGTGTGTTTATTTTACAAGTGGGTTGTTGGACTAACAGAGCTTGGTGGCACCTGGAGAGAAGGTCTCCAACTACACAATAGCCAACTTTATTCAGAGCATCAGACAATTTATACTCTGGGAGTTAAGAAGAGTCACCTGAGTAAAAGTCCAATCAACCACAAGGACAAGTGCACATAAACATTTAATTGAATCCTCTATCCCTGAGAGGAGCACAAAAACACATTCCAAGAACAATTCTGTGTTTTAAAGAAACTGAGGTCACAAGTCTCTTGTTTCGTTTTCTTGAAGTTTTCTTACAATCATTCAGAATTCTCACAATGACTCCATTCTTGGACTATGTTTCCAATAAATCAACATTTCAGAATGGAGTGGGGAGAGGCTCACAAGTCTCCACCCCTAGCTGAGTAGATGGCTTCTGGGGCAAGAGTCTGTTTTCTTTAAGGGTATGGCCTCTGATAGGTTGACTGCAATCCAGTGGGTGGCTCCATACTCATGAGTATATGGGCAACACAAGTTGGGCTGGATGGGCTGTTTTAAAAAAGGGAAACAAGGTTGGGATGAAGTAGCAGGAGGTGAGGGGCTGACATAGGAGGAGCTGGAGGAGTGGGAAATGAGTATGATCAAAATAATATATTGTACATATACATGAAATTTTCAAATAATTAATAAAAATACATTCAAATAAAAATTTTGGGTGTTATTAGCAGGGTGGTGGTGGTGTACTTTAATCCCAGCACTTGGGAGGCAGAGGCAGGTGGATCTCTGTGAGTTCAACACTAGCCTGATCTACAAGCTAGTTCCAGGACAGCCAAGACTACAGAGGGAAACCCTGTCTTGGAAAAGCTTTTAAAAAAATATTAGGTGTTATCACAGCAAAAACCAGACTAATTTAATTGATTTGCCTTTGCTGGAGTATTGCTCAATTTTCAGAAATTATAATTAAAAAAATTATAGGTACCATGGGAAAATGCTTATTTATACAAGACAGAATGAAAAAGAATAAACCAACAGACTATAAAGTTGATTTAAATTTATATATATATATATATATATATATATATATATATATATATATATATATATATATATATACATATATGTACATATATGTGTGTATTCATGCCCAGTCTGGATAGGAACATGTATAGACATGCATATATTATACTATGATGGTAATCCTGAGTTATTAAAAACAAGAACAGTTTGTGTATGAAAGGCTGCTCCTGTCTGAAGAAATGGAGTATCAGAGGAGGCCTGTCAGTCTGCAGTGAGGGTGCTGAAGCACGGTAGGGTGTTTCTGGTTTTTTTGAGTTAGGGTCTCCTGTAGTCCACTCTGACCTTGAACTTGATAGGTAACTGAGGATAGCCTTGAACTCTTGATCTTCCTGCCTCTGTGCCCTAAGTTCTGGGATTTCAGAATGTGTCACCATGAGTTGTCTTTGGACATAGGGCACTTGTATATCATGGAGTTCTTTGAGAATTTGTAGTGAGCAAACCTAGACTTAGTTTTATGTTGTTTATATTTCTTATTTTTTTTTCTTCCCACCAGATTTTGGTGCTGTTCCATTAGAACAGAACCCACCTCTGGCATGGTTCTTAGTTAGGGACAGTTTGACTCCCAGGGCTATCGGCCCATTCTGGAGACATTTTTGGTTGTGCTGCTGGCATTCGGTGGTGAAGGCTGGTGTGTTGCCAAACATCCTATAATGCCAAGGATGCCCTTCAGCCCACAGCACCCAGTTTCCATACCCACACTGCTTTGGCCTGGTATTCATGCTCAGGGGGAAAAGAGGTGAGGTGAGCGTTCTTTCTGATTCCCATCTTCCTTAGGGTATTGGGGGTGTTTCTACCTGAGTAGCCAATGACCTGAGAAGTCAAACTGAAAACTAGGTGTCCTCTTGTTGCTGGAATGGCTGGGTTTACCCCTCCTTGGGGGTTTGGGTTCACAGCTGTCCTTGGATATAGGCTGGACCAGGGTAGCATGGGAATGGTAAGCTTTGGGGAGCAGAGAGAAGAGCTTGTGAAAGCAAAAACAGATGATAAAGTGTTGCATGGATTTCACTGATTCTTTTGGTCTTGACCCAGATCTTTTCCATGTGAATTGTCATGTTGTCTCTTTGCAAACTCTGTTTATCAAACAAAGAGGGGCTTGTTGGTGAAATCCTCACAAGAGCTTCTTTAGAGTTAGTGGGAGCAACCTATAGTTTATGTATCTCATAGAGGGTATGGAGGTGTGCTATCCAGACTTCCTCTTAAAACAAAAACAAAAACAAAAAAAACCCCTCTGGGCCATGAGGTTGGGGAAGCAGGGTATCAGGGTGTGTCCAGTCACAGACTGACCTCAGTTTACTGATGGCGGCTTCAGGAGGACTCTGGAGTGTCCTAGGGCTTCTGGAAAGGTGGAATCTCAGAGTGACTGATGACTAGAGGCCACTAAGGGATGAGAACACCAGAGGCACTTGACACAGAGCCACTGGGAAGTGCTGAGCCGTTGCATCAGGCTAGGCCTTCCTCCCATGGCCATTATTCACAGCAGGCTGTATATCTTCATGGCTGTGCTGCTTCTGACAAGATGAAGTGCGTTTCTGACACACGGAATTTTCCAATAAAGATTTCATTGTCTCGTTCCCCTGTGAGGAATGATAAGTGAACTTGATACTTCTCTGTTCAGGCTTCATCAATAAAAAATGTTTCTGGTTGGGTTATTCGCGTTGATTCCTAATGAAGTGGCATTTATGAGGGGCCCTTCAGCCTTAAACTTGAGAGGGAGTCGGGGAAGGATGGCATGTTGAACTGGATTATTAACCATCGAAGTGAGTGTGAATGGCTGTGTGCATACATAATCCAGGGGAGTAAATACACAGCTTTCAAAGATTTAACATGCCTCATCCAGAAGAGGGTCTTTTACACATTAAAGCATAGTTACTGCTGTCAGTGGAAATGGATTGCCCACTAACCCAGACTCACAGCCCTACTCCAATACATCACCTGCTGAACCAGGTGTGGCCCCCATCGAGGTTGACATATCATGGCCTCATCTGACACTTGATTTAGACCCACAGTGCTGATGTACTAAGTTGGTGACTACCCTTCAACAGGAGTATATTGTCACTCAGTGAACGACATCATTAAGACAAAACATCCAGCTGAAGATGCACTGTACCCATGGTGTCCCCTATTTCTTGCTCACTCACTGCATAGGGAGATAGGACCCCAAAGAGGAGGAGACATGGGATGGAGCAAGGGGGCCCCCAGTGTGTAAGTCAGTTAGCAGTAGTGGCTGTAGAAGCCAGCACAGGTCCCTGCAGATGGATTTCCTGGGAGGATGGAGGACTCAGCCTCAGAGACTTAGGAAAGGATGAGTGTGATGTAATGGGAACTCAGCTTATGGTGTCTCCATTGTTTTCCAGACACTGGAGGGGCAGAAGGTGCTTTTCTACCTGTCCCCCTAAGAAGCTCTTCTGAGAAATTTTCTTTCTCTCAGACCACTCTTATTGTTTTCACCAATTTACCTTCCAGACAGATATGCTAGGGGCACCTGTTCCTAAGATTATTGAAAAGATGAAATAATGTACACGATACATTAAAAACTGCCAGGCGCTCATGGTAAGAACACAGAGAGGGCTGGCTGCCATGGTGTTCTTCTCTCTTGTCCCTACATTTTCTTCCTTCCCCCCTCCTCCCTGTCCTCTCATTTCCCACCCCCTTCTTGTACTCTCCCCTTCTGTGGTCCTGCTCATCTTCCTCTGGCCCTCCTCCTAGTCCCTTCTCATTTGTTACCTTCATTCCTGGCTGGGGCAGAGCAGGACTGATCGCTACTGTTGGTGGCTGGGCAGTCAGTCCTTGGGATGTAGTCCACAGGGGCCAGCTCGGCCTCCTACAAGTGACCAAAGACATAGCATCCTCTCATGCTCACTCGGGGCAGCATGACATTCTTCTGTGCCTGCTGATTGGAAAGATGAGAGAGGGCCCCTTCACCCTCTTCCTCCCTAGGTAGTAACTGAAAAATGACTGAGTATTCAGGACTTGGTAAGTTCTCCCCCATATCCCTCTCCTGGATGAACATCAAAAGTGGGAAGTGGTGGCACCATCCTATTTCTTGTTTATAAGAAACGACACTGTCACACCGATTTTCATGGGCTCCATCATGGTTCTGCATCTGACCATATTGCTTTTCTGAAGGATAGTCATGGTTGCTTGCTTGCAGCCCAATTCCACTTTTAGGCTTCCGTTGTAAGTTTTTAAAAATTCATTTAAAATTTGAGGAGAAAAGGAGCACCAGTAAGTGTTCAAGAAGATGAATGGACTAAGAAATGGAATAAAGGGAGTGGTGACCTCAGGGCAAGATCCAACCCAGCTAAGTTTCCAACTTGTGAAAAGGAATTGAAGAAAAGCTTAGAGCCAGGTGTGGTGGTGCATACCTTTAATTCTAGCACTCAGGAGGCCGAGGCTGGAGGATCTCTGAGTTTGAGTTCAGCCTGGTCCACAGAGCGAGTTCCAGACCAGCCAAGTTTAGACAGTGAAGGGAACCATCAAAAACAGAAAGTTGGTGAAGATGTAACAGAACGAGGGAGCCATGTTCCAGCCCCAGCAAGCAGCAGTACTTGGCAGCTTCAACCACAGGCTTCTGGAGTTAAGGACAGAAGAAAGGGGCTCTGGAATTTGCCTCCATGACTAAAGAAAGCGGCTGAGGCCAGGCATATGTCTAGTGTGTTCCTAAATGGAGGTCTAGAGAGCCCATTGTGTGAAACTGTGATGTTGAAGCCAGGATTGCCTTGGAGATCACAAGATGTTGGAGATGCCAGAGCCATGGGATACCTGCCAAGGAGAGCTGCTAACAGGGAGTAGAACCAGCTAAAGAGAAAGAGGTGTGTTGAAGTCAACAAAGCTGAAATGAATTGGAGATCTGAAGAGTGTTTGACATCAGACATGGAGATGTGGAGTTTGGAGTTTACCCAGCTGGTTTTCAGTCTTGATTTGGTCCATTATTTCTTCACTATGCTTTCTTCCCTATGGTTTGGAATGGTAATGTATATCTTGTGCCATTATATATTGGAAGGATGTGATCTGCTTTTTGATTTTGATTTTACAAGGGATTACAATTAAGAGATCACATGAATCTCAGAAGAGACTTTGAACTTTAGACTTTTACATAAATTTGAGACTGTTATAGACTATGGGGATTTTTAAAGTTGGACTGAATGCATTTTTGTATTATGATATGGCTACAAGCCTTTGGGGACCAAGGAGTAGAATGTGGTAGTTTGAAAGAAAATGGCCAGGGCAAATCTGTCTACTTTGCTGCTGGTGCCTGTTTTGTGTATTATGACTAGAGACTGGACTTATCTTTGTGGGCAGATGGAGCAGGGTCGATTCTGGGCACTGGGAGGTGAAGTCCAAAGGATGGGTGTTTCATCAAATAGTCACAGAACGTTATGGGAGAGAGGGGATTAGGAATATGATGTAGCAGTTCATTTACTTGTAAGGGGAAAGTTGACATGGAGAACAATGGGACCATGGGGACAAGTGACTTAAGAGTCAAATAAAATTTTGTTTTTCTAAAAAAAAAAGAAAGAAAATGACCTTCAAAGGGAGTGGCACTATTAGGAGGTGTGGCCTTGTTGGAGTAGGTGTGACCTTGTTGGAGGTAGTGTGTTACCATGGAGGCAGGCTTTGAGGTCTCTTATATGCTCAAGCCATGCCCAGTGTCCCAGACCATGTCCTGTTGCCTGCAAGACGTAGGATTCTCAGCTACTTCTCCAGCACCATGTCTGCCTGCACACTGGCATGTCCCACCATGAGGATAATGGACTGAACTTCTGAACTATCATGGTGTCTCTTCACAGCAATAGAAACTCTAACTAGGAAACCTTCCAGTAGTGCCACTCCCTTTGGGGGCCCTTTTCATTCCAACCAGCCCAAGCCTCCTCCATGTCTTTTTGTGGCCTGACAGTTCACTTCTCTTCCAGCACGGCGTAAATGTCCAGTGTGAACATCTCACAGTTAATTGTCTGTTCATCCCCTGCCAGAAGTCGTGCTTGCTTCCCAGTTTTGGCAATTATACATAAAGTGGTTCTAAATATCTCTTGGCAGATTTTTGTATTACATTAAATTTTCACCCCACTTGGATAAATACCTACTGGTGTGCTTGCTGGGTCATGTGCTAAGAGTGTGTTTAGTTTTGTAGAATGTTGTCTTCCATAGGAGCCATGCCATTTTACACTCTCTCGTAATGACAGAGAGTTCCTCTCTCTCTCCCTCTCCCTCTCTCCCCCCTCTCTCTCTCACACACATACACACGCACTTCCTGTTCACGCTATGTTTCCTGTGTGTGTATATAATGTATATAATGTTGGCCAGACAGCCTGCCACCGTGTCTGCCCCCAGGATGGAATGATTCCCTTGAGATATAATCCAGACTGGAACCCTCTTTGCTTAGGTTGCTTCTGGTCAGGTGTTTGGTCACCAGAGAGAAAAGTAACAAGCACAGGCACCTTTGTGGCTTGGCCTGTGAAGAGCTGCACTCAAGTGCAGAGGCGACACAGCCATGTTGTTCTTCCGGGAGCAGGCCCCACGTGCAGGACAGCACCCAGGGCAGGGAGAGAGGATGAGGCTGGGCAGAAGCCCAGTCACATGGCCTTTGTTTAGTGGGTCTGGGAAGGATCCCAGAAACCTAAACCTTTAGCAGCAGTTCTGATGCAAGGTCATCTTATACACAAGGGTGTGAAGGTTACATGGCATGCCCTCGTCACAGCTGGCTGGGCTGAAGACTCAATGCTTAAACCTCAGTGACCTGAGCAATCCCGAGGCCCCTCTCTTGCACCCATGCTGCTTTGCTTTATGACTAGTGGTGGGAGTACAGAGCACACACAGCCTGTAAGTGCCTTGGTCCTGAGGGTACTTAGCACGCGCCTGTGGAGACAGCCTGTCACCATTATTCAAGCTTGTCTGAAGCAGGAGGCAGAATACATGGGAGACAGGGCTTCTAGTTCACAGATGAGCACCTGAGAGTCCAAGAGGGAGTTGACAGGTTCAAGGTTACACAGACAGGATGTCTGGGTTTGAATGATGCTGTCCAGAGGGAACCTGCTGTCTTCTGTTGGGCTCTGACATTGCTTTCTCCTTGGGAACCCTTCAGCCTCCACTGGCACTGTCTCTCCTGTCTGTCTTTTGGCTTCCGGGCTTGGAGTAGAGACCTCTGCAGTCTGTCTTTGCTGAAGCTCAGAGGGCCTCTACAGGTGGCATCCTGGATTTATGGGACCCCTCTTCTCTGACTTCCTCATTTCTTCCTGGTTTCTGAAGGTCAGAAATGCACCTTTTCCTAGGGCCGTGGGCTTGGTGATAATTTACAAGGGCTTTCTGTGAGTCTTCCTCTGTTCTTGTCAGGTCCTTCTTCTACCTTAAGGTAGAGAGCACATTCCGGGAAGCTACATATATTTTTTCCAATTGATTTCTTGTCAGGTCTAACAAGATCAATCAAATCATATGGCCAATAAAACTGATTTAGTACCCATAAAGTTCCATGACATCTCGTCTGTGCTGAGGATGAATGACAAAGGAAGAGTGGCTGTGTGTGTCTCCCTCCTGCTCTCAGGAGAATGTGGGACCCTGTGATGACTTGCTAAGCTCCATCCCATCAGCAGATGTGAGGAAGGACCCAGGGCATGCACCTTGATGTGCTTCAGGAGGCGCAGCCAGAAGCACCTCAGAGTCAACTTGATCCCTGAGTGGACAGGCACATGAGGCAGCAGCCTTAGCCCCGATGGGACACCTAGGCACATAGTACAACCCAACCACCCTGGAGTGGCGGGGAAAGCAATGCTTTCCATTTTCATCTTGTACTGGGAAGCTTGGCTCGTCCCTCCATCCTAGCACTGGGTCCTCTGTTTGGCCAAAGTGGGCTTTGAATCTGAGACGGGCCCAACAAGTCATCTTTTCAAACTTTAGAGTTGGGTCAAGGCTGAGACAGAAGGACAGGGATGAACAGAGAAGAGCTCATGCTACTGCTCCTGGTGCCAAGAGCCAGGCTGAAGGTCTTTGAGTCCTTTGGCTGAGTTTCCATTCCCTACTTCTTTATAAGGGTTTCTGACACCATTGCTTTCAGGAAGCCCCCATTTCCGGAGCTGGCCTTGTGATCTGTTTGTAGACAAACATCCCCATGCAAGCAGGCTGCTTCCAGATGGTCTGTCCTAACTCGTCTAGATCTTGGAATCAAGATTTCTTGAAAGAGAATTTGAAGAAACACAGGTTCCCAGGGTTACTAGGGCTTTGGAGGAAGCTCTTCTCCTGTCTTTAGGATTTTGGAGTCAATAAAGGCAGAGCAGGACAGCCATCAGCTAGAACTATGGGATGTGGGAAGGTGGCCCTCTTCACACAGGCTGAGATGGTGGTCTGTTAAAACCTGAAGTGTTCTTTGTACTTCAGCACTCCAGAGGGAAGTGACACAGTCTTTTCTGCCTCTCTGCCACCTGTCACCTGCGTGTCCCCAGCTATTGATAACCAGAGTCTGTTGAAGGGTCCTAGGAAGAGACACCCCTTCTCTAACCAGGCGTTCCCCCTCCTGGGCCTCGGCTCTCTCATCTCCAGACTGGTCTGTGGGCAGCTACTGCGCTCAGGACTCTGAGTGTTGTACTGCCTGTCATGAGCTCACGCATCCACTTTCCACCCATTCCCAGGAGCAGGCTTGCTAGGGACTGTGAATCCTAGCCTTTGTCATCTGGCCATTCCAATTTTGACCAATGACTGGAAGCTGTTAATGGGAGAGATCCGAGCTTGCAATCAATCACAGTGACTTAACAGATCAGTGAGTACCCCGTCCAGTGGAGGGTTAGGAGCCATTCCTTAGAAGTGCTGGGCACTGCCAGCCACTGAGTGCCACACAGGGCTGGTGTCTGATTGAGCCTGAGTGTATGCCTTTTAATGTATTTTTCATTTCCCCTTTGCCTGAGGCATAACTAACAATTCCAAGGCAGTCGCCAGAAAAACACTCACACCCCAGGGCCAGAACAACAGGGTCATAAATGCACACAAGTGGAAGAAATGTCAGCTTCCCCAAAGCACCCGCCTGGCACTGTGACAAATGTGACCAATTCACTGGACAAATTATTTTAATTGATAAATGACCTGTGAATTTTGAAGACTAACAGCAGCAAAATATATATTGCAACATTTCCCCAGCAAAGGCTGGTAACAAATAGGTCTCCTCTACAGCATCAACAGAGTGGTAATTCTGAGGTCTCCAACTCCAGGCTCTGTGCTGTGATGTTAGTCCCGCCCAGTAGTTAGCGGCTGCTTCCTGCGGAATGGAGTCTCTCCAGGTGCAGTGTGTCTGTGTCTTCCCGCAGAAAGCTCCTGGCCTCTTCTCCATGGCTCTTACATATAACCTCAGTGTGCGGGGACAGGGGGAGAGGAGGGAGTAGAAGCTGGGGGAATTGGTAGTCCACATCTGGGTGCAAGTGATGGCAACCAGACTGCCTTAGTTCAACACACAGGAAGACAGAAGGAGCTCCTAATTCCACTCAGTGGGTCTTTAAGACCAAGGATTTTTATTTCAGACTATAGATACGTGCATACATTCAAAGACTAATTCTTCAGATGGTTAAGAACACGGAAAATTCCCAGGGAGTGTCTTCCATAGAGTGCTGGGTTCCTCATTCTCAGGAGCTTCTCAGGGCATGGGTGAAACAGAACAGCTACACCTCACTCAGTGCTGTGTGAGCTGGCAAGACTTCCAGGATCTGGCTGTGTAACTTGTGGGGGCAAAGTCTTTTCAACACATTTATGGCCCCCAAGAGGCATGGAATGTCCAGTCATCTGCATGGCCCAGAAGACTGCTGTTCAATTGCCTTCAGATGAGCACTGGGAAAGGGGTTCCATCACAGCAGCACAAAACCCCTTTCTCTCTCCAGGAACTCACAGTGTGCCCCACAGCAGCACATGCTGAACTGAGTTTCATGGAGCTTAAATGCTGATGCCAGCACAGGTCTGATGAAAGGTGTTTGGGGGTCACTTGGCACCCAGCGATTTTCCTAGAATGTGCTGGCATCTCTTCTTTTGTTCAAGTTCCAAGTTTCCTACTGCCTTCTAGGCTCTAGCCAACTACGGTAGTCACTGTGGCTGTTCTGGGTGTGGCTCAGCCCTATAGCATCCTTGAGGAAGACGGTAGAGAGGGGCAGAGCAGGGCCTAGCTATTGACCAGTCAGCTTTTGATTACACCAATTTGAGTGACAAATCTTCACAGTGTACAAAAAGATTATTCCCCAACAGTTAAAGAGTGTGTGTGTGTGTGTGTATGTGTGTGTGTATGTGTGTGTGTATGTGTGTGTATGTGTGTGTATATGTGTGTGTATGTGTGTGTGTATGTGTGTGTGTATGTGTGTGTATGTGTGTGTGTATGTGTGTATGTGTGTGTATGTGTGTGTGTGTGTGTGTGTGTGTGTGTGTGTGTGTGTGTATGTGTGTTTCAGGGGCTGGGTTGAGGCTCTCGTAGTCAGACACAGAGAGCAGAACTCTTTGGAGTGGCTGCTGCTAGAGATGCAAAACTCAAGGAGAAAAGAGCGTTCTGACAGATGAGCAACAGAAATCAAATATGGGAAGGGATGCAGTTTCCGTGGGAGGCCTGCAGGGAGAATGCTCTCAGCCAGCCTTCAAGTGGGAATTAGCTGTAATAGCAGCTGAGTTCAAGAGCAGGGTCTCCTGTAGAGGGACAGTAGCCCTTGCCTGCTGAGCAGTGGTTGAGAGCTGCAGATTCCTAAAGCAATCCCTTTTGCCCCAACACCCCTCTCCCCAGTAGCCTTCCTGACTGGGAACTTTCCGACAGCCATCACTAACCTGTGAATTGGGCAGCATGGTGGACTGGGGGCTCTTCAGCTTCTTGTTCCTCTGGGGACACAGTTGCCCACTTGCCCTTCTGTGGGAACTGAGGAAGAGCTGCAGACTTGTCCAGGGCCACTCTGGTGTGGGAGAGACAATGGGAAGTGGGTGTTGACCAAGCAGAGGACAGGCTGTAGACGTCTCTCCTGAGGCTGACCCCTGGAATCAGGGAGAAAGCAGGCAGTGGCAAGCCAGAGAAGCTTATCCCTCTTCTGCCTTCTGTGTTCACTGTCACTACCATGTCACAATAGGGTAATGTTCTTTTCCTGTGTGTACACCTGTATGTGTCCAAGCTATGTGCTGCAGAAAGAACACACCATCTTCTATTGAGGAGGGTGGTCATCCAGGCAGTGCTCAGACTGGCGGAGCGTCCACAGGGAGGATTCTCTGCCTCTTCCTGTGATGGCAGGATGGCATGTATTTAAACTGATCACTTCAAGTTTGCACAAAACACTGAGTGAGGTAAACAAATAGTACTTGCTCAGTAGTCAGCTGCCAAGGGTCTCCTTGCATGCATGGACCCTTGATGGTGATCTGCATTTCATCTTAGTTTATCCCGGTTAGCAGGTCCCTGAAGCAGCCACGAAATTGTCCTAGATGATAAAACATTTCTCCTGGAATCTTGTCCACATAGATTCTTAGCAAACTGCTTCCTCTGTGTTTATAACATTTCCTTTGGAAAATCCAGAGGAACTTTTGTTTTTGTAAATTTTAGGAATTTGATAGCCAGGACACTCCTTGAGTAGATACCAAGTCTGGTCCTAAGCCAGGCCGAGGGAACCTGAGCCAAGATGAGAAAACTGGGAGCATTTGGCTTGTCCTGTGCCCTGCTGCCCAGGAGCTGGAGGGAGGTTCCTCACTTCTGTACTGAGTGGATCTGATGAGCGCCATGCTTTCCTGCAGGTCCATGAGTTGACACAAGAATGGGTCAAAAGGGATGTTTTAGGAGACAAGAGTTCAGAGATCTGGGTATCTGGACCCTAGCAGCCTGGTGTTAAGGTTCCTCACATCTAAGAGACTATCACCTTTCCTGTGGAAGTGCAGGTCCATAGGATGATGTTTACCCTTAGTGAACGATATTTATCCTTTTCTGCCGTTCCTATCCAGGGCACCGGGGGAGAAACCCTGGCAGCAGAACTAGTTGACATGCGCAGAAGCAAGGATCTGGGAGGACAAAAGGTGACCCCCCCACCTGGTGATTTCCCAGGTACCTTCTGGACAGCAGGGGCTGCGGCTGCCTCCCCCACCTCCCAAAGGTTCTTTGTGGCTAAAATAAAACAGGAGCAATTAAACAATAAATAACGAGTTACTGGCTCTTCAGGGGCTCCTGGAGTATTGATTAAAGGCCCACAAGAATAAATTGTCATCCTCCTTGACTTATCTGGGCTTATATTTCACCACTAATTAAAGTTCACCCAGGGAGTGTTCCTTGGAATATAAAGAACTCCAGGACTCTGGCGGATTCCAGAGGCGTTGTTTGCTGAGGGGAGCAGAGATAGCTTACAAGGGAAGCCTGGTGGCATTGCACTTAGCACAGAGTTTAGCCGCACTGTTACCGCTGTTGCTGCTGCCAAGAGTCTCCAAACACTGTATACCATGTCCAGTAGTAAAGGGAATTTTCTTGACTGTTGTTATTGCTTGAGGTTGACTTCACTGGTGACAGAAAGCTGACTATGGGTATTTGCCCCCAATGGTGCAAAAGTCACATCTAAATGGGAAATACAATACAGTCAACTCTGATTTGTGTTGACCATAGACGTTTGGTTACTTGGAGGACAGATTGCTTGGAAGAGCTGGGAGGAGCTAGAGATGACTCGCACCTATGAGATTAATGATATGGCTATGATGAATTTTAATATTTGATTTCAATGCAAATGTTAATAATATTAATAATTGCTTCGCTGCAGGCTGCTGTGGAGCAGGCTGAGAATATCTGACTAGTAAGCACCAGGCTAAAATGAATGCGTTCAGAGAAAAGCTTGGTGTGGTATCAATTATTTCATGTAGGAGAACTAGTGGGAAGAATGGCTTATCACATCCATTTCCTCTTCTCCAGCCACATATGGAGAGGGAGTTCTTGGCTGGACAGGCAGATTGTCTCCTCTTCCACGTGGGTGGGGTCAGAAGTGTTCCCATTTCTAAGGCAGTTTCTTAGGCAAAGTGTGCGTGCGTGCGTGCGTGTGTGCGTGCGTGCGTGCGTGCGTGTGTGTGTGTGTGTGTGTGTGTGTGTGTGCACTGTGTACATACACACATGTATATATGTGAAGGTTGAAGAAGGCTGATGGGTGCCTTCCTCTACCATTCTCCATTTTATTCCCTGGAGACAGGGTCTCTCACTTAGCCAGGTTATTTTTCCAGCTAGTCTGGTTTTCCAGGACCACAAGAGTTTCCTGATTCCCTCTCCACTTCCTCTAGTCCCAGCACTGGGGTTGTGGGAGCACGAAGGAGCATGTCTTATTGTCATGGTGCTGGTTATCTGAATTGAGATCCTCCTTCCTACCCATTGAGCTATCTCTCCAGTCCCTACATTACAGTGGTTTTTAGGAAAATTAATTTCTCTTTTCCTAATCGGCCTTCTATCTGCAAACTACACACTTCCACCGACCAGGTCCCTAGCACCAACCTCATCAGGTACTTCCTCTCAATGGTGAAGGCCATGGGAAGCTCCTGGAGTATGGCAGAGCTTGGGGTGAGTCTTGAGGATCAGTGAAAGCAAGAGGATAGAGTATTTTAGGAAACTCCAAGGAACACATGCTAAGCCAATCTGCAGACAAGCATTCATGGGAAAGTGATTAAAGATGCAGGTACTTAAGCAGAATAAAGGATCTCAGAAGAAACTGCAGTGGGGTGTGTGTCCTGGATGCACCACCACCTATCTCTTCAATGTATTCTTGACTTCAATTTGTAAGCATCTAAAAATGTGTATATATGTATGTCTACATGTGTGTGTTCCCTTTGTATATACATCTGCACATGTGTTTAGCTCACTTCTCATGCTCTTGTGTTGCCACTAGCCTAGGCTGTGGTAAGGATGGAGTCCTCCCTCTTTTGGGCTAGGGGCTTGATCCTGGGACCAATGAGAAGTGGATAAAATACTTGAATCAGAAGGATAATGTGTTCAGATCTGCATTATGACAAGTCACTTGTGTGATGTGTGAAGAATGAGATGGCACTGGGGAGGACCAGGTCAAAAGTGGACAGTTGAAAGGCCATCAGCAAGAAGTGGTGATAGCTTGGGTTGGGATGGAAGCAGTGGGAAAAATAATCCATGGATTCATGCTCTACTACTGCAACACAGTTTGTTACCATGGTTACCATCACATGCCTCCATCTTTTCCACTACACTGTATTGGTACTATCAGCACCACTATCCACTGTCAGCAATACCACAACCTCTACTAATACCACCATTGCTAATTTTGTTACAGCACTGCTATCATTATCTCCAGGCCCTCCCTTGCTATTCCTGGTGCTACTATAACCTCTGTGAACTTTAGCTATGGGGTCAGACACTCTGCTAAACACAGAGGTCACATCCCTCCTTCCTTGCCGACCCACCCACCTATACATCCATCCACCCACCCACCCATCCATTCACCCACCCACCTGCACACCCATCCATCTACCTACCCACTCATCCACCCATTCACCCATCTACCCACTCACTCATCCACCCACCCTCCCACCCACTCATCCATCCATTCACCCACCCACCTGCACACCCTCCCACCCACTCAGCCATCCACCCACCCATCCATTTACCTACCCACCTGCACACCCATCCATCTACCTACCCACTCATCCACCCATTCACCCACCTACCCACTCATTCATCTACCCACCCACCCATCCATTCTCCCATCCCCTGCAATCCATCCATCCATCCATCCATCCATCCATCCATCCATCCATCCATCCACAGCATGAGAGAAGGCTAGGAGGACTTTGCCTGAGTATGGGTTCCTTCTCCTGGCTATCCATAGATACTACCAGTAAAGTGTCCCATGGCCCCATGCTCTAGAAACTCAGGTTAACTCAGTGACACAGCTTCTTTGCCAGATAATTCCACAGAGCCTTTACCAAGCTTATGGACACTGCCGGTTTCTAAGAGGAGGATGTTACCCACAATTATCCAAACTCAGGGTTTTTCCAAATCCATGGGGATACAGTTCTGTGGGGTGCCAGGCATAGTGCACAGTTGTATCTGTTCAGTGAGTAGCCTGTGAAGACACTCCAAGGCCTGCTTCTGTGCCTTTGACTTCCTACCCTTTTGGGGGCTTGTTTTAAATTTTACTGTAGAACACAGGTGTGCATAATAAAAAGGTGGGAATCTTGTTACTCTCCCAAATCACTACCAGAATCTACACAGTCAATTCTGCTATAACGCAGCATGCACTTTCCTAAGCATTACCAGGGCTTCTGTGAAAGATGGATTATAGGAGTAACACTCTGAAACATTATGACATAGTTAAAAGTTGACATATGATAAAAATAGCAGCTCATTCCACAATGTTAAGTGGTTTGGTAAAGCGTGGACACTACAGGGATCTTTCCTGTTTCCCTTTCAGAGCCTGCTGTTGGCTCACCGGACCACCGAGCACCAGCTAAGGAGCAGGGACCCAAGGAGCAACTGTCAGCAGAGTGTGGCACTTGACCTTGAGAAGTTCTGAAGATTGCCCATGGGCACAAGTGCTGAAAAACCTTAGCTGTGAGTTATGGGATGTGGTGAGGAAGGATTAAGGCTACTTGAGGTTGAAGGTCACAGCAGGTGTGGATGTGTAGCACTTAGGAGGCAAACTCGGGTAGCGGGGACCCTTGAGGAGACAAGAAATGTGTCATGGATGTTTGTATATGTGTGTTATGTGTTCCTGTGGTGCTCAGCTAAGCTGGAAGCCAATTTCTGCATTCACTTAACGTTTCTTGTGGGAAAAAAAGCTCAACATGAGCAAATGAAAGATTCTTATTGTACTCCAAATGTTCCCCAATATATTACACGTGTTGGAGCCACTCTGTCTTAAGATGAGCATTGGGTCACAGAGCTGACTGGAGTGTGGGCATTTGAAAATGTTTCTGAGCAGCTTCTACTCTATGTGTGCAACAATCGACACCCCCCACAGCACTCTGCTGTTCCGTGAATACAATTACACAGTTCTATTCTGCATCATTTTACTTGATTATACAGAACAGCTTCTTTCTCCCCCACTACGGGCAGCAGCGTCTTTTCTGTGGTTCAGTTGTCCAGCATGTAGGTACATCA
Organism: Onychomys torridus; assembly: GCF_903995425.1. NCBI lineage: Eukaryota > Metazoa > Chordata > Mammalia > Rodentia > Cricetidae > Onychomys > Onychomys torridus. The sequence goes on from NC_050445.1 coordinate 2,779,104, forward strand.
CAACCCAGTTAGCTTCGCTTTACCACTCACCCAACTAACTGTCCACTGTATTTTCTACAGTGAGTTGCACTAAAGATTGTTCCTGCAATCGTGGTCTTTGATTGTATGCCAGCTTTCCAGAGGATGTACAAAGCCACCTTTATAACAACAAAAAGTCCACTGATGGCTGATGATCTATGTTTCTTTAATTCTTTAGAAAGCTAAAGTCATGTAACTCACTGGACACCCAAGGAAAGTTAGGACTGTCTAAGTCAGTGGTTCTCAGCCTTCCTAATGCTATGACCCTTTAATATAGTTCCTCATCTTATGGTGACCCCCAGCCATAAAATTATTTTGTTGCTATTTCATAACTGTAGTTTTGCTACTGTTATTCATTGTAATGTCAATATCTGATATACAGGATATTTGATATGTGACCCCTAAAGGGGTTGCTACCCACAGCTTGAGAACCCCTGGAAGGCGTGCTAAGAGAAGCACTCTTGTCTCCTTTGGGCAGAAGATACCATACAGGAGACACTGACATTCCTAGTAAAGTATTCAAGCCCAATGTGAACTGTGATGAGATCTTAACATCCCCCAGAATAACAAAGACATCCTTGAACTCTATAGCCCTTGGAAGGGTGCTCTTAAGAAAGGCAGGGGCCAGGAAAGTCTTGGGAAAGCCTTCCTCACTGTGCAGAGCTGGAAAGGGTAGGAACTGCAGCAAAGACTTGGAGCCCCTGGGTCCTCATTGCCACATTCCACACAGATCAGAAGCTGTAGGCCTCAAAGGGGAAAACAGCAAACCGTGTCACCCTTGTGACACCAGTGAGAAACCCTGGGAGAAAGGGAAGAGGAAAGAGGCCTCTTTCATAATGGAGGGAGTCAGACCATTAAAGGTCTTCTGCCACTGGGAGTAGGGCAGGGTTCCTAAGAAGACCTCTCCCAAGACCTAGTGCCAGACTCACATCTCACATCCAAGATTCCAGTGGAGTCATAGCAGCAGAGAACTCTCCACCCTCGCCTAATTGTTGTTAGGCAACAAGCAAGTCTGGGCCAGGAGAGGATATGGAGAGAACTCTGTGAGGTGGCCATGGGAAAAAAGAAGATGGAAGGTTGGATTAGACATCTGGTCACCTAGCCCCATGCCTGAGCATAAGGAATCACTAAAGGATTTGAAGCCTGCCATATTCTTGGAATAACCATAGTAATAACACACCCAACCCAACTAACTTCTCACTGGTGCAACAGAACTCCCTGACACATAAACCAAAAGCCAAGAAAGAAATAAGGCAAAAACATTCTTTGCCTCATTCTTGGCTAGCTCCATAAGTTGTTTAGATTTCAATAAAAATTACAAGGCGCAAAAAATAAAAACAGTACACTGTTAAGAAATGATGTGATTGACAGAGCCCAATTCAAGTGTGACGTATGTTGGGGCCATCAGGTACGGTGTGCACCGTTCCTACTGTTAAGGTTCTCAAGGGTTGTAACAGGACATGGTCTTTCCTACGGGAAGGTGAGTGATTTCAGCAGAGGAATGGGGTGCGGGATGAGAACGCTCAAGGGGACCGTCAGCAGGTGTGATGCAGGAGACGGAAGATGTGAAGCTAGATACAGGTCAACAGAAATAACCCAGACAGAAGCACAGAGAGAAAATAGAGCAGAACATTCTGAAGATGTGGGACAACAGAAAGCGACATGATATACATGCAAGTAGAATTTCAAGATGAGAAAAGAGAGAGAGAGCAGGGCAAAAGAAACCTTGAAGAGATAATGACTGAAACTTCTAAAATCAACAGTGGGCCTAAATCACCAATTTAACATCTCTGAGAAAATCAGCCAAAAAAAAAGACTTACTACCAAAACCTAAAAAGTATATTCAAATTGCTGAGGACCAGTCACAAAGAAAGATCTTGAAGACAGAGAAATAAACATGTCCCATGCACAGAAACCATGAGCACAATGGCTGATATCTCACCAGAAACTATGTGTTCTGGACTGAACCATGTTTCCCCCACATTCATATGTGGTACCCCTAATCTTAGTGTGACAAAATTTATAGACTGGGCGAATTTGCAGGTAATAAAGACTAAGTGAAATCAAATGGGAAGGAACTGGATCCAACAAGACTGGTTGTCCATATAAGAAGAGAAAACAACAGAGGTCTGCCCTGAGTATACAGGGGAAGGCTATGTGATATTATCACCAAGGTGGTTTCTAAAGGCAAGAAGAGTGCCCTCATTTGGAGTCTGGAACTTTTAGCCTATCTACACATCTTAGAGAAAGCAAATGTCTGTTCTTTTGCTTTACTGAGCAGTCTAATGCTCTGTGTGAGCCAGAAGGCTGCAGAGAAGCATATTTGAAATGCTGACTGAGAAAGGTAGTTGGTCAACTCAGAATTCTATACCCTGCAAAACTATCTTTTAAAATGGAAGGGGAAATAGGCAAAAACTGAGAGAGAATTTATTACCAGCATACCCATACTTCATGAAATGTTAAATGAAGTTGTTGAGACAGAGAAAATAATGATTGTTAGCTAAAATTGTAAGGTATGATAAGAAATGAAGATGGTTAGAAGTGACATAAATAAACACACATATGCAATTCATTTTCCTTATTCTCATCTGCCTTAAAAGATAACTGATTGTCTAAAGTCATGCCTATGCTAGTGTATCCCACATGCATACCAAGTGCGCCAGTGATGTTAGGGATGTAGGGAGGGTCAGGTGTGAACTGTGAGAAGTCCCTCATGCTACACATAATATGATGTGATACTACTTCAAGATAGACTCTAATGTATTAAAGAGATGTTGCAAGCTTTAGGGTAACCATCCAGAATAAAATGTGTAAAGAAGCCTATAGGGAGGGTGAAATATAATCAGTAGAAACATTCAGTTAACCCCAAAGAAGGCAGAAAATGGGAAAAACCAAAACCAGAAAAGATATAAACCACCCCTAGCAGTTAACATGGTAGATATAAATGCAACCACATAAATTTATATGAATTATAAATAGTTTAAGCACACTGACAGAAGGTCAGACTGGGTAATCAAACAAGATCCACCTATGAGCTGTCTTTGAGAAATTCACTTTAAATACAAAGATTCACTGTGAGGGTTAGTTTTAACTGTTAGTTTGACACAATTGGGAATCATCTGAAAAGAGTCTTCATGGGAGGTTGGCCTGTGGGCATGTCTGTAGGGGGTTGTCTTGATTATTTTAATTGAGGTGGAAAGAGCCCCTGTGGGTGGCACCATTCCTGAGCTGTGTAGGAGTGGAGAAAGTAACAGTGAGTGCAAGCATGTTTGTATTAATTTCTTACTGCTCTTGACTGCGGTATCCGGTAATAGCTGCTTCAAGCACATGTGGCTGTGAACTCCCTGTTACAATGGACTGGAGCCTGGAAGTGTGCATTAAAACAAACCCCTTTTCTCCTAAGTAGCTTTTGTCAGAGTGTTTTTAATCATAGCAACAGAGGTGAGACAACATGTACCAACCATGACCGCATGCACAACTAAAGAGTGTTGTTAAGACTTCAGAACAAAGGGAGCACAGGCCGATCCCGATGATTGCTAGGGCGGTGGACAGGTTGCTGAGCATCTTCTTCCACATTCGACTTTGCGTCTGTGGAAATGGTTCTTGTTGTCTGGATCCTTTTGTTTCTCATGGAGCACTGCAAGGGATTAAAGTCCCTAAGACACTTGTTTTGAGACAATCAATTTAGGGTTTCTTGAAACAAATGGACTGAATATGAGGATGGCGTCCCCTTATTCGGCATGTACTCTCTGTGCCATGAGCACACTCATCGCAGTGGAGAGAGTGAGGGTAAAGACAGGGAAAAGTTGGGTCATCTAATAGAGGAACATCAGTATTAAAAAGGTATTTTTTAAAAATTATTTTTATTTTTGAGACAGGGTCTCACTATGTAACTCTGGCTGTCCTGAAACTTGCTCTGTAGATCAGAGTGTCCTCAAACTCACAGAGATCTACCTGCCTCTGTCTCCCAAGTGCTGGGATTAAAGGAATGCGCCAGCATGCAGGGATTAGAAAGATATCTTTTACATCTAAAATGTTGTCTTTTAGTAAAATCTGCGTTCTTTTGGGCAAATTCCTTACTTACAGTGTACAAACCTAGCTTCTCAAGGTCTTTCTGACTCCCAGTCTGTGTCCATCAATCCCATCAACTCTAGCCTGTGGTGATGATAGTGTGTGGACGTCACTGTCCCGTTGAATAGACTCTGCCCGCCGTCTCATTTCCCCTGCCCATAGTACCCAGAGTCAAGTCCTCAGGTCTAGTGCTATCTAGTCCCATCTAGGTCATGGAGGAAAAGCCTAGCCAGGAGGGTCAGGAACAAGGGAGGAGCCTAGACTCTGGCCAATCAGGCGAGGGTCAGCCAACAAGGCAGGCAAGAGCCCACTGAGTCTGGAGCTCCTCTCCAACCCTGTGGAAACTTTGGATAATGAGACAAGCATGCTTCTCTGACCCCCCCCTCCGTTACTCAGGAAGTTCCTTGTGACTAGCCAGGCAGTACTTACAAGCTGAGAGGCACCAGCCTCTGTGCTTCTCCTTGTGTCCTCCTCCCTTCCAGTCCACTGCTCCCTCCTCTGCTTCCTGCTCCACCTCCTTCCTCCTCTGCCCCTTCCTGTCCCTCCCCACTCCTCCCTTCTAGATCCTTCCCTGCCTCTCTTTCTTTGCTCCACTTCTCTGTGTGCATATCTAGACATGCTGCTCTGACAAGTCCAGGGATGTCCCTGATTGGCGTGCGAGAGCCAGCCCAGAAGTACAAATGATGAGAATAAAATCAATGTGGGGAACACTCTGAACGTCTATAGATTTAGCAACCTCTGAATGTGTGGACAGATGGAAGACAAGTGCGCTCTTGGCCCCTGGAGACACTTGGGAAATCGGAAGTGGTATTTGTCACTGAAAGGGGCTCAGGATGGAAATGTTTCTGAAATCCTTTGGTGTTCCTCTGGCTCCTGTTTCAATTGTCCCTCAAGTTCTTGAAGCTTTGTTGACACTGGCTGCAGCTTCAGCATGTCAGCCTCTTCCTACCCTCCTCTTTATAGTATGCAATGGTCCCTAGAACAGTTAGATGGTATAGCCGCACGCTCCTATGTATTCTGCCTGGCTGCCCTACTTTGAGCTGTCTTGCTCTCCAGCCTCCATATTGTTCCGTTTGCTTCATCTATGCCAACAAATCACTCCAATTTAGTTGGTGAAACCCCACTGTTTATACTGCTCATGAGTCTGCAGGTTGCACAGGAGTTGGCGTGGGTTGCCATGTGAATCTCAGTCAGCATCTTCTGGGGGCCCTGGGAGGCCAGGTCTGGAACCTCTGGAGCCAGGTCACTCCCTCCCTTGCTCCTTCTCTCAGCTGCTCACTCACTTGCTCTGGTGGTTGATGCTGGATGTTTGTGAAACCTCATCTGGGACTCTTGACTGGAACTCACTTCCTGGGTCTGCACTTTAAGGCAGTTTGGCAGTTGGCTTTGCAGAACCCTCCCTGACTTGTGTTTGAGAAAGAGAAAACAGCCCTTGTTGTGATTTGGATATGCCTTGAGTGTTCTTGAGGTGTATGTTGTCGGCTTCACCCCTAGTATGGAAGGTGGAGATAGGTAAGGGACCCTCATGGGACCTCCAAGTTCCAGGGTTGCTATAGAAGCCCCACATCTCCCTCTTGGTCCTTCTGGCATGTGCTCCTGCCATGACTCCTCAGCAGACTGAGCTGATGCTGGTATCTTCAGATCCTTGAGTTTGAATAAGCTCCTTGTCTTTAAAGTGGAACAGCTTGGGTACATTGTTACAGTAACGACAGAATAATGTAGCGCAGAAGTCACTCAGCAACATTTCCAGAGTCTGTTCCTGGAGGCAGTCACTAACTGCTCCCAGGTTCAAGGCAAATCGACAAGTCTTCTTGCTGTGAGGAGTAAAGAGCATTGGGAATATGCTATGAGTGTTTCTGGAGAACACGTTTGGCTCCATGTATCTATGGTCTCCAGAAGGCCCCAAGCCCACCCCTCTGGCCCTTTGCCTTGCTTCTCGTGCATGGTTCTTGCTGCCCTCGCCCTGCTCAGCGCTGACCCGTTCAGATGTTTGGGGTAATTGGGGTACAAGCTGTGCGTTTTCACATCCTTGTGTCCAAACAGACAGAGCAGACAGAGGTAAAACAGCCATACCCTAGCCCTGGTGGGAAACAGCAAAGCTAAGGAAAGAAAAATGCTTTACTGTCTGGGTCTTCCAGAATTTTGGCTCTTGTCAGCAAAAACAGTTAGATTTAGGGACCTGTAGTTAGCAGTGAGATTTAAGATGTTTGGTCACACAAATCAAAAACCACAGGCTCCTTAGGTTAACCAGGATAAATTTATGATGGGGATTTTTTTTTTTTTCCAAAAGATCCTGTGAGAAGAGCTGAGATTTCTCTGCCTGCAGGGCCACTTTTCCTGAGAAAGTTTGAATTTCTCCTCAAGGTGAAAGGCGCTGCTAGTGACCTTGTTTATGACCGAGGCAGCGATGTATCTGCAAAGCGAAGTTCTCCCAGGAAGCGAGTCTGTCCCTGACTTTTCCTGTGAAGTCGCTTTGATTTATCCATGAGCCAAACTTTCCCGACAGGAGGGATGATTAAATGGCTAGCAACTGAAATATGATACAGGGTAGCAGTGACTGGTGAAGCCACATGCTGAGACAGAAACTCTCCAGCAGGGCTTGGTGGCCCTGGGCCACGTGTTTCAAGGAAATTCCTAGGTTGAATGAGAAGATGGATAGAAATAAAAAAAATAAATCGCCATTCTTTAACCACTGGACGCCAGAGTCCGAAGGAGACTACAGAAGAGCCACTGCCCAGTAACAGCTTTTAAAGTGCAGTGCACTGTAGCTAACAAGCCCTGTTCTGCGTGAGAGATGGAGACACACTGGCTGTGGAGACTCAGAAGTGTCTTGAGCAGTGTGGGTAGGTCAGTTCTAGCATTTCATTTAGACTGCAGCTGCCTTGTTTGCTTTTTCTTTCTTTCTTTCTTTTTTTTTTTTTAAATCAGACACTGTACCAGTTTCCTGCAAATGTAATGAAGCCTGTGCCTGATTGAAATATGGACCTCAAAAATACGCAGGCCCTTCTCTCCTGACCCATGAGTGTTGTTTATTTCAGGCTGATTGAGTGAGAAGAAAGCACAAAGCATTTTGAATTATCTTTCTCCCTCTGTTATCTTGACTCTTTGAAGATATCTTAAATAACAATTAAAAAGCAACATGGGAAATAGGATCTTATACAGGATTTAGCAGGAGCTAAAAGCAAGGGGCACAGTTAACATGGAGTTCATACAGACACAAACCCCAATGGCAACTGGGTTGTGACCGTCTATCTCAGTCCGCTGGGGTTGTTATTATAGCTAAAACAGGGTAATTCATAGATAATAGGAGTTTATTTCTCATAAGTCTGCTAGTGGAGAGGTCCAAGACTAAGGCACCAGCTGGGTCTGGTGAAAGTCCTGGGTCCTCTCATGTCAGCCATTAAAGAGGAAATTGCCCTGCAGACATGCCCATAGGCTGATCGGATGGAGGCAATTTCTTCTTTGAGTTTCCCTTTTCCCAAGTGACTCCAGTTGGTCACATTGACAAAAACACACAGTGGGTACGAATTATTGCTATTGCTACTGCACACACACACTTACACACACTCATAGACACATACTCACACACACATTCACACATTCATACATACACTCACATACACACTAGTAGACATACACACACACACTCACAGACACATACCTACACACACATTCACACACTCACACACACATACACACACCCCCACAGACACATTCATGTAATCACACACAAACAAATTACAGCTCAGAAAGGCAAGGGTGTTGCTCAGGGTCCACACACTAAAGGCCATTGACCCTTGGCCCACAGAAGAGTCATTGGGTTTTCTTCCCTTTTGTGACAAAGGATGCTCCTGAGTTTGCTCTTTGCAATAATTTCTGAGAATTCAGTACCAAAAACCAAATTCTCTTCCTGCTTTCTACACTGATTCCTGCACAGTTGAAGCTGCCACCAAGAAAGGGTTTCTGAGGGTTCAGTGGGACAGAAGCAAGTCTCTAAACCCTCAGTTAGCATTTTCACATGGTAACCGACTTCTCAGACAATTGGAGATGGTTTTGTCTCTTTCCCTCTCTTTCTCCTTCTTGCTAATTTATCTCAAATGTTATCCCCCATAGGAATGAATCCCAGTTTTTTTTTAAAGGTCTTTAAAACACGTTCATTTAAAAACCTAATTTGCAGGGACTATTGATTTAATTAGCCCGGGGTCATTTGTTGGCTTACTGTCTCCATGTTCTTTTCTGAAAGTGGGGAAGGGGGAATTGTCTTGGAAGGAGAGTTTATTAGCTTAGCTCCAAGAACAGTTCAGCTAAGGTCTCCTGGTGATGTCTTGCGCGCCTCCCTGTCTGCGCTTACCTACTCCATCCGTCACTGTGTCTGGCTTCTGCAGAAGCCACACAAATTGTTAGAAAGCACAGAAATAAATAGTGTTTCGATGAGGTGGCATCCCAGGCGACGTTGCCCAGTGAGGTTGATCACTGTGTTGTCCACAACTAAGATGAAAAATCTCTGGTGATGATGGAAAAACACAGCTCTCACCTCAAGGGGCTGAGAGAGGTTTGATTTTAGAGCCAAGCATGATCAATTGTGGCTTGGGAACACACGTCCAGTTTACCCCAAATTCCATGTTCCAATACGGTGACAGTTTTATGAAGATTTTTTATTTTTATTTCTGTTTTATGAAGTCTTTATAGTAAAAGAACAAAGTCATAAATCAAGATGCTTTTAAAATACACCAGTGGCAACACCAGGGAGGTAGATTACAGCAAAGCTGGGACATCTTTTCGGTAGGACTTAGATGTTACCTGATGGCATTCTTGGCTTTTAGTTGGTGGAATCTAAGGGCCCATTTGTATGTTCCAAAGGACTTACTTAACACTGGATGTTAGGTTGCATACAAACGTGGGAAGTAAACAGCTATGAAGGGGGCTGAGAAAACCTGGTGTGCAACACCCCAATCTCTCCATGGTCCCTGAGGTTCTAACTCAACAACCAGCCTTGTAGAATGTCTAGTGTAGATGTGGCTCCTTTAAGGGAACTTCAGTTAACACAAGGTAGACTTTTCATAGGAGGTGGGTAGAGGACTTTCTGGTATTTGTTTTCTCGTTTCTGCTCATGCATTTGTGAAGTGTGTCTTCTGGGTGGGGTCTGATGAGACAGGAGAAATACCAAGGTGCAATTTTCAGTGTGTTTAACTTAGTGGCAGAGACAGTGTGGTGGGAAACAAAAGTTGGAGGAGGTACCCACAGGGTTCTTGGCACAGTCCTGGGGGATAACTCTAAGCATCAGAACTAAAGAATTCTCCTGGTCTGGTAACTTAGGTTGGTTTCTTAGAGCAAGAGTTGTGGATATTCACCCAACTTTTCTGGACCCCAAGCAGTATCCCTTCCATTATGAAGCCTTCCTTGAGATCCTGAGGTCTAGTTACCACCATGGTCATTAATCCTAAGACCCAGATCCCACGTTTCCCTTTGCTGCCAGAGGTCCTTTCCCTTCAACTGTGCAGTTTCTACTTCAACCTGCTGAAGGTGCTGATGGGGAGAACTTTCTGTCTCTGGGCTGCTGTGAGGGCAGGGGAGGGGAGCTGTGCTTCCCAGGGACACAGGTGATCCTGCAATTATACAAGGAAAGCTTGCCCCCTCAAAACTCAAGACACATTTAACTCTCTCATCCCAGTGCCTTTCTTATTACACTTTCTTCTTTTGATTGATGGATAGAGAAATAATTTCTAGCTCTCTAATGACATAGCAGTCTAGGAAGCTCAGCCTCAGCAACATGGCAGGAAGCCTTGCATATTGGTGAGGTTCTCTGTAGTCATGGGTAACTTGTGATTATTCTGTTTATTCAGGAATCTACGAAGTATTCCTTCAAGGCTTTCCTTTACTTAGTTCTCTGAGTCACAGATCACACAAGCTTGGTCAGGTTTAAACACTGATGTCATGCTTCTGAGTTACCATTTCTGATTGGATCCCTTTCTAACCTCTCTGCCTGCTCTCTCTGGCAGGCATCTTCTTCCTATCTGTCTCTCAATGCAGATTCCAATGTCGTTTTCCTGTCCATCTTTCTCTCTGTGGCTGTCTTCTTTTCATGACTTCACCCAATGCTAATATTTTTATGTTGAACACACACACACACACACACACACACACACACAGAGAGAGAGAGAGAGAGAGAGAGAGAGAGAGAGAGAGAGAGAGAGAGAGAGAGATTCCCTGTTTCCATCCACTTTCATTTCCCAAATCTATATCGACACCTTCCCTAACCTCTCCTGAATGTTTGTAGAAACTCATTTATGTCCAGGACCAAGCATTCCATATATGCTTGATTACAGTAGCATTTGGCTGTGCATGATGTTATAAACATATTAAGTGCTGTCTAATTATTATTTTATTTTATGTGTGGGTGTTTCATCTGCATACATGTCTTTGTGTCACTTGTGTCCTCTTACCCAAGGGGGCCAGAATAGGGCATCAGATTCCCTGGGACTGGAGTTACAGACAGTTGTGGGCAACCATGTGGATGTGGGGAATCGAACTTGGGTCCTTGAGAAGCGCAGCCAATGCTTTTAACCACTGAGAAATGTTTCCAGCCCCAAATACTAAGTACTGTTTAATAGAGTTGTACCAACATTGCCTGATGTCCCTATAGCCATTCAGAAGGGCTCTTTCTTTTTCTTGTCTCATTGGTAACTTGGGCACGGACATTGATGAAATATTGCTGATGAAATATTTGGGGTGATTGACAGTTTCCTGAGAACCATGAAGTTCTGTGTCTGTGTCTCTCAAATCCAGCTTTACAAATGGCCATTAGGAGGGCTCTTGCTGAATCAACATCAGGTGTGAGGGCTGTGTAGTGTGTGACATCTGCCTCTAGAGTCTGTGCATTCTGAAGTCACCTCCCATCTGTCTCTATGCAAGAAAACTGACATACACATTATGATCAGGAAGAGAATTGACAGCACCTCCTACAAAAGCCAGGTGAAGATAGAGCAGAGCATTTAGCCTTTCAGAAGTTGAGAGGATAGTATGAGCCAGATGTGCCTACTGCTGGTGGGTCAGCCAGGAACAACAGCTTATGTGGTACTTTATTTAGAACATTAGGGTGTGTGTCTGGGAATAGGGAAACATGGGGAGCAGGAAGCATGAAAAATGAGGGGGTTGGTTCTGAGTCCCCCTCACTGCTTTGCAGAAGCCTTTTTTATTGGCTCCTACCAACTCCGGGCTCCCTTTCTTGCCATCACCCTGACTGAAATGTAAAGGGCCCTTTTGGTCTCGAAAGGGAGGAAGCTCTAAGCTGGTGATGTAGGCAGAGAAATGAAAGAAACTCTTGGTGGAGTCAGTCATAGTGTGTGTGGGAAGTCATATAGAACTTTCTTAGGGGACAAAGCCCTGACTTACTCATCTCTGGTTGGACTTCAGTTTCATCTCTCAGAACCCCCAGAGTCAGAACCCATCTCTCAGAGCCAATGGGAATAAGCCCATAAGTGGTAGTGTCAAAACTGTCTCACTTCTTGGCTCTTGTAGAAGCTCAAACATAAATTGGCCGTAATTACAGATCTACTTCATAGAAGATAGGCTCAGAAAAAAGGTAAAACAAATGTGGTTATAGTTCCTAATGGTGATGGCCATGAGCCTCTAACTCTAAGCACCAAGAATCCACTATGCAGGTATAAATGGGGTTGGCTCTCTCAGAAGGTGCAAGGGAGATTCCTGATTTTTCTAGTTCCTGGAAGTTGCCAAGGACTGCAGCACCATCCCATGGGCTGGGGTCCTGGACTGAATAAAAAGGAGACAGCCCCAGCATTCATCTCTCTTTCTGACTATGGATGCACTGTCACCAAACTGCTTCAGCGCCATGCTCCCGTGACTTCCCCCATGATAGACTATATCGTCTTGACCTTTGAACCAAAGAATACATTTCTTCAAGTTACTCTTGTCAGGTGTTTTGTCTCAGCAATTGGAAAAATAGCAAACACAAGGAGGAAGGGTGTGTGATTGTTTTGGCTCAGGGTTTGAGGAGACACAGTCTGCCACGGAGTTAAAGACAGCAGCAGGAATGTGAATGAAGAAGCTAATGAGTTAGATCTGCAGTCAGCAAGCTGGGAGGGAACAGGAGGTGGGGCTATTAAACCCCGAGTCCTGCCTCTCCTCCAATGACCACTTCCTCCCACCTCTTGAAGGTTCTGTAACCACCCCAAACAACAGGGCCTGCTGTGACCAAGCAATGAGCCTGTGGGTGACACCTCAGGAGACACCTCAGATTCAAACCACAACAGCTGCCTTTCTGAACTCCTGTTCTCCATCTATGGCATCTGCAGCTTTGCCTCTGGGAAGAGGCCTTGGGAAAGCAAGCCTCAAAGACTGAAGGCAAACTGTTGGTTTACACTAAATCCTAAAGAGAGGATCTGACCCTGGGATCACTGAAAATAATCTGGTTCTTATCACAACAGTCTTTCATTACCATGGCTGCAGCTGTTGTTATTTTCTGCTGGGAATAACGTCTCCTAAGATGTTGTTTGCAGTTCTGATAAATCGATGGCTTCCAAATGAAGTGCCGTCCAGGCCTGCTGTTATGAATTCTGCCGGAGCAGCCTATTGCATTTTGGCAAGAGCCCCCAACTGGGGTGAGCCCTGTATTAGCATTTTAATTGCTGGCTGATTGCTTTCCTGTTGCCAGATTCAGCCCACAAAGGTACAGCCAGCAAGTTTCAATTAGTTCTTATCCTGTGATTTACGGGGTCTATAAAGAGCAGCTCCCTGTAGCACTTGGAAAGTAATACCCTTAATGTACTAAAAGCAATATAGAACATTAAAGAAAAAGAATCAGCTGTACTAAGGTGTGGGTATCCAGGGGTGCTGGGAAAAGTCTTGTTTGAATGATGGTTTTCTTGGGTAGGTTCTCACTGAAACAAAATGAAACACAAAATCCAGGGTTCCTCTGAGTCGTTCTACACTAAACTTTGTTTCCTTCATGTGAAAGTATCAGTCAGTTCTTTTCCCATTGGTCTGTTCTGTTTTCTGGGACAGCTAGTTCATCAGAATGACATCTGCCTCTTGTGTGAATTTCTTGTATTTCTTGCCTATGAATGCCTTTTCGGGTTCGCAAATGTTTTCCCATTCTCTGGTTGTCTGTTTGTTTTTGTTGCTATTCTATTTGTGAGTTTTTTCTTTGTTGTCTGTGTTTTTTTGTGTCTACACAAAAAAGTGGAGGTAGCTCAGTCAGTAAAGTGCTTCCTGTATAAGAACCTGGGGTATGATCCCCTAGAACCCATGTAAGAAACTGGACATAGTGGCATGTACTTGTACTCTTGATGCTAGGAAGATAGGAATAGGCAGATCCCTAGGGCTCACTGGCAAGCCAGGTTATCTGGACCAGTGAGCCCCAGGCCAAAGAGAGACCCTGCCTCAAAACAAAACAGAGAACACCCTCAGAGGAATAATACCAGGAGTCATTTTCTGATTTTCACAAGGATGTGCCACACGTATATACAATGCATCCACACAGACAAGGACACACACACAGACACACACACACACACACACACACACACACACACACACACACACACACACACACACACACACACACACCCTTCCCAACATAACCCAAAGGAGAAATGGGCAGATGGCCTGAATCGACGTTTCCCCTCAAAGAAGATACAGTAGGCAGGAGATGTTTAAAAAGATTCTTGGTGTGACAATTGGTTAGGAGGATGCAAGTCACAGCTGCAAAGAGCTATTGCCTCACACCTGTTAGAATGGCTGTCATTACAGATAAAGCCTAACAAATGTGGCCAGAAGTGGAGAAAAAGGAATCCCAGCACACTCCGCGGGAGTGTACCTTGAGGCAGCCATGATGGAAGATAGTCTAGAGGCGTTTCAGAAAATTAAAAACGGAGCTAGCACCTAACCCAGCAGTCCCACTTGGGGACAGTGTTAGAATCTTCGGTCAGGCCGAGTCCTGTGAACTGAAGAACAATGGCGCCTCGTCAGCAGCATCTTCCTGACCCTTTGCTGCCCTCGCAGCTCCTGCTTTTCTTCTCTTTTGATGGGAGTCAAAGAACTCTGAACTTCCCTTCCCCCATGGCAGATCTCAGAAACCAGAAACTGACTCTCGCTCCACCCCTGTCTTTTTGTGTGAGAGCTGGCCGTAAGGAAACTCTCTGACCTGCCTTGTCTCATAGTGGGTCCTGGTGATCCTTATGCTCCTGCGAGGCTGAGGATCTGGTGGCCAGGCTTGAGGTCCCTCTGCTCTGCTCCCATAGATTAGAATCTTTGTGATCCTCACATTTGTGATCCTGAGTAGCAAAAGCAGTTTTCCCCAAACTCTGGGGGGTTGTCTTCATTACCAAAGGATCTGCTAGCCAAGGCTGTGCCATGTTAAAAAGCTCCCCCCTTTTTGATCACCCAACATTCTTCAACTGCTACTTGTTGGCTACTACCCCTAGCGACAGCTGATTGCAGGCTAAACCTGGAAACTTTTCCGACTTTCTTCCCCTTCCTCTATAAGCAGGGACCCTCACTCTCCATGTGAGCTTGATCTCCTCAGAGCTGTTAGTTATTTGGCACACTTACCCTGCAAGGAAACATCCGAAACATGACAAATCCACAGAAGAGTTTTTATTAAGATAGGAGAGAAAGAGACAGACGTGAACAGGCCTGTGGGGAACACATGTGGTCAAGAGAAAGGAGAGGCCGGTGCAAAATGGCGCTGGCTTTATAAAGGGTGGGCCGCAAGCGTGTGTACAGGAATGCATGTGGCTACATGGCTGTGCTCGCGTACGCGCGCGCTTTACCCAACCATGCAAAGCCACGGAGTCCTAGTCATGCGACATGTTTTGATGTGGAAATGGCTATTTTGAACTGGAAATAACTAGGCGGAAGTGTCTAGGTCTGCCGGGCATGCCCAACTGTGTGGGTATGCTGTGACTTCATATCAAGAGCCCCTGCACATGTCAGCTGTTGTCTGTCTGTTTTTGGCATTAATAAACCTTTGAATAAACTTCTTTCTCCCCAAAGACAATCAGTGTCAGTGTCCCCTAAATGGGTTGAGTATGATTCTCCTTTTTAAATTTAATTCTTTTGTGTATGTGTGTGTTTGTATGTGTGAATATACATGTGTGTACAGGTGCATGTTCATGTGTTCATGGAGGTCAGAGGTCAATCTAGAGTGGTGTTCTTAGGAACACCTTGTTTTTTGAGATAGGGTCTCTCACTGGCCCAGAGCTCACTCTCTAGGCCAGGTTGGCTGACTAGCAAGCCCCAAGAATCCTCTTGTCTCTGTCTCTCCAGAGCTGGAATTGTGTGTGCTTCCACACCTGGCTTGTTGATGTGGGTTCTGGGCATAAAACTCAGTTCCTCAAGCTTAGGCAGCAAGCACTTCACTAACTGGACCATCCCCTCAGCCTTCTATTATGCTTCTATTATGCTCAAAAGCGTACCTTTCACTATGGAATATAGGCTTCCACCCTTATGATGAAGAATATGATGAAATGAAAGTGGCCTGTTGTGGAGACATCTGCCTCTCCCATTCACTGCAGATTATTCACAAGAGCTGAGACATAGCTAACAGTGGTGATGGCAGATGTCTGCTCAGGGCAGCACTCCATTCTCCTTACCACTCACTAGGGTAACCACATAAGGGCAAGGAGGCTGTGGTAGTTTGAATGAGAATGGCCCTGTAGGCTTATTTACTTAATCCTTGGTATTAATACTTCCCAACTGATAGAACTGTTTGGGAAGGATTAGGAGGAAGTGTGTCACTGGGGGCAGACTTTGTGGTTTCAGAAGACTAGCACTGTTCCCAGTGTCTTTCTCTCTGCCCTGTGATTGTGTATCAGAAATGTAAGCTCTCAGCTATTGCTCCAGTGCTATGCCTGGCTGGGGCCATGTTCCATGACGGCAATGGACTCTAACCCTCTGAAGTTGTAAGCCCCAAGGTAAACACTTTTTAAAAGTTGCATTTGTCATAGTGTTTATTACAACATTAGAAAAGTAACTAAGACAGGTATCTTCCTTGATCACACTTCACTTTATTGAGGCAGGGTCACTTGCTAAACCTGGAGGTCCATGATTCACCTAGTCTAGCTAGCCATCTTGCCCAGGGATACCTGCCTTTGCTTCTAGAGTGCTGAGGTTATAGGTTGGCCACTACTTCCTGCTTGGCTTTTATAAGGATTCTGAGGATTCAAATTCTGGTCCTTATACTTTTATACACTGAGCCATCTCCCAGCCCTATAGACAGTCTTAAAAATGGAGGTATTAGGTCATTGGAGGCGAGTAAATGGGATTAAATGCTGCCAATGTGCAACCAGGGTGTTGGAGCTCTGTCCTGCCTTTGGTCTAGACATTTTGAGTAGAGATGCTATAACACTGGTAGGGCACCAGTGGCCCTATGATGCCATCATGTCACTGAGGACCATTCCCATGAGCTCCTTGAAATTAAGTAGGACCTTTCTGTGATTTGTGCCATCTGTTCATTAGGTTTTAGATTTTTGTTTAAACTGTTGTGTGGAAGGTATAACCACAATAGCCACCTTAGCAGTTGTAAAACCTCTCTGTATTTTTATGGCTCTAAGAACTATCCTGGGCCTCTTTTCCATAGACTTCTTCAATGCCAGGGTTTCTTGGCACAACAGAAGCAGGGTCACCTGGTCATCAAGGGAACAGGACTTACTGATGTCAACTTTCACTGATGCTTCACACGTGTCTTGTTCCCTGAAGACCATACCTGAGAAACTGGTCCGGGATGGGGTGCTCATGCTGAAATGAAATAGAGTGAGGAGAAGACTGCACATCTTATGTTACAAGTGTTTGGCAATTCTAAATTTGTATCCCTATAGCCATAGCTCTGTGCAGCTCCTGGACCTCATCAGAGAAGTTTCTTTGTGCAGTAGATGGTTTAAAATAGAAATCCATGACCCATCAAAGTATAGTGGATAAATGTCTATGGAATTGGAATGCTCAGCCACAAAATGGGCATTTATAGCATAATTTCTCCCCTCAAGACTCAGACACCATCTAGGAAGATGGAGCAGAAAGACTTCAAGAGTCAGACATCAGGGAGGATCAGGGTGAAGCAGAGTCTCTTAAACATGACAGGACACTGTACTCATGGACTGACCTTATGGACCAAGCCAGCCAATGTTCCAGTATTGATAGGGGAGGGGCTCCCAGGCTCCCATCCCTAGCTGAGGAGCTATGGACAGTTGATGACTTCTTGAAGAAGGAGAGTCAGTTTTCTTTAGGGGTATGGCTCCTGGTAGGTCAACTTTAATCCAGTGAATGGTTCCACCCTTGGGAGTGTATGAGCAGCTCAGATTGGATTTGGTAGATTATTAAAAAACAAAAAAGAGGTCACAAAGTTGGGTGGGGGCTGTGATGGATCTAAGAAGGATGAATATGATCAAAATATGTCATATACACATATAAAATTCTCAGAGATAAAAATATATTAAAATATTTGGACAGATTAATAGCAAACCAATGTGCTTACAGTAATATTTCTTCTTCCTCTTCGTCGTCGTCCTCCTCGTCGTCCTCGTCATCCTCGTCCTCCTCCTCTTCCTCCTCCTCGTCCTCCTCCTCCTCCTCCTCCTCCTCCTCCTCCTCCTCTTCTTCTTCTTCTTCTTCTTCTTCTTCTTCTTCTTCTTCTTCTTCTTCTTCTTCTTCAAGTTTCCTGTTTGTGTTTCAATCCACTGAAGTTAACGGACAAGGCCAAAGATGGGATAGTGGTTTTGTTCAAATCAATCTCTTAATTTTAGAATTTTCCTCAAATCATAACAAAATTTTAATGTGATGTAAAATATGGCACTTGGAGATGGTGTGATAGAAGACATATTCCTTGTCAAGACAAAGGGCAGAACATTTTGATGGTGACCAGGTTGTAGGGGCTCTTTATGGCCCCAGCCAGGATCTGGTGTTGATAATCACATGATTCAGAAACATCCTGAGATGATTCTATCAAGAAAATGAATGGGCAAAAGACCCAGAAAGACCCAGGGGGATGGACAAAGACAGGTGGTTCCCCTCATCTTATCCCATCTGCTGGATTCATATTGTCCCCATCACAGTTGCTGTGAGGGTGACACATGCATGAAGTAATATCAAAGGCAGGTGGGGCTCTTCAACTCAGCTCACCTCTGCTTTGGGTGCCAGACTCCTATTGTGCTATCACAGTGGCTGAGGAGGTGACAACTTAAACAAAGTAATTATCATGCTGACAGGAGCACCCAGGGCAGTGGTAAAGCTTTGCCCTGTGGACTTGCCACCAATCTAACAGGGTCTTGAACCATGTCATAAGAAAATAACATCACTCTGATGAACTGCAGATACCCAATATCTATTATTGTGGTAGGTAAGATAAATCTGCTTTTATAGGCTATTTGCTTTCAAAGGGAAAAGCTCTTGGAAATTACATGTGGGTCCATTTTTCTGTCAACATTGAGTAGTCCAGGTGATTGCTGCTTTCCTTATTGGGTCTCTGGCTTTAAAGAAGAGGAAATCCATCATTAAGTTGGTCTGCCACACAGAGTCCAGGAGGATGGTGTTGAGGTCCTTGTGGATAATGTTCAAGGAATCAGAGGACAGGAAGCTCTCACAGATGGTTGGGGAGTGAAAGGTGAGGCCCCAGTTGGACTTGTAAAAAGTGAGCACCAGACCCTGCTGGGACATCATGCCCTGGGACTTCCTAGCATCTTCAACGAGAAATGCAGGGAACAGGATGTAGTCAGAGGGAGAGGGAAACGGGACACAGTTGGGAGAGCTGTTGGAGAAAGATCTTGAATCTGTAGGGGCAGCTGGCCTAGAGGAAGGACTGTAGACAAGGCAAGAGAGCACAGTTCCCTTGCTTCTGTCTTACTCTGTGATCTTGGAACATTTACTCTGCCATAGCATGGGATGATATATAATTCTCTGTGAACACAAGCTCTTGAACTTTATATTTCTCTTTCTTTCTCTCTCTGTTGTCCCCTCCCCTGCCTGCTGTCTTACTCAGAAAATAGCTATTTCCTAGTATTTCCTTAGGCATTTTACAAAGGTTTTTTTTTTTTTTTTTTAATGAGTTATTGGAAATAATTCAAGTACAGAATGAAAAAGTACTGGAAATGCTGTGGTCTTTTTGGCTGGAGATGGTGGACTGGATGGTGATGGCCCTAGGCCTTGGAAGCCAGCACGTCTCTGAGCTCTGAACAAATCTAATTAGGTCCATAACTGGCCAAGTGATTCACTGGAGCTGAGACAGCCTTCACCAGCTTGAATAAAGGGTCCAGGGTTGAGATCGCACCCTGGGTGGCTGCAGTAAGTCATAGGACCCTCTGGGTTCATGGGTATTGAGCTGTTCCCAGAATTCCACTGGAGATCCTACAGGAAAATGGATTTAGTGCTGATCCCAGATGTACCCTGCGTGTGTAGGTCATCCCCTCAGAACCATCACCATGGCTGTGTGTCTCCCTCTGTAATGATCCTCTGCAGAGAATTTAACTAGTAAGTGGTCCTGCACACAAGGCAGGACTTCAGATGAGCCCTCACACAGGCTGTGCCCACCCACCCCAGCTCCCAGCAAGGACTTACTCTTTGGAATTCAGCCCAATGCATTAGAGAGACTCGTGGTTTCTGAGCATTCTTCTGTCTGTACACTTACCCGTTGTCTCTGATTTGGGGGACAGCACCATTTCCATATCAGGACAATCACATTCATACTCCAGAGAATTTCAATCTTGGCTAGGAGCCACATAGATGAGTTTGCTAGAAATGAGGTGTCCAGATGACAGATGCGCTCATTATGTTCACATTTTTGTGACTAAATAACAACTTTGTGGAGGAAACATTTTCTTGGGGTCATGGTTCTGGTCCACTGTGTCAGGGATTACATAGCAGAACAGCTCAATTCATGGCAGTGGGAGCATGTGCTGGAAGTTGTTCACACTGTTAGGGATCAGAAGACAAAGAATAAAGCAGGAGCCTCAGGCTTATACAAGCTTCTAAGGCTTTCTCCTAGCTACTGGTTGCACTCCATAGAATCCATTGTCTCCCCGATCATGACACCATCTGGGAGCATGTATAAAACCATGATCCTACCCAGGTGTTGAGTCTCACACCTTTCATCCCACAATGTGGGAGGCAGAGGCAGATGGACCCTGTGTGAGTTCAAAGCCAACCTCGTTTACACAATAAGCTCTAGGTCAGCCAGGGCTACTTAGTAAGTCTGTCTCAAAACAGACAGACAGACAAACAAAGGAAGCAACCAACCAAGATCCCAGGAGGGACATTACATATTCAAGTCATAGCATTCCTCTCCTGGCACCAAAGCCTCATGACTATCTTATAATGAAATATATCCTCAGCTCAACTTCAGAGTCCCCATAGTCTTAACCATTCCAACACTCTCCAGATTCAAGGACTCTTCTGAGGTTCAAGACAAACTCTTTAACGGTGAGGCCTGTAAAACAAGAAGAGTTGCGTATTTGTACTCTACAAGGGCTCATGGTGAACATTTCCATCCCCAAAGACAGTAACAGGAGGATTGAAAGGAAAGTCTAGACAAGAGAAAGACCCAAACCAACAGGTTAAATCTTGTAGCACATGTTCAGCATCCAGAGCAAGTGGTGGCATCATCTCAGTCCAGCAGGCTTGGGAAGCCTCACTCCTATGGCTCTGCCACTCACGGCATACATGGGGAAGAAGCAGCTTTCCTCAGCAGAGATCCCTTTTGCTAATATTTGCAACCTTCTTGGGGGGTGGGGTGTCTCCATTTCAGTTTCATTTCACCCTCACAGCTTCATGCATTTTCTTTTTGAGCCTCCTTGTTTGAGGTTTCCTATGAGGACTCCAACCCTGCTCTACTGCTGGGCCTTCTAGACTTTCCTTCAAGAGTTTGTGGAAGCCTCCATGACCCTATGATTCTTGCATACTGCATGCCAGCAAACCTAACACAACATGCAGATATGAGATTGAATGGTAGCTATGGGCTCCTCTTAGACGGTGTCTGCACTATCTACTTTCCTGGGTGGCCCCTGTGAGCATGGTGTGCTGCACACATCTCTTCTCAAAAGTCTTTTCAAAGGGTTTGCTGTGGGGCCTGCAGTGGGTGGAGTCTCCTCAGTTCCAGTACAAAAAGCTTGGCTTTTAAAATTTTATTTATTTATTTATTTATTTATTTATTTATTTATTTATTTATTATCAGTTGACAGTTGTAGCTGGAGTTTTTCTCTCCATCTCCCGCCAAGCCCCCACAGTCCCACAACCCACGTATAAAATAATCACTCAGACGCTTATATTACTTATAAACTGTATGGCCATGGCAGGTTTCTTGTTGTCTACTTCTTCTATCTTAAATTAACCCATTTTTATTAATCTATAAGTTGCCACGTGACTTGTGGGTTACTGGTACTCCTGTCATGGTGGTGGCTGGCCAGTCTCTCTACCTCAGCCTTCCACTTCCTCAAATTCTCTGCTTGTCCCGCCTATACTCCTGCCTGGCTACTGGCCAATCAGTGTTTTATTTACTAACCAATCAGTGCAACACATTTGACATACAGAACATCCTACAGTACTTCCCCTTTTCTTTTTTTCAAAAAAGAAGGTTTTAACTTTCACATAGTAAAATTACATATAACAAAACAATTATAAAGCAAGAATTATAGTTATGTATCTAGTCTATTTATAATAACTAGTCTATTTGGCAAAATTAAAGAAGATATCCTATCCTATATTTGTGAGTCTAAGGTTTCATATCTAACTTATCTTTTATCATAACTAAGGAAAATTGTAACTATCTAGCTTCAACTACATCAAAGACCCCAGAAGGATATTATTATCTTTATCTGAGAACTGGGAGAAGGATGCAAGCAACTTTTGGGAGTCTTGCAGGGTAGGCAGAGACAGCTGGCAGCCTGGACAGTCACCTAATGTTCCTTTGTAAAATTGGGGCATCTGTCTTCAGCCCACAAGTCTAGAGTATCTCAGTTATTTTTCTCAGTGTCCTGTAGAATGTCTGGCAGTTTCCTCTGCAAAGCAGAAACCTGAAGGACCGTTTTGCCAAGCAAAGTTCAGTGGTCACCTTTCTATGGGTCCTACATGTCCAGTTGATCAAACAGTCCAGCAAGAACAGTTTCTTGCCCAAGTGACTATTTTTGTCAAGAAGAAGATAAACTCCATATGAAGTGTCTTCGATGCCCATCCTCCTCTCTGAAGTAAATCGGTGCTGCCAGGAGCAGACATGTCTCATTGTCCAGAAAGTCTAAATTTTTAAAATATTTTAAATGCCATATTCTGTAGGTCTTTGAAGTATTTGAAAATTACCTATCTATCTGAAATATATCTATGTATACCTAGAAGACTTAACTAACATGGCTACGAGTATGATTATCATAGATGATTAATTATTAATCTATTTCTTAATTGTCCATTACAATTTTAAATGAGCTGTACAAACATAATACCTCAAACAAGCGTAGAAATATACCCACAGTATAACAAAATTAACTTTAAGTTTGTATCAATAAACTAAAATCTATACCAATGTAAAACACTTCAAACAAGTTGTTGCTCTTTAAAAGTAGGTTCAGCAGTTTACCCTTTTATCCTATCATGTCTATATCATATCTCCATTTCTTTAGAAAGAGATTGCACTTATAATCAACCTGTTTTAATAAAAATATTGGTTTTTCTCTGTCCCACACCAGAGGGCTCTTCTGATTTGGGACACATGAATCTCTTAACCTTTTTTTTTTTTTTTTTTTTTTTTTTTAGCAATATGTCTGAGTTTAGAGAAGGAGTGAGCCAATTCCATCTCCAAAGCCAGCTTGATATATTTGGGAATTTGGGGGTAGTTCCTCTTACTACTTTCTGCTGGAGGGCGGTGCTGTATCTTATGGGGACACAAAGAAAATTTTAGGATTATGAAGTAGTCCGTAAGGGTGTATCATCTGAGCCAGTCACCTTGAAACTATTTTGGATGTTAGATCATCTAGCCCATGGTGTCACTGGAGACCATTCAGGCGGTCTTGGTTGGTCACACCTGATGTATCTTAATCTGGAACAAATCCATAGCCTCTTGCTTTCTGTGGAAACAAAAGCAGGGCCTCTTTTTCAAAGCAACATATCCTTATATCCAAATTTTGAAGTCAAGGTACCTTTAAAATATACATATTGGTTTAACTCAACAGCTTTTACGATCAAATATTTTTCTGTAGTTAAAAATCCTAAAGACAACACAATCAAGATTCTCTGTGTAATATCCATCTTTACATGGCTTATTTTTTATACTACCTTTACTGTCTCTTTAATGACTTTTTTTTTTTTTTTGTTTTGTTTTGTTTTTTGCAGGAGCTGAGGACCGAACCCAGGGCCTTGTGCTTGCTAAGCAAGTGCTCTACCACTGAGCTAAATCCCCAACCGACTTTATTTTTTTTAAACTATCTATTTCTTTATGTAACTGTATATATTTCTTTTTCTCTCTCTTTCAAGCCTACCTACATTTTTACACACATTGTAAAGCATTTGAAGTCTTGTTCCATCTGAATCTGTCTTATCGTGAATCAATTGCTTTAAATTGCAGCATTTCTAAGACTGAAACAGTGCTGTGGCTGCTGGCTCCGCCCACCTCTGCTTCCCAACATGGCGGTGGTACAGTTTACTGCCAGCTCTGGGTCTGGAGCCATGTGTACCATCAACTATCAGAAGCAGTTATATCAAAGCAGTGTGTAGCCCAGAAACCCTGCCCCCCCTCTTTTAACTAGCAAAAACTATATTCAACACACAACATAGTGTGCAGCTTGGAGACACCTCTGTGTAACACAGCATAGGTCAAGCCTGTGAGCATGCATGCATGCACGCACAAACGCCAGGAACCCACCATAGAGTAGCTTGAACCCACAGGCTGCTGGCAACTTGAGAGAGACAACTAGTTTTTTTTTTTTTTTTTTTTTTTTTTTTTGAGACAGGGTTTCTCTGCGTAGTTTTGCGCCTTTACTGGAACTCGCTCTGTAGACCAGGCTGGGCTCGAACTCACAGAGATCCGCCTGGCTCTACCTCCCAAATGCTGGTGTTAAAGGTGTGTGCTACCAAATCCCGGCTAGGAAGCTGTTTTTTTAGCTGTTTCAAACTGCTTGTTAAATATTCTCAGGTTTAAGGTGGAAACTCGAGCCGTTGGGTGCCATTTGTAAGCTAGAGTTTTTCTGGTCCTGCCTGGCCCAGGGTCAGGACAAATCTCTCACCCGCTGGTCCCACAGCCACTCAGACCCAACAAAGCAAACACACAGAGACTTATATTACTTATAAACTGTATAGCCTAGCAGGCTTCTTGCTATCTAGCTCTTCTATCTTAAATTAACCCATTTCTACTAGTCTATAAGTTGCCACATGGCTTGTGGCTTACAGGTACCTTACGTCTCACTTGTCATGGCGGCGGGTGGCAGTGTCTCTCTGCTTCAGCCTTCCACTTCCCAGAATTCTCCTCTCTGCTTGTCCCGCCTATACTTCCTGCCTGGCTACTGGCCAAGCAGTGTTTTATTTACTAACCAATCAGAGCAACACATTTGACACACAGAACATCCCACAGCAGACAGTGTCACACACGTATATGATGAATTTTAGTCCTTCCTGTTGTCGCCCTCTTTCCTTCTCCCACTGAAACCCTTCTTCTCCCCCCAAGTCCCCTCTTACCTTCTTGTTTTTGAGGGTGTCCTGCTGAGTTTAATCAGGGCTGCTTGCATGAGCAGGGTGGGAGGTGGCTTCACCCGTTCCTTCCCCCATCCATCTTTAACTGTCAATAGTCCCTTAGGGAGGGGTGGGGCCTCATGAGCACTCCCCCCACTTCCATAAAGAGATGTTCTCAACCTCGTGCAGGCAGCCACAGCGGAGTTAGTTCACGAGTGCACCAGCCGTGTCTGGAAGATGCTGTCTTGCATCAGTCCTTCCCGGGCTCTCAAGCTCCATTGCCTGTCCTCTCTTCCATGATGTTTCCTGACCCCCAGGAGAGGAGGAGTGTGGTATAGGTTTCTTCTAGGACTGAGAACTCCATGGTCTCTTGTTCTATGCACTTTGACCAGTTGTGAGTCTCTGTCTTAACTGCTGTCCACTGCTTCTTTGATGAGGCTGAGCTGCACTGACCTGTGGATAAAAAAATATTTATGGAGCAGGAGAGATGGCTCAGCAGTTAAGAGCACTTGCTGTTTTTGTGGAGGACCTGAGTTTGGTTTCCAGCATCTTCATGGTGGCTCATAGACATCTGTAATTCTAGTTCCAGGGGATCTGATACTCTCTTCTGAATGCAATGCAAATATACACACATATGCACACATATATGCAGGCAAAACATTCATACACATTCAATAAAAATAAATCTGAGAAAGGGTAACTATTTAGAAGGCAGTTTTACATCATATTCATTTCGTAAAATAACAGGAGCATGTCCTCTCCTAGGGCCTGTGACCTTCCCAGCTATGGCTTCTTGGCCGTGTTTACAGTATATTGCACGAGTTCTCCCTGGTAGAGCAGACCTTAAATCCAAGCAGAAGTTAGTTGTCTACCCCACAGCGTTTATGCCACTATCGAACCAGTGTACCTGTGTTGTCAGGCTGGTTGATTTTATTGTTCAGGGTTCACTCTTGGCTTCTTTTTAATGGCACTGACTTCTTTAGTTGGTTGATACTGTCCCTTGGGGTTCACTCTTGGCTTCTCTTTAATGGCACTGACTTCTTTAGCTGGTTGATACTGTCGCTTGGGGTTCACTCTTGGCTCCTCTTTAATGGCACTGACTTCTTTAGCAATTGTCCCTTCATCTACAACTTTGCGAACTCTTGTTTTCCGACCAAACTGTGCTCTTCAAATCTGTCTGCTCTGCTGTTCATTCCCGACTCTCACTATAAACCTGGCTAAAGACAGCCAGCAATAACCATGCTGCATCCTTAATTGTGTAGCGTCTCGAAATATCTTTGGCAAAATTAATTAGTGAGTTCAGCCCTATTCAGATTTTCAGGACATGGACAAAATGGGCATATTCTTAGCTAGAATGTAATGAGAATAGACTCTAGTCCTGTTTGCAATAGAATCCTGTGCCCTTCTTTACTGCCCATGATTCTTTTGGTATTTTGATCATCTTAATGTCCACCAGAACCACCTGTTCGTCTGTGTTTGTAGCACTCTAAGGGTTCTCTAGCCAACGTCCCTAAATTCTTTCACATTCCTCCATCAAACCAGTTCCTGAAATCTAGAGACTACAAAATCAGGTTTAGTCATGGCAATGACCCCACTTTTGTGGCACCGATTTTCTGGGTTAGTTATGTTCATGTTGCTGTAACAAAATACCTGTCTGATGTAACTAAGTGAAGGAAGAGTGTTTCAGTCCACCATGTCAGGAAAGCCGCAGAGTAGCTGAGTTCAGGGCAGTGGGAATGGATGCCAGAGACTGTTCACATCACAGCGGATCAGCAGGCAGAGCTGGTGAGGGACCAGGTCTAGGGCCTGAGTATGACTTTCAAAATCCTGCTCTTACTGACTCATTTCCACCAGTCACATCCCATCTCCTAAAGATTCTACAACCTTCCAGAATAGTTCTCCCAACTAGGGAACAAACCAAAACAAGAGCCTGTGGGGAACCTTTCAGATTCAAACTATAACAATAGTTCAAGATTCTAGGATGCATGGTGGCTCACAGCTATTTTCCCAGCACTTGGAAAGCTGAATCAGGAGAATTAATAGGAGTTTGATAAAGCCTGTGCTACATCATGAATTCAAGCTTGTCTGAGCTCCAGAGTGAGACCTGCAGGTAGGTACTATGTCTCCTTGCATGGTGCACTGAACTGAACACAGTTCTTTTATAGAAAGCAAGTACTTATGGGTGACAGTTATATAGGGTGACCAGTTTGGGAAGCACCCCTGTGTCATGCAAGGGGCACTGAAAAGTGGGTCTGCAAGTTTCCTGGGTATGCACATCTGCCAGCCACATGCCCTTCACATTTGATTTCCCTCCCCTGTGACCTTTGGTAAAGCAGCCCCACTTCCCCCACAAGAGAACTGTTGTCTGTATCTTCTATACATTAGCACCTGAAGTAGCAGGGCGTGCAGTGGGATCCTACAGTCCTCTTCTGGGTGTGACTTCTTTGCTGCATATGACCTCAGGGTTGGCCCTTTGCTACTTGCTGTTTCACCCCTTGCAGAATGCTCTGCTGCACTGTGAGGGTCTGCTGTACTGTGTGGATCTGCTCCACTGTGTGGGTCTGCTGCACTGTGAGGGTCTGCTCCACTGTGAGGGTCTGCTGCACTGTGAGGGTCTGCTGCACTGTGAGGGTCTGATGTACTGTGAGGGTCTGCTGCACTGTGAGGGTCTGCTCCACTGTGAGGGTCTGCTGTACAGTGAGGATCTGCTGTACTGTGTGGATCTGCTCCACTGTGAGGGTCTGCTGTACTGTGAGGGTCTGCTGCACTGTGAGGGTCTGCTGCACTGTGAGGGTCTGCTGTACTGTGTGGATCTGCTCCACTGTGTGGGTCTGCTGCACTGTGAGGGTCTGCTCCACTGTGAGGGTCTGCTGCACTGTGAGGGTCTGCTGCACTGTGAGGGTCTGATGTACTGTGAGGGTCTGCTGCACTGTGAGGTCTGCTCCACTGTGAGGGTCTGCTGTACAGTGAGGATCTGCTGTACTGTGTGGATCTGCTCCACTGTGAGGATCTGCTGTACTGTGAGGGTCTGCTGCACTGTGAGGGTCTGCTCCACTGTGAGGGTCTGCTGTACTGTGAGGGTCTGCTGTACTGTGAGGATCTGCTGCATTGTGTGGGTCTGCTCCACTGTGAGGGTCTGCTGTACTGTGAGGGTCTGCTGTACTGTGAGGAACTGCTGCACTGTGAGGGTCTGCTGTACAGTGAGGGTCTGCTGCACTGTGAGGGTCTGCTGTACTGTGAGGGTCTGCTGTACTGTGTGAATCTGCTCCACTGTGAGGGTCTGCTGTACAGTGAGGGTCTGCTGTACTGTGAGGGTCTGCTGTACTGTGAGGGTCTGCTGTACTGTGTGGGTCTGCTGTACTGTGAGGGTCTGCTGTACTGTGAAGATCTGCTGCACTGTGAGGGTCTGCTGCACTGTGAGGGTCTGCTGTACTGTGAGGGTCTGCTGTACTGTGAGGGTCTGCTGTACAGTGAGGGTCTGCTGTACTGTGTGGATCTGCTCCACTGTGAGGGTCTGCTGTACTGTGAGGGTCTGCTGTACTGTGAGGGTCTGCTGTACTGTGAGGGTCTGCTGTACAGTGAGGGTCTGCTGTACTGTGTGGATCTGCTCCACTGTGAGGGTCTGCTGCACTGTGAGGGTCTGCTGTACTGTGAGGGTCTGCTGTACTGTGAGGGTCTGCTGCACTGTGAGGGTCTGCTGCACTGTGAGGGTCTGCTGCACTGTGAGGGTCTGCTGTACTGTGAGGGTCTGCTGCACTGTGAGGGTCTGCTGTACTGTGAGGGTCTGCTGTACAGTGAGGATCTGCTGTACTGTGTGGATCTGCTCCACTGTGAGGGTCTGCTGTACTGTGAGGGTCTGCTCCACTGTGAGGGTCTGCTGTACTGTGAAGATCTGCTGTACTGTGAGGGTCTGCTGTACTGTGAGGGTCTGCTGCACTGTGAGGGTCTGCTGTACTGTGAGGGTCTGCTGTACTGTGAGGGTCTGCTCCACTGTGAGGGTCTGCTGTACTGTGAAGATCTGCTGTACTGTGAGGGTCTGCTGCACTGTGAGGAACTGCTGCACAGTGAGGGTCTGCTGTACTGTGAGGGTCTGCTGTACTGTGAGGGTCTGCTGCACTGTGAGGGTCTGCTGTACTGTGAGGGTCTGCTGTACTGTGAGGGTCTGCTGTACTGTGAGGGTCTGCTGTACTGTGAGGGTCTGCTGTACTGTGAGGGTCTGCTGCACTGTGAGGGTCTGCTGTACTGTGAGGGTCTGCTGTACAGTGAGGATCTGCTGTACTGTGTGGATCTGCTCCACTGTGAGGGTCTGCTCCACTGTGTGGATCTGCTGCACTATGAGTGTCTGCTGCAGTTTTTCTGTTTCTGTGATTTAATATTATGTCTTTTTTTCTATGTTGTATCTATACTTTTCTTTTAAAAAAGATTTATTAGTAATTATCTGTACAATATTGTCTTTGTGTGAATACAGATGCCTGTGGATACCAGAAGAGGGCATCATATCCCTTCAACCAGAGTTATAGTGGTTGTGAACTGTCCAGTGTGGGTGCTGGGAACCAAACTCAGGTCATCTATAACTGCATTACCTGTTCTGAACCTTGGAGACATCTCTCTAGGCCCCAGATTTCTGTTTTGTAATGTTCTTCAGATAATGTTTTTGTTTACATAGCTATGTTTATAATAAGTTCATAAATACCCCTGTTTTGAAATAATTATTTCGGTATGTGTGTGTATGTATGCTCATGTGTGTGATTATGGATGTGTGTATGCCACAGCATGCACGTGGGGAACAGAGGACATCCTCCATTGTCATCTTCCACTTCTACTCTGTCTGAGGCAGGGTCTCTTCTTGTTTTCTGCTGTGTACACAGAAATGGGTGAGATGGCCAGCAAGTTTCCAAAGGCTCTCCCTTCTCGCTGTAGGAACTCTGGCTTCCGGATGTCTGCTACCCTGTGTGGCTTTATGTGGGTCCTGGGGATCTTGTGCTTGTGTGGCCATGTTTTACCCATTGAGCCATCTCTCTAGTCCCAAATCTCTCGTCATTTATTTCCTTGTTTCTTATTTATTTCATATTCCATCTCTACTCTCTTTCTACAAGATTTCAAGTAGTGTCATTATTGTCTTAGAGTTTTTTGTTTTTCATCAGATCTCATTACGGATGGTTGTGAGCCACCATGTGGTTGCTGGGAATTGAACTCAGGACCTCTGGAAGAGTAGTCGGTGCTCTTAACCACTGAGCCATCTCTCCAGCCCTTTTTCTCTTTTTTTGTCTTTTATTGTTTTATTGCTGTGAAGAGACATCACGACCACAGCAGCTCTCATAAAGGAAACATTTCATTGGGGCTCACTTACAGTTCAGAGGTTTAATCCATTATCATCATGATGGGAAGCATGGTTGCAGGCAGGCAGACATGGTGCTGGAGAAGCAGCCGAGAGAGTTCTACATCTTGATCCACAGGCAGCAGGAAGAAACCGTGAGCCACCAGGCTTGGCTTGAGCTTGTGAAACATCAAAAGCCTACTCCCCAGTGCCATACTTCCTCCAACAAGGTCATAGCTCCAATAATGCCACTCCCTATGAATCTATGGGGGCCATTTTCATTCAGACTGTTGCAATTATACTCTTTTTTCCCCCCAGAGCTGAGGACCAAACCCAGGACCTTGTATTTGCTAGGCAAGCACTCTACCACTGAGCTAAATCCCCAACCCTAATTATACTCTTAGTATTCTGTTTCTTTTAGGACCTGTTATATTCATTTCAAATGATATTCTTTATATTACAGTTATTTTTATTTTATTTTATTATCTATCTATCTATCTATCTATTTATTTATTTATTTATTTATTGTTTTTCAAGACAGGGTTTCTTTGTGTAGCTTTGTGCCCTTCCTGGAACTTGCTCTGTAATCCAGGCTGTCCACGAACTCACAGAGATCCGCCTGGCTCTGCCTCCTGAGTCCTGGGATTAAAGGCCTGCACCACCACTGCCCAGCAGTTATTTTTATTTTTAATTAACATTTATTTATTCATTTATTTATAGGCAGCATCTGATCTGTAGCCCAGGCTGTCCTAGAACTCACTATATAGTCCAGGTTGTCCTTGAACTCAGGGTAATCCTCCTGTCTCAGCTTTCTGAGTGCTGGGATTGTAGAGCTGCCGTGCCTGGTGGGGCACCAAGCTGTCATAAATGAAGCAGCAGCAAGCACACAGTTCTGCCTTCCATCTCTTCTCTTCCATTTTTCATATTTGCTGTCCATCTCTACAGAGTCCGACACATAGCATTGATACTTCACAAGGTCGCTGATCCTCTTATCTGATTTAGACTTTATTCTACAGCAAAATACAGACAAAAGACCTTCGTTGTCTTGGTTTAGTTTTCCTACTCAGTCCTAAGATGAGCTGAGATTCAAACTCTAGAAGTTTCTCCAAGGAAGGCCCTCAGGAGTAGTGTAATTTAGATTTTCTGTGAAAGCATCTGTTGTATTCTGTGTGGATAATGCACCATTCGGCCAGATTTGAAAAGCCTGACTTTCTTGTTACTCGAGGACTTTGAGGGCATCATGGTGTCATCTGCTGGCTTTGGGCTCTTATGAGGCAAGCCTGACTTCTTCCTGTCAGAGAAGCTTTATCCTTTTGTCTGGCTTCAAGAATCCTTTTCTGTATATTTGGGTTCAATAACTTTAATAGCCTATGTTATAGGGTCAATAATTTCAGGCTAATTTTTTCTGGTGCATTGGATTTCTTATAAGTGGGTATTATAGAAACTCTCATTTCAAAGAAAGGGTTCTTAAATTATAAGTTAAATTTGTTCCATCATTTCTATATTCTTCAAAATATCCAATAATGTATTCATGAGCTTGCTTTCCTCTTTTCTAGGTCTGTCTTAAGTTTCTTCAGTCTGTTTTCATTATATTTACTTGTGTAATTTTAAAAAGCTTTACTTTTATTTATTTTATTTTAAAATTATGTATATGTGTGTCTGTGTGTGGGTTTGTGTACATGAGTGCAGGGGCCTGAGGAGGGCAGAAGAGGGTGTTGGATCCGCTAAGCTAGAATTACAGGTAGCTATGAGCTGCCTGATGTGGGTGCTGGGAACCCAGCTTGGGTCCTCTGCAGGAGCAGTGAGTGCTCTTGGTCCCCGAGTCATCTGCCCTGCCCCCACTTGTATAACTTCTATCCTTCAGGGGACATGGCAGGCTGGTGCATGGCCCTGTTCTCGTTCCAGGTTGCCCTCTGTCTGGGTGCTGGCTGGACTTCCTCCTTTAATGTCTTCTCAAGTCTGTCCACTGATGCTTCACCCTGATCTTGTCACCTTCTTCTCTCCTGAGTCACTGCATCTCTGTTTGGTGGCTTTCCTTCATAGAGGTAGTTCATCAGCATTAAAACAACAACAACAACAATAACAACAGCAGCAGCAACAACAGCAGCAGCAACAACAACAACAAAACTGCATGTGAGATGTTGGTCTGCCTCCAAGTGCTGTGTGGCAGTGTGCTTCTGGGTATGGTTACTTTTCTGTGAAGCCCCTCTCTTCCAGCAGAGTTTCCTTTCTGCTCTGACAAATGTCATGACCAAAAGCAACTTTGGAGTAAAGGGTTTCCTGCAGGCTACAGGCCACAGTCCATCACTGAAGGAAGTCAGGGAGGAAGATCAAGGATGAACTCGAAGCAGAAACCATGGAGGAAGGCCGCTTGCTGGCTTGCTCATGGGTTTATGCTTAGCCAGTTTTCTTATACTGCTTAGACCATCTGCCTAGGTGTGGTGCCACCCACGGTGGACTGACCTTTCTGCACCACCAGGGAATCTGTTCTGGGAAATCCTTTAATTGAGACTCTCTTCTCATAAGACTCTAGGCTGTGTTAACTTGACTGCTTAAGCTAACTAGGACAATTATCTTGCAATAATTGTTATTAAGTGAATTAGACATTCTTGGTGACTTGAGCTTTCTATATTCTTTTCTGCTGCCACAGAAGCAAAGGTTTCCTGATAAGTTTTGGTCTGAACAGTAGGGTGGACATAGACCTGTGGTTGGAACAGTTCTGGCAAGATGTATACTGCACGTAGCCACACTCCAGCATACGCTACTAAGGGCTGATATCCGGTGGTTGTTTGGAGCCTCCTCTTTGGCTGAAGGTGATTGATTGAGAATGTCAAGAACAGGGGCTGAGTGATGGCTTAGTCAGTAAAGTACTTGCCCTGCAAGCATAAGGAACTGGGTCCCCAGAACCCACATAAAAACCCACAGCCAGACTAGCTTAATCGGTGAGTCCTGGGCCGTCGAGAAAAATGGGTTAAGAAAAAAGTGGAGTGGGGCAGAGAGATGGCTCAGCAAAGGAAAGCATTGGCTTCTCTTCCAGAGGACCTGGGTTCAATTCCAAGCACCCACATGGTGGCTCACAACCATCTGTAACTTCTCCAAGTCTAGGGAATCTGATACCTTCTGGCCTCTGTGGACATTGTACACATCTGATGCTCAGATGTATATGTAGGTAAAACACTTACAAACATTAAAAATAAAAGCCTTTAAAATAAACAAAAAAACCAACGTGAGGGTTAAAGAGATGGTTCAGAGATTAAGAGCTTTTACTTCTCTTGCAGAGGACCAGAGGTTGGTTCTCAGCACCCACAATGGGGGCGGGGCTTACAATTGTCTGTAGCCCCAGCTCCAGGGGAGTCAGTGTCCTCTTCTGGCCTCTGCTGGCAAACACACATGCATACCTGTCATACTCACATGGACACACAGAAACACTTATGCTTAAATACAAATAAAACATATCTTTAAAAAAATAAACAAGATGTATGGCACCTGAGGCCCAATACCTGGCCTCCATATGTAAGCACAGACATGTGCAGGCACACAAAACACACATGCACATTAAGAAGAAGAAGAAGAACATTAAGAAAACTATTTGTGGTATCCATTTTACTTACAAAAGGAACTGTGTTTTAGTAGGATGTGACTCTCAAATATTTTTATCTCACTTTAAACATTAAAGATTAAATATGTAAACTTGTTAAACTTAGCTTCAGCATATGTGATGTGACTAGTTAGGGCACAGAAACAGAAAGGAGGAAAACAGAAGCATGTTGGAACGTGGTCCAGGAATGGAGTCACATGAGGAGAATCCGGAGTGCTTGTGAGGACACTCCAAGCAAACAAGGCAAGGGTCTTGTGACCTCAGTTTCTTCAAAACATGGAATTGTTCTTGAAATGTGTTTCCATGATCTTCCCAGGTGCAGCTGATAGGAGTGAGTTTACTTCATATGACTTACTATTGTCTACTGTTGTTACTCAAATAAATGTTTAAACTATCCTTTTGATGTTTCTATGAATTTGTTTCCAAATGTGGCTTATCCTTGTGATTGTATACAGCTTGAGCTCATGACCTTGCTCATGTGACCTTTCTTGACCTTCAGAGTATACATTGTTTGAGGCTCTGAATAAAGTTGGCTACTGAATGAGACTTTAGACTGCCTCATCTAGTGGCTCCGTTCTCCCAGGTCCCACCACCCCGAGAGTGGTGCCAGAAGTGTTGCCTTGGTGGGAGAAAGCTACAAAGAAAGAAAAACACCTCTCCTCCCCCTGCAGACAAGCAGGCATGGGTGGGGCTTGGCAGGCTTCAGAGATGGGAGGCCAGAGGTGACTATGACTGTTCATGGTCTGAGGGTGATGGAGGGCACTGCACAGTGATGCGAGTGTTCTACAAGGTGGTTTTCTGTGGAACAGCTGTGATGGTTTATCCTTAGGAGTGGTAGATGGGTGCATCCAAGGCAGCCAGAAAATGTGAGGTGAACATAGATGGCGGAGAAGCTGGGGCCAAGGTGAAGATGAATGTCATGACCACAGTCATGGGCACAGTGCGTGTGGCCCGACTGGGAGCCTGGAGAGTGGAATGGATTCTGTGTTAGATCCTGTGACCCTTGGGCAAATGATTCCTGTCTAAGCCACTCCTTAGTATGACAAGGGGTGGGGCCTCTGTGACCTTTCCAGCAATTTCATTATCAGAGTCAGCCTTGAAGAAAGGGATGGACTGCCTGTTTCCCGGTGGGCAGTCTGATCCTGAGCTACAGCTGTTCTCTCAGAATGCCTGTTCTATGATGAGACATCAGCTTTGCCTAGACACCATGTGGGAGGGGCAATGATGCCATGATGGTGACAGGAAGAGGAAAGTCTCTGTCCCTCAGGCTTCTTCAGCAATTCCTGCACCCAGGGGAATATGAAGCAGGGACGCTGGCTCTTGTCACCAGCTAGCTTCCTAGGGCAGACCTCCGGCTTCAGGAACTTCAAGGATTTGATTTGACTATAGGAACCCAAGTCCTAGCAATTTCAAAAAGGTGAAGTTGCCATCACTGTCTTACTCACTGCCCTGGACATTCTCTTCCTAACGCCAATCTTGCTACTTACCTCCAACTGTCTGCAGGTTGTCTCTGTGCATGGAGTCTGTATTTTGAGATCTTTAAGGGGAGCTGTGCACAGTTAATCTTTGTGTTCTCAGAACTTATACCATGTATGCATAAGAGTAGGGGCCTGATGCTGAAGGCCAGTTCAGGTTACTGGGGTTGTTCAGAGCCCTAAGAAGTTAGGTCCAGTTACCTATGTTTAGTAGGGCAATTAGACAACCAAAATAGTGAAAACCAGAACAAGTGAGCCAGAGAGAGAAAGAGAGAAGGAGGATGGGGAGAGAGGGAAAGAGGGAGAGGGAGAAAAGGAGAGGGAGAGGGAGAGAGAGAGAGAGAGAGAGAGAGAGAGAGAGAGAGAGAGAGAGAGAGAGAGGTATTTATTCAATGTGGCCACCTTAGGAAGAGACATAAAGAGGCCCAGTGGCCCAGTGATTCTCCAAATCTGTCTTGCAGATGCTGAGCTGAGGTTTAAGTTCAAATGCAGGGCAAGAGGTATGCAGAACTAGGCAGTTCCTGGTTGTGGTGTGGTCCCACCCATCATCATAGTCTTAGCTTTGTCTGTCCTGACAAATTGTCCAGAACTGTGTGGAATCTCTCTCCAGGACACAAGCTCCCCCTCTGGCTGGCACCAGGCTTTTCCTTCTCCCATGAAGACTTCCAGGGAAATTTCAATTTCTTGGGCCCGTTTTTCAATAGTCACATGGAGTGCACAAGTTCTCTCTTGAATGCCTTCCATCCTGCCAGGACAGTTATGTTCAGGCCTGTCATTTTCACGGTTCTGTGGGCCCTGAGTCAAGAGGTAAGTGAATCAGTGTCGCAGATTGTCATTCCCTGTCTAGGACCAATGATGCGGCTGGCCCAGCCTGAATCCTCCCTTGTGGTCCCAGGGGCTCACTATGACCAACACTTGTGTTGCTGGGACATTGTATGGCCTTGGCGGCTCCTTGAGGAAGTGGAGATGAGGGCCTGATCTCTCTTTGGGTAAAGTGAAGTCTATGGGAAGCATTATGTGAGATTGGATGTGGGTTCTTTTGGAAAGTGTGTGGTAGGATTCTGGCCTGAGGACTGGGTTTGGAGACCCAGCAGAACACTAATTTTCAAGTAGGAACAGGTTTTAGAAAGGATAGTTTAAAACCTGGGGGTCTTTGGACTCCCTTAGAAGTAATCATGTTTAGTGATGGCTGATTAAGATTCAGATGTTTACAACCATGTGAAATTCAAGGTCGGCCCATACTGTCAGTGTCACTTCGAAGCTGTCTTGGCTGAGAGCTGTGGGCCCTCAGGACAGAAGATCAGGGTGCAAGCCTGGTGCCACAGCCTTGCTTTTGCGTGTCTCTGTTGTCTTGAAACTTTGGATGAGACCCCTCTGAACTCTGCTTGTGGGTATGAGAATCATCCAAGGGGTGTTTTTTAAGATACACTTATTTTTATTTTTATTTTTATTTTATGTGTATGGGTGTTTTGCCTGCATATACCTGCATGTATGTATGTGCATGGCTTGCATGCCTGGTGCCTTCAGAGGCCAGAAGAGGATGTTGGATCTCCTGGACCTCGAGTTAAAGATGGTTGTAAGTCACTGTGTGGATGCTGGAAACTGAACACAGGTCCTGTTCAAGAACACCAAGTGCTCCTAACTGATGAGCCATCTTTCTACCCGCCCCTAAGGAGTGTTTTTATAAAGAAAGGTAGCGCCTAACTCATCTCATTTCCCTTCAAGGATAAAGGTACCAAAATAAGAGACATCTAACTGCCAGCTTTCAGGGATGTTCTAGCCTTCCCTAATGGAGCAGACAGTCCATAACCACCATCTTAAACCAACAGTCACCTGGATTTTTAGCAAAAGCAGCTTTCCAAACATCACCCCACCATGTGATCACCCCTCAAGCAAGAGTAATGCTCCCATGGGAACCAGCTTGTCCCCTCACTCAACGAGGACTCTGTAGACCAACGCAGAAGAAATGATGGACAGACCACACTATGGCTGGGACTGCTTGCTCATGCATGCCTCTAACCCCCGATTCTTCTTCTATATTTCAGGGTGAAGCTCATTTTATCACCTCAAACATGGGCTGACACTCTTTCTATTGCTGTGCTGAATCAAAGCTTCTCCTGGCTTTCCTCACTGACTCCTCACTTTGGGGTGGGTGGCTGGACTAGAGTCATTCCTCTGGTTTAGGACTGTTGTTAGAGTGAAAAAATTGATAAAACGCTCTGGTTTCTCGCTGACTTGCAACAGCCAAGGTAAAGCTGCGGTTTTGTTGACCAATAGCTATGAAGGGGATTAAAACCATTTTTTTTTTGGTATGTCTATTGTGTGTATGTCTGTGCACGCAGATGTGCATGTGTGCAAAGGAGCATGTGCATATGTATGTGTTCTGATGAATGTGGAGGCTAGAGGTCAGCCTGAGGTGTTGCTCAGCAGGAGCCGTCCACATTTTTATTTTGAAACAGGGTCTCTTGCTGGGACCTGGGGATTGCCAAGTAGGTTATGATGGTTGGCTAGCAAGCCCCAAAGACCCCCTTGTCTCGGCATCTCCACAGTGGGAATTACATGGGCTTGCCACCATGCCCAGCTTTGATGTGGGTGTTGGAGATCAAAATCAGGCCCACATGGCCAACACTTTCCTGATTGAGGGATTTTCTCTTTTTAGACAGACTTGGGAAACTTATTTCTTGTTCCATTCTCTGTCTTCTCTTCTCTCCTTCCACATTTTCTGTTTTCTTCCCTTGTCTCCTTCCATGGTTCTTCTCCTGCCCTCACTTCTCACAGCCCACTCGTTCACAGTGACAGTCCCGGTAGCCTGTTCATGCTGTCTTCCCTGTTGGGCCGTGCCTGGAGCCTGCATGCTCCCAGCTCCAGAACAGGGGTCCTTCTTAAACAGCAGTAGTTCATTTCTATGTGTACAGCAAAGAAGAATGCCCATTGCGAATTTGGCTCATTGAGCCTCTGTGTGTTACTCTCTGCAGAAGGCAATATATCTACATGTCCTTAACTGTTCCTGCAGATCAGGACAAAGCCAAAGTAGAGGGGAGAGGGATAAATTACAGGGTGAGTGAAGCTATACACAGGACCTCTGCAGTTTTGTCTGAATCCAGCGCTAGGTTCTAATCAATATAATGTATTTTTTTATTATTTGATAGCCCACTCTAATATAATAGGGCAATAAATACCGATGAAAGTGTTCCCAGTGAGCAATTCCTTTTGGAATAATGACTATTTGATTATAGAATGATTTGGCTTTTAATTTACACCAGCACTTAATGTGTTCTGTTAACTTAATATCCTCCCAGTGGTAAAAGTGCAGCCCCACTCCGAGGCAGAGATGAATGTAAACTCGGAGGGAGCTTCATTGTGGAGTTGGTTCCCATGTGGGCCACTCGGAGTCCTGTGGCCTGCAGAGCCAGCTCCCGCGGCTAGGGCGCTGCTTGGTCCGTCTGGGCCAGGGGTGGAGGGACACTGTAGAGGTGGTTGGAGATCGTGTGGCTTCTGTCTACCGCTTCCTTTGCTCATCTGTGGGTGTAAAATAAATGCCGAGGGCATTTGGTCATTGGGAGAACTTTAAAAGCCTACTGTGTGCCAGTCAAATTTAAGGGCAATGCTAAAAGAAACAAAACAAACCCAGATCTGTAATTTTTTTGTTTGTTTGTTTTTCGAGACAAGGTTTCTCTGTGTAGCTTTGGTGCCCGTCCTGGATCTCGCTCTATAGCCCAGGCTGGCCTCAAACTCACAGAGATCTGCCTGGCTCTGCCTCCTGGGGTTAAAGGTGAGCGCCACCACCGCCCAGCCAGATCTGGAATCTTAAGGATTGTGGGTCCTGGGAAATCTCTGTGTGATGAAGACGCACACTGGTTCTGTGTGTCAAAGCTTAGGAGGAAGCCCGTTCATGCGGGCTGAGCAGAGGGAAGTGGTGTACCAAAGTGAGGTGGGGTGAGCGGGCTGTTGTCTGGGGCTTATCTGAGCAGATGGAAGCTTCTGCTGTGTTTGTGTAGAGCCTGTTGTGTAGGTGAGGGGGCCACAGGGTTGAGAGGGGAGTTGAACGTGCTCATGTATGCCCATGTGCAAAGAGACGGCTTTCAGGACAGGAGAGGTCATTCCAGGTGGTGAGAGAAATACTCCAAAGGAAGAAGGGGTTTGCAACCAAGAGCTTCCTGAAGTAATGGTCTTTGGGGAAGGAGGGCATGTGGCCCCTGCCTGTGACCAGTGTCAGCTGGGATCAAAGCAGTCCTCCTGGAAGCTTTACACTGTTTAGATGGTGTTGGGTGGTAGTGGTGGTGGTACATGGTCTTCAATCCTTAGAAAGTGTGTTAGTGTTTGTTGGGGTCTATAATGTAGAATGGGGTATGGTTGCAATTGTTCATGCCCAGAGCAGAACAGTTTTTGAGTCAAACCTGAGGCCGAAATGTAGAGTGAGTTCAGAGGAATCTAAACAGACTAAGAAGAGTCTTGCCATTCCCACTATAGGCAGGGGTTGGGGGTTGGGGGGAATGAGACCGGCCCCATCTCCACCCAGCCTCCTCTGAGTCTTCCCACCCAGCTTCTTCCCCAGAGATCTGGTTCAGCTACAGAGTGAGTTGGGCAGCGGGCAGGCTTGTGGTGCCTGCTGCTTCAAGTGCTGGGCCGGGACCATCATGCCATTGTCTAGGAGTGAAGACAATAACTGTGTGTCTGTCCTGTGTCTGACTTGTTTCCCTCAGCATAATGTGCTCAGGGTCCATTTGTATGGTAGCATCTGTCAAAATTTGTATGAGTTGTATTTTGTTGTCTGGCTAGATCACAAGGCACTGATGGAAGTTGGTGCCTTCACTTTCTGACTCTGGCTATTAGGGAGTTTCCTCCGACTTTGATCACCCAGGGGCACAACTACTGTACCCAAACCTTTTCAAATGAGATGTTTAACCTGTGAGTCCAATGCCAGCCACTTCCAGCTCCTTAAACACACAAAGATCTCCAGGTGCCCTGGCTGTACTCAGCCTCATGCCCACCTTTCACAGGCTCCCTCCCCTACTCCATACTCCGCTAAGCCACTGTCTTCCTGGCTTTGTGCATCTTCAGAACCTCACATGGCCCCCTGGGTAGGTCTGTCCCATTCAGTGTGGCCCCCTGCTCTGAGGAAGTTCCCCAAAGGGCAAAGGTTGACTGCTGATCAGGCCTTCCTCTTCCCCATAACCCCTCCAGATAGTCACCATGAGCTCACAGGACAATTCAATATTGACACAAAATGAAACTTACAGTCAGGCTAATCAAACATGTAACTAATTACATGCACCATGGTCATTATGCTTCTTGGTAATGAGGCATGAGTGATTAGTAGCTTTTGAGTGGCTGTAATTAGGCTTTTTTGTTGCAACCTAACCAGCTTCTGCCTATTTGGAGTCAGTGACTGTGCTGTGTGTGTGTGTGTGTGTGTGTGTGTGTGTGTATGTGTGTGTGTGCATGCATGGGCAGCCCAAGGGTAGGGTGGGAGGGGTTGTGCTGGGTGGGAGGAGAAAGTGCTGGAGCGAAGAGCCTTGACATCTCACAGTGCACAGGGAAATGGTGTCTTCAGTGACACTCGGTTATGCCTGCACACCTTACCCACCCACTGTTCCTTCCCACTGCGCATCCCTAAAGACTTTCCTGGTCTCTGTATCCCTGGCATGGTTGGAGAGAGGGATGAGAGCCACACAGGGCGCAGCTGCTGCTATGGGAAAGAAAGCCTCTGCTTCAAGTTTACCCTGCTTGTACCTGGCAGCTCCTCTGTGGGCCAGGCCGGCCTAGGGGAACCTTAGGTGGCTCAGGAAGGTCCTGAGACAGTGTGTTTAGCCTCTGGGCTGAGGAGATGTTGCCTGGGGTGCCATCTTTGTCTGACTTATATTTGTGTTTGTTCCCCCTACTACCCTCATCTAATAAATGACTAACTCCTCGATGAGTTCAGATTTGGTGATTAGTGGGTGGTGAGGGTTTGCTGGAGTGGTGGTGGTCACCAGGAAGAGCAGGTGGCTTCAGGGAATGACTCTTTGCTCCCCAGTGCTCAGAGACAAATCAAACAGCAGTAGCAGCACCAGCAACGACTTAACAGCAGGAAGTGCATTTATTTATTTATTTGTTTATTTAGAACAGAAACATTTCCCTGCTTGGGGAGAAGAGGGTGAGCACTTAGGAGACGGAGAGGGTAATAAAATCAACAAGGTTCAAGGAGCTTAGAAAGTTACAGGATCCATAACCTGCTACCCACCTCCAGTCTATAAAAACAGTAACAAATGCTGGGGAGAGGGAGCTCAGGTAAAGCACCCTTAAGTGGTGCGAAGAGCCCCTGGGGTGCAGGATGGGTGATTTGTCACCCATGCAGGGGTGGGCTTTTTGGTGATGCAGCTGCCTTTGAGTCATTCACACTCCTGAGTGACCCAGATGAACTAATCTAGACTTCGGTGGAATTGTTTATTTTGTCTGTTAGTGTGAGATCTGGAGTGAAGGGGCATTTGTTCTTATCTCCCTGGCAAGTCACAGGAACAAATAACAGCAAACTTATACAGAGGGCCAGCATCCATAAAGAGACAGCCTCTGGTTCTAGCTAATAAGAGGAAACACAATATTAGACATTCCTATGAGGGGATGGGCTTCACTTCTGCAGATAGGTGGGGGGAGGTAGAAAGACAGCCAGCTGAGTAAATCAGTGTCTACCAAAAACGTCCCTGATGCATGAGAAACCCTAAAAGCCTTTGTGTACTCACTTGGGAATAATGTGGTGAAGCCTGGTATTGTGAGATTAAAAGTAAACAAACTATGTCACAGTACTTAACAGTCATGGGGATCCTAATGAACACCCACACATGGAAAACTATCCTAGGTGGGCAGAATCCACACATCTTTCACAGGAGCAAACCAATGCGCCCATGTATGGGGTCCTCCATACCAGGCCACTCACTGTATCTATAGGGAAGTCAGCCTTGAACATGAGATTATATGAAGAGCCAACAAAACAAAATGTGTGTGTGTGTGTGTGTGTGTGTGAGAGAGAGAGAGAGAGAGAGAGAGAGAGAGAGAGAGAGAGAGAGAGAGAGAGAGAGAGAGAGAAGAGAAAGAAGACAATTTTGCAGAAAAACAGTGGGGGCAAATGGTGACTTTGTCTCCCAGGGACTGGAGGGAGTAGAATTTTTATAAACAGACTTAAAATGTTAGGAGAAGTGATACAAATCATAAAGTTACATAAGGCCATAAACCATAACAGGAATATCTTAAAAACAATCAAGAAGTAGTTTTAGAAATGAATCATTACGTTACAAATGTTTAGCAGAATGAGAGAGTGAAGAGGATAGCAAGAGCAGCTCTGTGG
Organism: Onychomys torridus; assembly: GCF_903995425.1. NCBI lineage: Eukaryota > Metazoa > Chordata > Mammalia > Rodentia > Cricetidae > Onychomys > Onychomys torridus. Next base: position 2,821,556 of record NC_050445.1, read on the forward strand.
TTAGAAGATAGATCCAGGGAAATTGGTCTCAGTGTAGAACAAATTTAAAAACGCTGCGCACAGGAAAAAGGACAGAAAGCGAATGCTTTTTTTCTGGTTTCAGCTCCACTATAGTTTTTTTTTTTTTTTTTTTTTTTCCTGTTCTTGGTAGATAGTCTTTGGGTTCCAAAGGACTCTCTTGTGTGTTATTCCTTTGGGGCAGTGATCATGAAACTCAGCTTTCTTTTTAATTCCATTGACCACAAGCACAATAGAAATTAGACACTGAACACATCTGTCACATTGACTCACTCAGGAAAATTGTTTTTGGGGAGGGATTTTGTAACTTGAAGTTTTTCTCTTTTTTCTTCTGTTTAAAACTGTATAAAATCATTCTATTGTTACCAGAAAATGGGACAGAGACACGCACTAAGGATGGGCAATGGAGGCCGAGTGGGGAATGGAAAGTATTTATTCAGGGAGTAACTGCTGGAAATCTCTGCCTGTGGTTCCCAGCTTCTTGAATAATTATAGGCCATTCAAGGTAATATTTGACTGCTCTGTCATCAGTGGGTTCAAATCATAGCCTATGTGATGATTGAGGACCATGAGTGGGAACTGAGCCGGTGTGACTAAGGACCAGGAGCAGGAAATGCCAGCACAAGCACATTTACAGGAGTGGAAAGCAGGTCAGGCCATGCAGGGCTTTCACAGGCAACTGCAATTTAAGACAAGGCACTTCCCAATGGACTCTACGTTGTGTTGCTATACATAAATTGAAGGATGGTTTAAAAAATGTTGCACACATGGACAGCTGAGAGTAGAGTGGAAAATGCAGTGTATGTATAACAGCACTTATAAGGCATGATGGGAAGAATAGGAGAGAAGAATTATTTAACAATAAGCTTTATAACAATTAAAGAGAAATTCTGAGCACTTTTCATTCTGGAAGGAATATCTGAGCTATGTGTGGATGAAGCATGTAGAGCCCAAAGGATGATTCGCAACTGTGCACACCATGAGGAAACCACAGTTCATCAAGAAAAGGGGAAACACTGGAGAGCTTCATATGGAGGAGGAATAATTAGATCATAGGCAGAAGCCCTATCATCAATGATAGATACAATAATGTAGTCCAATGGCATCTTTCAGTTAGATTTTATACTCAGCTAAACTATCATTTGAGAGTGGAGAAAATGCAGACATTTTAGGTACATAAACAACAGTTTGGCTTTTAAAAACTGTTTAAAAATGACCACAGGAAATGCGTCAACAACATGTCTTGAAGGAAGAAGTGGGGGCACACTGAAACAATCTGTGAAATAAAGACTGCACATAGGAAAATGCCATTCTTTGTTTTGTAAAAGGAATAAGAATAAAAAAGGGAAAATCAGGCTGGAGAGATGGCTCAGAGGTTAAGAGCACTGACTGCTCTTACAGAGGTCTTGAGTTCTATTCTCAGCAACCACATGGTGCTTCACAACCATCTGTAGTGAGATCTGGTGCTCTCTTCTGGCCTGTAGTCACACATGCTGTATACATAATAAATAAATAAATCTTTAAAAAAAATGGAAAAAAGTCTTAAAATATTGAGTTTAGAAAGAATACATTCTGTTAAGACTTTGCAAGTGATTCCATCACATGTTTTTTACACATATCTGACACAATCTTTGGTCAAATTGTGTTTCTAGCTTTCCCCAAAATACAAGTGTCTCAGAATTTACCCTGAATCTTCTGTTTGCTTGGAGATCCAGCATTCCTGCCTCAGCCTTTGAGACCCACTGCCTCAGCTGCAAACAGGATGCTTCTTCAGCCTTCTAGAGCTGTCAGATGAGAGAGACCTGTTGCTGCAGACTTCCTCTGCCAGGGACTGCTTTGGGCTGGTCTCCTGAGATTCTCAGAGAGCTTACAGCTGTAGTGTTGCTGACAATCTCTTGGCTGCACCCTGAAGCCTGCAGAGAGTGGACCTATAACACTCTCATCTCTCGTGTGGCATCCCAGTGCCACACAGGCTCTCAGAGTTTCTACTTTCCCATTCCAATTTCTTTTTGCTCGTTTGGATCATTACTCTTACATGGCAAATAGAAACTTCTCCTGTTTGTTTCCCCTTTTCTGTCTGCTCACTTTATTCTTGGAGGGATGAGAGAAGAAGAACCTGGATTAAGAATGGGCTGCCTCAATATTCTTAGTTGCTAAAAAAATTTATATCTTTAAAAAAATCACACAAAATTTATGTGAAAATATGAAAAATGGACCGAAAGATGCATGCAAATTCATCATGGTAATTAGGTCTGGGAGGGAGGAAGAATAATGAGATGCAAAAGAGGGGAACATAATTTTAACTGTGTACAGAGTTCTTCTTTATGCAAAATATTCTGAAGCAAACAATGAAGAAGTTAATTAGCTTAATTAGTTCCTGCTACTTGTCAGTGTGCTCCTCCTCCTAGGGTATAGTAAGTTTTCATTCAGTTAACTTACGTATCTCCACAGGCCAGCTAACTGTGGAGGTATAGTAACTTCAGGGAACTCAGGCTTCATGTCAGCACAACACAAAGGCCTTTTGGGACCGGTGTCCTCTCAGTGGCAGAGTGAGGAAGTGAGTGGGTCATGCTGAGGAAGAGCATTTCCATTGCATGACTAAGGGGTCATGTGGGGTGGACAATGTAGGGTCATTGCCTCTGGCCATCTCTCTATTACTACTTGGCTTTGTAGGGAGTCCCCACTCTGGGGAAAAGCCTTGATAAACAGAGGAACTCATTCTCATGGAGCATCCCAGATAAATGCCTCTGATTCTGTTACTGCTCAGAACAAGTTCTAGCACGTCACTGGTGATACTAGGTTGGAGTCATGAGAATAAGGTGGGTGCTTGGCACTGACGGTTACCCAACAGAAATCAGTCTCTTCTCTGCAGGTTTCACAAAAGTCCTCTTGATGCCACAGCTAGTCTTCAGCGGGTGTAGGAAACTGCCAGCTCTCCAAAGAGGTAAGACTCCTTAAAGGTTGAGAGCACCCCTTCTACATTGATTTCTGAGCCTGGCTAAGAAATGCAAAAATGTTCTAGTCACCTCAGAGTGCAGGCATGACGGTGTACAGCACCATGAAGGGGGACCAAGTCTGCTACCAACTCTGGTCATTTAGCAAGTGGGTTAGAACATGACCAGAGGGATCTCAAGGCCAGGTTCAAAGACAACTGGAAGGATTTCTATAATTGCATTACCAGACAAAGGGTCAGAGTGGGGGAAGTGTTGAGAGCAGCCATGATGATTTACCATCCCCATGTAGATGGCTGAAAAAACAGCTTTTCCACTGCCACCTGCCATTGGTCTCCAAGACGTGGCCAGAAAGAGACATCAGCCACAAGAATGGTGTGTGATATTTTGATCATACCGTCCAGAGCTCCAAGGCCACTGGAGAATTGGCTTCTTCCACCAACTGCAAAGCTGAGCAGATGGGAGGTGGCATCCCAGGAAGGACTCGGGGAAGAAAGGTAGAGAGAAAGAATCTAAGAAAAAAGGTGAAAAAGGGAATGCGTGACCCGTGGTGACATCAGGCTTTTGGGTGCATTCTCATCCCACTCTCTGCATCATCTGCAAGGTATGCAGTCTTTCCTCCCTTGCAGGGAAAGATGATTCATCTCAAGATCAGGGTCAAAGAGGCAGAGCCAGGACTCTACATGGGATACTGGCTCCATCCCGCAGAGAACGCTCATCTCCCCAGCCTCTCCTCTCCATTATGACTTCTCATTCAAGGACACAGTTTAATGCATGCCATTGGCACACATCCTTCCAAGCACTTTGATCAAAAGAAAAGCTTTCTCTCAAGAAGACATGCAGCAACAAAGGCAGACCAGGGCTTGAGTCCCTTTGGAGGTCCATCATGTACTTATTGACAGAAACATCGGTCACCATCACAACCAAGCCAAATGCACATTACTCAAGGCCAATTAGTTCCCACTAAGTTCCAAAGGACCCATCCACTTCCTTACTCTAGTGATTTTTAAGCACCCCCTTCGCTCCCTTCCTCTTCTATCAGAAACGCATTGTTCCTATGATCACAGAGCAGGACACAATGAGACATGTCTTCCTTTTCCGGGGGATGTGCTAGAGGTAAAGCAATGTCTGTGTCCTAGCAGCAATGCCATCAACTCACAGCTTTATCCCTAGAAACAGCCTTCATGCACAAGTATCCAACCTGTTCATTAATAATAGCTTTTATGCCCTGGAAAGCTTTCTTTGTTGTTTCTTTGTTATGTTACTCTCCACTAGTAAGTAAGAAAGACTCCATCCAGGGCATTTCTTAAAAGGTCTAGTCACACACAAAGCCAGCTAGCTACTCAGCTCCTTTCACACACACACACCCTCCCACTCTGTATTCAGGATTGGGGTGGGTGTGGTACACAGAAGAAAAACACAGGAAGGAACCTTTAGAAGCAAACTAAACTATCCCAAGATGCCCCTCTACTCTTTCAGCTTTTCAGATTTCCTTACCCTCTGCTCCCTTCTGATCTGTACTAAATGCAATCCCATAAATAAAAAGTTACCAATGCTCTGCTAATTAAACATCAGTTTGAATGTCACTACTCCTTTATGGTTGGTCTATTGACATTTACTTTGTAGAAAAATCTAACACTGGAGTCTCACATTCTCTCCAGCTTTTACAGTTCCGTCATGGTGAAGCAAATGGTAGTAGGCATCTACTCCATCCTAAGTAGAAGCTGACAGTCTATGGTTAAACATGAGAGCACTGTTTTCTTATCACCCAGTAGTTTTGTAAGTATGCGTCCTTATCATATGCTTTCCAAATATATACATTGTTTATACAATATGGATTACTTTCCAGGGCATCTCTTCAAGAGCAGGAAGTTTTAACCTTAGGACTGCCTCATCCTTTTTCACTTACATAGCCATTCATCTTGCACTACAACAATTTCCAGTTGTCTTTGAACCTGGCCTTGAGATCCCTCTGGTCATGTTCTAACCCACTTGCTAAATGACCAGAGTTGGTAGCAGACTTGGTCCCCCTTCATGGTGCTGTACACCGTCATGCCTGCACTCTGAGGTGACTAGAACATTTTTGCATTTTTGCATTTCTTAGCCAGGCTCAGAAATCAATGTACATCAGCTAGGTAAGACTCCTTAAAGGTTGAGAGCACCCCTTCTAGAGGAGTGACATGGATTATAGAGGGGATGAGGGATTGATTGTGCCAAAGCTCAGGTTTCCCCAGGTTTCCCTTCCCAGCAACCCATTACCATTATTAATATGTTTCTGATCGAGGAATAGAGAATTATCTTGCTTTTCCTCATCTTTGTGATAAAATTTCAGAACTTCTAAATTAGAGGGAGCCCTAATGTCCACTTGACCCAACTGTCCTTTCACTTAGCCATTGTTGGAATATACCCAGGGTCAGGGAGATCTTTGCCAAGAGCTTGTCCATTTGGGGTTCTTGGGTTGGATTAAAATCTTCCCCCCTTGAGCTCTTAGCAGTTGGATTTAGTTTTTCCCTCTACACAAGCCCTACACACTTATAAGTGTATTACTTCTTCCTGGGAGAACGGAAATTTATTTTTCTTAAGTGCCTCTCTCTCCTGATGACCCTTAAAGAGTGGCATCCATTCTACACAGTGCTAGGGGTGGGAAATGTTCCCAGGGCTTGTCAGAGGGTAGATTTTCCCCCTGGGAGGCCAAGGAATTTGCCAGCAGGAGGCCACAGAAAAGCTTTTGTCCCATCAATGGAGACTCTCCATCCACTCCCCGTACAGGTTAACTTACAAGTGCTTCTTACGGGTTCACACCACTTCCCTCCGGCTTGTGAGCTCTCCCATTGTGTCATTTTGACTGATAGTAATTTTTTCCACAATGTAAGCCATTTTGACATGAAGAGTGTGCTTTTCCAAGGCACTTTGGACTGATCGTTTGCCATCTGCCTTTGACAAAGCTACATATTATCGGAAATACCAAAGGAGCAGCTCGACTCTCCACTATAACTCACACTAACTCACTCGGCATATTAGGCCCTGAAATTCTAATACCTCATTTTCATGACAAACGACGCAACAAGAGCCCAAAATGGCTGCCATGAATCTCATTGCTGACTGAGGCCGCTGGGGAGAAGCACATGCAGAACGCTTAACCTCTCTGCTCTCTGCAAAGTGGCAGGGGCACAAGAAGCTGACCATGCATTAATGCTGCCGCTCTTATGGCCGTGGTGCTTTAGTGACTTTGAATGGATTGAAGTCGGAAGATTTGAACCCACCAAGAAACCAGGATTGCAATGTTTACACTTGATACTGCCTGGGTATGGGCCCTGGGGCGAGGGGGCTGATTGACAAGGGAAGGGATCTCCTACCTAGCACATTAATCATGTGCTCTCTAGAGGATGGCTAAGGGCATCAGGTTTCCTAACAGTTTGTAAGCCTTCATTTTTATGTATTTGATATGCAAGTAGCAACAGGATTCTGTATTTGCATCAACCCTGGGGGAACCTCAGAGGAAATGCCACCTCAGTTAGGACCTGTCACCACAGAACAGAATCTAGAAGTGGAAAACATCTGACCCTCGTAGAGGGAACCCCAGCCACAAAAGACAGGGGTTTATGTTTGCCAAGCTTTTCCTCACAAACAGAACTGGTGGGATGCATGTGTACTCTACATATACATATGTGTGTATGTGTTTGTGTATGAGCATATGCATATGTATATGCACACATATGTATGCAAGATGCAGATTCCTTCTTCTTCCCTGCTCCCTGGGGAACCTGTCCTGGGTTCTGGCTGGGGTTGCTCAGAATTGAGGCTCCCTGTTGAGCTGCTTGACTGTGCTTAGTCTTGTGATAAAACACAGGGGACAGTTTGAGCACTTCTGTGCATTGTCTTAAGCTTTATTGAATGCATGACTTAATTTAATTCTTCTAATATGCTGATGTAATAGATACTGTTGTCATGTCCATTTCACAGTGACAAATATCAATCTAAGAAGTAAATAATTCCTGCACTCTTAAAGTGCACAGCATCGTGTGTCTGATTTCTTTTTCCTGGTGACTAATCTCTCATGTAACTAGTATGATAGTCGGGGGTGTGAGCCAGGGCTGGTGGCATAAGAGTTTGTACTGTTTGTTCTCTCTTTACAGAAATACAGCATCAGAGAGGAGTGTTTCTTAGCTCTGTCTTAATGAATCCTAAGTGGCAAATACATTGTTTGATAACACTTCTGCTGTCTAAAAAACATTTACTAGGTCAGCAAGTTAATAGCTGGAGGAGAGAATGGAATCCATTGAAGAGAGAATCAGTATAGGAAGGGAGGGTGGTGTACCCTCAGAGCACCAAGAAGGGGCCATGGCCTCAGTGTAACTCAGACCAACTGGCTTAGATTCTGGAGATGTAATTACCACATGGTGTAGTTCTGATCCTTAAGTCACACCAAGAGCACAAGCCATCACAGCACAGTGTGACAAGTGTCGTAAAATCATGGTATCTTACAAGAGAAGCTTCTAACCCAGTGTAGTGAGACAGGAATGGTTTTTCCAGAAAAAGTGACAGCTAAGTGAAGTTTCAGAGATGATGACAAGGTTTCATTCTCCATTGCCAAACTAATAACGAATGTGGTTGTGAGAGACTAGGTACCACCCCTTCAGTCTTATCACACTGATTTATTTCCAGGTTCCAGGAAAATCACAGTTGAAGACTTTGGAATCTTGAACACTTACTGTCTTCATCATCAGCCACATTTCTGTTCTACCACTGACATACACATTCAAACTCTCCCACATATAGCTCCTTTCTGAGCATATATAAACATACATGTATGCATTTCAGCGTGGGGGCACTTGCTTGTCTTTCCTCATTGGTGGCTGCTCTTTGAAGGCTAGAGCTCATGACAGAAGAGCTTTTTAATAGCCATGGCATGATAGGATCTGAGAGCAGGTAGCAATGCTAAGCAGGAGGAATGTGAGAACAATAATTGTAGCCAGCAACAGAATTAGAGTAATAGCCTGGGATGACTCACAAACAGCTGCAGGGATGATCAAGAAAAGTGTAGGATCACTAGGGTTAAGGGCAGCTATTGCAGTTATCCTGTATATTTACAACCAAAACAAACCTAGGAGGGATTTTTGGAAGATGGATCAGCTTTGGACTTAGAACCACTGTCTAAAGGACAGGTTGGAACAGTTAGAAAGCTCCTACAACACAGTATTTTGATATAATGATTGCTCCCTGTCTTTGAAGGGGAGAGTGGTGGCATTTATAACATGCCTTTGGGAATGGAAAGACTTGAGTGTTCTAAGGATGCTTGGGCATCCATGGGGTGGATATCAATGCCAGTGGAGCCAAATTATCATCATAACATCATACATTACCCCAGCCCAGCCCTCTTTTAGAATAAGGGGACATGGGTAACTGTTGATACATGAGACCTTATTCAGATTGTCTGGTAGCAGATTTACTGAGTTTTATAGTTTGCAAGGTTATCTTACTCATTGGGATGGTGAATATTGATTGTCATCTTGGTAGGATTGAGAAATTGTTGGAGAAAAACATTCTGGTAGGCATGTTGAAGGAGTTTCTAGATTGGGATAATTGAGGTTGGAAGACTCATCCTAAATACTAGTGACAACATTTTTCAGGCTCAGGTCCCACATTGAATAAAGAGGAGAAAATGAGCTGAGGATAGTACATATCTTTCTGTTGTTTCTGCATATAGAAACAAAGTGACAAGCTGTCTCACATTTCTGGCTGCCATGACTTCCCCTCCAGGGTAGGCTGTACCCTCAAACTGTGAGCCAAACCCTTTTCTTCCTCAAGTTGCTTTTTTCAGATATTTTCTTACAATAATAGAAAAATTAATTGATTTGGAAAATTGGTACCAGAAGTGGGGTTGATGCACTTTACTGTGTGGTTTCTATGGTTTTGGAGCTGGTTTGCTTGAGGGATATGGAAGACTTCAGAGCTAGAGAAACACCAGAGTTCCATAAGTAGAGGTTAATGGTCCATCACAGACTAGAAGGCCAACAGAAATGTGGATAAGGGGGGCCTAACCCATGACATTTCAGAGGGGAACAAGATGGTGGCAGAGAAAGCAGAGGTAATTGTTAAAAGCTTAGTATTGGTAAAGAGAAGCCTTCTGCACTGTTCTGATGGCTGGAGAGGTGCCCTAATTTAGAATTAGAATTTCCTCTAATCAAAAGCTCTATCTTATAAAAAGTCACATTTATTTGGAAGGAGTCTAAATCAGCATTCATTTCTCTCTGAGACATGACTGCAGACACAGGGGGCCCAGCTGCCTTGTGTTCTTGCTACATCTGCAGCCACTCCTGCCTCCACACCTTCTTGCTGTGGTGGACTTGACCTCAGACTCTTCAGTCCTTAAGTTTCTATCCTTAGGTATTTCCTCACAGCAGCTAACTGTAGCTGGAAGTTTCTCCAGACGACTCTCTCCTACCTGTTCCCACAGCTGAGGGGGGCGACTGGACTCTAGACTGGGATCATGCACATCTGGCTTAAGGTCTGGCTGTGGTCTGTCAGTCCCAACTTCCATGCAGCAGTGGAGACAGACTGTCCTGCAGTCATTAATCCTGACCTTTGAGCACAGGAGCCATCTTCCAGGTGGAGGGCGGCCCTGTGAATGCACACAAACCCAGGAGAACCCCAGTGTCTCAATAGCAGAAGTCAGTGTTTCGTGGCTTTGTTCACTTCTTTATTGTTTGGGGAAGCATACATTTCAGGTCATTGCTTATCAGATGTGTGATTTGTGCACATTCCTGACTTGCAAAAGGGTGGATCAGGCCTAGCAACTCCCACTAGGTACATGGGTGGGGTGGGGTGTAAGTTTGGTCACACTCTCATGGAGGGAAGAGGATTGCGCCTCCTCTCTCCTAGTCCCTTCCCATAAGCTCTGGAGTTGCTTCTGTCACTAAAAGCAACAGTTCGGGGTTTTAGAATGTTCTGCTTTCTTTCAGCTGGGAGTTGTCTCCACAGCACATCCTGTGCTGCACTGCAGGTGTGCTTGCAAAGGTGGGTTTGCTGGAAGGAATGGAGAGGAGACAGGAAAAGAGCCTTGCTAAAGGGTCACGGAGAGCTGGGTGGTGCTTAGTTAGCAGTGCTGCAAACATGAGGCCCGAGTCTGATCCCCAGAACCCAGATAGAAAACACAGCTGTGGTGCTGTGTGCTTGGGATCCCAAGCAGTGGGAACACTGTGTCCACAGGAGGCAGCAGGAACCAATCCAGGAGGCAGCAAACACTTCAGCGATTTCCCCTTCCTCCTCCAAAACTCACTGAGTTCATTACATGTGGTGAGAGGGCTTTCTGCTTAGCTTGCTGGCTTGAGTGGGATTAAGCCGTAAGGAGCTTCCCTGCCTAAGATCTAACTCATCACCTGAGAAGATGGGTGCTGCCGCTCCTTGGCTGCCTCCCTTAAAACCGCTGCCTTCTTTCTTGTCCTTCATTTTTATTAAGAAGATCAGTCAAAAATGGTTATGTCTCCAGTGGCTTTGCAAACATAATTCACCGAATATAAAAGATGGGAGGGAGTTTAGATGGAATCCGACTTCAAAATCTTGTTTTCCAGACTTGAGAGTCAGAGAGAGGCTAGTTGACCTGCTGAAGGTAACACAGTGCACTCCAGTTCCTGTCACCTGAAGCAGCATGGCTCTCCTTGCGGAGATCAGGCTGAGCTACCCTGACACCGAGGTGAGCGGGAGGTGTACCCAGGAGCCACGCACATCCTAATGCTATGTTCTCTGCTCTGCCTGTCAGAGTACATGGACTAACTGCCTTTGAGCAGCACAGCTCTGACATTTACCAGAGAACACCAAGGGATCTGGGCTAGAGAGAGTTATAGGATTATGGAATGGCAAGGAAGCGAAAGGGCAATATGGAAATGTGACAGAGAAAGGCTCCTCTGTGATCAATACTCCGGGCTGTGTTAATCTCTTCTGTATGTATTTATGACCACCATAAAACTTAGAGCTAGGCTGGTGAGACCCTGGCTGAGGGGGCAGCTGTGGGGAGCTGCAAAGTCTTTCCCCTAAGATCAGAGAATTGCTTAATCAGTTTTCTACAGGCACAGAAAACCCTTTTGCTAAAGGTCATGGCAGGTCAGGAGTAAAGCTAGGGCCCATGCTGGGTCCTGTCTCCTCCTTACCCACCCTTGGGTAGCCCAGGCTCATTGCTGGAGAGATGAGGTCATGTCTTGGGCTCAGTTCCTTGAAGTTGCTGGTCTTCTGATTTTGAAGCTTGGAGAAGACTGTTGGGGTGTTGGCAGACATCAATAGCTCACTGGGAAGCAGCTGGTTCTTGTCTGGGCACAACTGTCAGCAGCTTGGGCCACCTGTATAGGCAAGAGATGTTTCAATAGGCAGGAAAGGTACAGTGTGCAGAGAAAGGGGTCCCCTATTGCATGAGTGGAACAAGGAGCCCCCAGAAGGAATGGGTGCCCCATTCTCAGTAGGACCGTGAGTTGTCAGTAGGCATAGACATACATCTAGTAGGTCTGCAGAATTCTGGGAGTAGGCAGGAGGGAATCGGGCACAGCAGGGGGTTCAGGAGGGCTGGAGGGCATGAGTGCAAGAAATGGGGACCCAGATCTTTTCCACAAAGATGGAGGTCAACCTGTGCTTCACCAGGAGACAGGAGACCCCTGGTTACATCCCTGGCCCTCACTCTGGGCTGGGCTCCAACGAGGCAGTGTGTGTGTGTGTGTGACAGAGCAATAGGGGCAGTGTCCCTACCCTGAAATCCATAAACTCCATCTCTGCCTGCTCTCTTCTTGCTGACACCCATACTGTTCTCCTAATAATCCTTCCACTGACCATATCACATGCTAGGGTAGAGATTATCTCCTGTGGCTTGTTGCCTCTAGTCAGGGACTCGCCCACAAAGGTACTCACCCACAAGGACAAGTAGGTCTAGGACAATGGACTGTTAGGTATAGGAATGAGGTAATGGAAATGTGACTGGAAGGACAAGCTTTTAGAGAGGTCAGGACACATGCATGCAGAGGTGACAGGAAGAGAGTGTACATGTTCTGACTGATGCTCACATCAGATGAAGCCATCTAGCAGACCAGGTGCACTGATCACTGGAACAGAAGTTGTCCCCCAAATAGCATTGCATTTGGTGGTGCAGACAAGGCTGTTAGCAGAGAGCCCTCCTTGTCTAGAGGTGTTATCATTAAGTTGGCTAAGTTCCCTTTGCTCTACCTGGGTGGAAGTGAAGGGTGGACAAGGAGCTCTTCAAGGGCTGCTTTCTGGCAGCTTCTGTGTGTCCCTTACTGTGCGATGGCAGTGAGCAATGCTGGCAGATGGGCAGGAGCAGCAGCAGCTGGCACCTTTAATGTTACAGCTCTGGTGTAGGCAAGGAGTTCCAGGCCCCTGAGCCCTGCAGCAGCATGTGTTATAGCTCTCCTGCAGGCGAGGAGTTCCAGGCCCCTGAGCCCTGCAGCAGCATGTGTTACAGCTCTGGTGAAGGTTTAGGAAGTCAGAGTTCTTTAGCTTTTGCAGGGGCTGGCACAGCAGCTTGTGAGCAGCCCTGGGTATTTCAGCAGTCGGTGCCGCAACTTCCGGGTGTCTCAGCCCCGCAGCCCTGAAGGCTCTTTCAGGAGCCAGGGCCTGCAGCTTCTCTTCCCTGGCTCTTCATGGCCCCTTCTCCTCTTTCGGCCTCGCCTCTCCATTCTTTTCTCCGCTTCTGCTGTCCTTCTTGCTCCTACTCTGGTCACTCCCTCAAGCTGTCCAGTGGCTTCCTCCCCAGCTATCAAGCAGTGGCCGCCCTGTCACATCTGCATCTCCGCCCTCAGACTGCTCAGCCTGGCCTCTTCCTCAGTGGTCAAGCCCCTGGCTGCCTCGCCACTGTTACAGTTGGAGCTGTGGTTGCTCATCCTCTGGGGTTGCCGAGTTGCCTTTGCCATCACCGCTGCTTTATTGCCCGGTGCCTCTTCTGTGTCAGCGGCTCAGCCCACACTACTAACAGGGGCAAGAAAAACTACTCAGAGAAACCCTTTATTGGCGCTAATGCTGCAACACCAGGGAGGGAGCCCCAGAGGGGGTCTTGCAGCCCAGTCACCGAGTGGAACAGCCTGGATGCACAATCAGAGGAGGTTGTTTGCAGCAAGCACAGCTGACCTCCTATACAAATGGAGGTTGGAGTTTGCACCAATTACAGCACTGTCTCTTTGGCACCTGTCACAGCGGTTCCTCTGCTAGTCCACCAGAGGCCCCCCGCCCCCCTCCACTCTGGCCCAGGTGGAAATGCTTGCAGGGTTGTCTGGAGTTCACCAAGGTTTGTGATAGCAAGAAGTCCAATATGAACCATTTGAAAACCCTGATAAGGCTTCGCCTTCAGAAGCCAGAGCGAACAGCTGTGTCACAGTGCAGTTTTCCCAGGGTATGTGTGCAGTGTTAAAAATGGCCGGTGCCTGTGTAAGAACAGTCTCAACTGGCTGTTTGACTGATGGGGATTTTGCTTACTTAAGACAGCCAGGATGGCAAGGGACAGTCTAACAGCTGCCAATTAGGGAGCCAAACTGCTCTCCCCCAGCATCTTTCCTTGTTAAAAATTTTTTTTTATTTTTTTTTTAAGTAAGGTGTGTGTATGTGTGTGTGTGTGTGTGTGTGTGTGTGTGTGTATAAGCACATATGAATGAGGTGCCTATGGAGGTTAGAAGAGGGCATCAGATCCCTTGGAGCTGGAGTTACAGACAATTAATTGTAACCTTCACAGCCTGGTACAGGAAACTCTGGTCTGCAAGAGCAGTCTGTGTTCTGAGCCACCGAGCCATCTCTCCAGCCTGCATCAGAAATGTCGGAAAGAGCTCATCATGAATACCAGTAGTGATGCTCACGGCACTTTAATAAAGCTTAACATCCACCTAGCACCTCAGGGCTCAGTGTGCCATCCTTTCTGTCTCAGAGGCCCTTCCTGCCCATGTCTGCAATATGGCTCAAAGTCTGTTGTACTCTGTCTGCTGTTCTAGTTGGGTGGGTTGCTACTTTGTATTTTGATTCTTGCCTTTCAGAGAATGTTGTCTTAACTATTGGGGTGTCTCACTTCTCATGCTTCCTTCCTTTTTGTTAGGACTGACTGGAAGGGAACTCTGGGTTTGGAGAGTTGGAGGTACAGGAATGGTCACCCAGGGTAGGTGTTGCTGGAACTCACATTGTCCGGCAGCCTGAAGGGATGCTATGGGAAGAGGAGCCATAGGTGGAGGCTGGCCCAGGCTACTCTCACCTCCTTCAGTCTTGTGGGTTGACTTGAAGCCCAATAGCAACTGTGGAAGTGATGGCTTCTTGGACTAACTGGTGGGTACCCAAATTGCAAGTGAGCTGACTTCTGTATTTTTCAGCCCTTGCTCCTGATAAATGTTCACCTAGTATTACTATGAAGTCCTTTGACTACTGGAGCTGGGCATGATCATTTTACTTTGTTTCTTAGGAGACTATCTTTTTTCTCTGTGTAAGATTTTATTTCTCAAGGCATATGGCATGAAGTATGGCCCCTCTCCCAATCTATTGGTCTGCTAGATGTAACTGGCATATGCAAACCCTGTGTATGTGTGTGTAGGTGAGACTGAGCATATGTGAGTGAAGGTGCCCATTCATTAACTATGCGTTCTTGCCTTTCATCAGACAGGGTTTATATACGCTAATATGACCCCACCCTACCCCAATTGATTTCTATTACACATCTATGATTTTTTTCTTATTAATTTTGTTATGTACTAGAGGAAGAGCATTATGTAGTCTGGATCCCTTTATTTTCCTTTGGCCTAAAATACAAATGATAAGTTTCTCAAGGACAGACATGGCTCTCACAGCTGCTTTCTGTGTCTTCACACATTGTAGGGCACTTTGAGTGCCCACTTCATGGAACTCTTCCCAATTATGCTTCTTGCCATCTCTATACTGGCCAGCAGGGGGTGCAATGCCTCCTTTATTCTGAGCAAAGGCTGACCAAGGTAGGCAACAGCTTCAGACAGGAGTGTGTCCCCCTAAGGGTGTAGGTACTAGCACTTTTCTTACCCTCGTCCTTCAAGGTGTGATGACTTTGCTACCTGCACTCCATGCAGACAATCTGACAGTTCATCATGAAGCCTCAAAATGTTTCTGCAGTTAAACCAGCCGAGGTTTGTTCTTGTGTTTGAGCTTGAACCCTTGGGTATGATGTTGGGCCTGAGTTATCTGGTGTCCTTTAGTACCACTCAGAGTGGCTTCTGGGGAGAGAATCTTCTCTACAGCAATATGGCTACCTCCACCCTTCCATGACTCACCCCTTATATTCTTCCATAGGCTTGTAGTTACAATGTGTATGGGGGCTGAACCTGCAAATAAATCTTTAGTTATAAATAATAGAACACCCAACTCAAGTTCATTTAAATAATTTAATTGATTTATTGAGCCATCTAACTGGGGGAAAGCCAGAGAAGGAGGCTGGGACCTCGGCATGGTTTAATGAGCTCTGGGTCTGTCTTAGCTTTGTCCTAAGTTCTATTCCATGTTTCAATCTGTCTGCTTCGCGGCTACTAATGGTGGCAATTGGACAGCTGCTTTCTGGTGCATGTTTGGAAGGAAAGAGTGTAGCTGCCAAAGTTGCCGTGTTTCTGGCTCACCATGGAACCCATGAAGGTGGCAGGGAGAGACCAGTAGTATAGGCTCCCCAGTTCTCTGTTAAGAGAGACACTTGACTGGACACTATTCAAGGTGCCTCCCATGCTGAGCACAAAGTCCCAAATTGAGTGACAGTGAAATGGTGGGAGCAGTGGCAGTGCATGCTGGTCGACAGCCTTGACTTCAACCCGACAGGAATGGAGACTTGAATCAGACAGACCTTCATGAACAGACAGATGTGGATATGCTAGTTCCACAGAGGCCCTGTGTCTGACTGACTTGCCTGTCACAAGCCCACAGCCCTGTCCTCATTGGCTTTGTGTTACCTTGTGGTGGTGAGGGCAGAGTATGACTGCCCCAGGCCAAAGCTGAGTGGGGCAGGCAGAGGAGGGCTGGCGGGGAGACAAGAAGCAGAGTTGGGTGACTTCTACTGAAATAATTCCGCAGGTTCCTGTGTCCCCCAGAACTTTCTTTTGATTGCCCAATTACATGCTCTAAGATCAGATTGAATTCCATGAAGAAACACTTGGGTGGAAATGGGCATAGGTAGAGTGGCTTTATTGGCATTCCCAGAGACCTCTGATGAAGAATAATGATGGTCAATCATTAATAGATATTTTCAGCTGCTTTAAAAGTTAAATCTGCTCCACAGCCTGCTTTGCAATTTCACAGCCATTAGCAGAGCCCTGTGGGGGTAATCTCATAAAAGGCATCCCATAAATGTGTATCGCCGTCATCTCCAGCCATGATCGGCGTTTGGAAAGATCCAAGGCATCATCTCCTGGTGAAGCAGCCATGAAACAGAGTGCAGGAGACTGGGGAGTGGATGGTGCTGGGGGAGGAGCATCTGGCTTTGCCCGAGTACTAAAGATGGGGCCAGGAGCAGGGCTGGTGGAGTTAATGACCACTGGGGCATGGACAATTGAACACATGAAACAGTGGTGACCATGACCAGCTTTAGCAATGCAGTGTACTTGCAACTGGGACAGGAACAAGGAACACACCCCCTTTTCCTATGTGCTCTGTCTGCTTCTGTATTGTTTTTGATGTTTCATAGATTTTCCAGAATAGGGTCAGATAATGACTTTTTTTTTTTTTTTTTTTTTTTTTTTTTTTTTTTTTTTAGATTTATTTCACCATTCCTTAGGGCTTTCTGTGAAACCTTAATGGAGATATCTCTTAGCTATCCTCCCCCCCAAAAAAAAAACTTCACCCAAAACTTCATCCAATGTGGTCCTATAGCATAGGCCCCTTGCATCTTTGAAGTGGGGCTTAGAAGTCTTGGAACAGGAGAGCCAAGGCTTGGAGGCAGAGGAGAAAAACATCTGTAATGTCCCACTACCTGTCACTCACTTCATTGTCCCAAGTCATGGCCTGGATTCTTTTCCCAGGGTGACTTTGAAACTCAGCAAGCCTCTCTAGGCATTGGGAACCTCAGGTGTGAAACTTACATTTTCCCGAGGAAGGGAGGACAAGGGGCTTCCTCAGTTGTTGGCAGTGTTGGATTTTTTTTCATAGTCTGAGCATGCTTCTAACTTTAGGGGGGGAAATCTGAAGCCCAGGCATCAGTGCTGTCTTCACCAATGCATCAGAAACTGGAAGGAGCAGTCCCCAACATCACTGCCCTGAAGGCCTGCAAGTGGAATCCTCTTGGAGGGTGATGTAGCCACTGGCTTGTTGGACTCCAGTTCCTGGAGAAGAAATGTGGGCACTTCTAAGACCTGGACACAATTCCTCTGGCAAAAGACACAATGAGTGAACGAGATAAGGAAAACAGCTTGAGGGAGAGTGGACCATTGCAGGAATTATAAATGTCTCACAGTTCCAGAGGGATCAGTCAATGGTTGCTTGGCTCTGGGCAATTGGGCAGAATGTCATGGCAGAGAGAATATGTCCTTTGAACCGCATCTGTAACCTGCAGTAAACCATGGGCATGCCCACTGCTGGCCATGAGTTGTCATGTGAAGTAATGCTTTCCATGGTTGCCAACAGTTTGTTGAAGGCAGATTGAAACTGCTTAAAAGATAATGGGGCTGATGGGAGGTTAAGCAGGCCTTTTAACAGAGGACTGTCAATCAAGACTCTGAGCCCCTCCTGACACCAGCTCACATCCTCAATGTCAGTTTTCCTGTCCTGTTGGCACATTTCACACACCTGTTTTTTTCAGCTACTGTCTATTGGGAGATATTATTTTAAGGTGTTATTTTTGTTTGTGCTACATTTGTTTAACTCTGTGAAGCTGTGTTAGTGTGCCTGTCTAAAATACCTGATGGTCTAATAAAGAACTGAACAACCAATGGCAAGGCAGGAGAAAGGATAGGCAGGGTTAGCAGACAGAGAGAATATATAGAAGGAGAAATTTGGGAGAGAGGGAAGCTAGAGAAGGAGGAGATCTCCAGGGGCCAATCACCCTGCTACAGTCAACCATGGAGTAAGAGTAAGATTTAGAGAAGTAGGAGAATGGGAAAAGCCCAGAGGCAAAAGGTAGACAGGCAAACTCAAAGTTAAGAAAGCTGGCTAGAAACAAACCAAGCCAAGGCTGGACATTTATAGGTAAGAATAAGCCTCTGTGTGTGATCTATTTGGGAGCTGGGTGGCAAGCCCCCCAAAAGAGCAAAACAACCAACAGCAACTATTCGACCATGAGCTGTGACAACTAGAGAATTATCTCACATTTCCACATTCCTTCCTTGTGGCCGCCGAGGTGGCTTTGAGAAGCTGCATTGAGGATGACTGTGGAACTGATACACCTGGGCCACTCTCCAGGGCTTGCAATGGGTTGCGTCTATACAGAAAAAACACTCAGAACACTTAGGGCAGCAGTGACCAGTTCCTCATATTCTTGGTTTACTTGAGAAGCCACATGAATGAAAGTTTCTGGAAAAGATCTGAAAGATATAAGAGATCAAACATCAAAATTAAAAGGGAGCCCAAGGCAATGGGTAAGAATATTTGCTGTGCAAGAATGAAGACCTGAGTTCAAATCCCCAATACCCACATAGCTTAGCTTGGTTGAGTGTTCCTGAAACCCAGCATTAAGGGATGGAAACAGGTGGATTCTGAGAGCTCACTGGCCAGCAAGACTATTTTAGATGAAGGACTTCTGGTTCAGTGGGGGACCTCATCTTAAAACAGTAATATGGAGGCTGATGGGGAAAGATGCCTGATATCTTGCTGTGGCCTCTGCATGTGTGCACACACACATCAGACCCACACCACACTGTTACACATACATGTCTATACCCAGGCACACATGCAAACACAAATACATACTTTAAGAGGTGCATTTGAGGACACTGTGCTCATGCTTGATGTATGCACTCTTTATTTCATTTAGCCTGGCAGGGCTCAGCAGCTCCAGATAAGTGGGATTTGTGGAGGGCTTCTGTTTACACAAACCTCCACTTTCTCCTCTGTCTCTCTCCTGCCCAGCTGGTCTCCCATCCTCAGATTTCTTGTGCATCCTTTGTGTGTCCCTCCTTATCTAAAACTGTTCAGGTTTCACCTGCTCTGTCAGCCCTCCAGTAGAGATACCTGCTCCTTTCCCCTGCTGCCAAAGCCCTGTGGCCATTTCACATTCTGTACCCTGCCAAGGCTGCCTTCATTGTGACAGGCTCCACCAGACCACGTGCTCCTCTTCTGAAGATGTGACTTCTTGTTCATTTTAGATTTCCAGGGCTGAGTCCAAGGCCTGGCTTGGTTTCTAATTTCATTAGATATCAGTATGGTTTCCAAACAAATTTATTCATTTCCCCCCTCTCCCTCCCTCCCTTCTGCCCTCCCTCTTCCCCTCCCCCTTTCCCTTCCCCCTCCCTTCATATCTTGTGAGAAAGACAGCAAACACTTTGTAATGAGAGTAACGATTGAAAATGAATCACATGTGGGCAGATCCTGGCAGGAACGAGGTGACACAATCACCCTGGGATGTGGAGAGCGGCCCTGCCCACTTTCTGCCCATGATGCTGCTTATTACGTATTATAGTTTAATGAAATAGTTGAAATGTCTCCTATGGGCTCATATGCTTATTTCTTATTTAGTTTAGGTGTGTGAGTGTTTTGCTTGCATGTATGTATGCATGTACATGGTGTACATTGTTGGTGCCCGTGGAAGCCAGAAGAGGGCTCCAGATCCCTGGATACAGACAATTGTAAGACATCTCAATGCTGGGAACTGAATCTGGGTTCTCTGCAAGAGCAGCCTGTGCTCTTAAGGACCAAGCCATGTATATATGTCTTCAGTTCCAAGAGTCAGGTTTAAACCTGGTCCTCAGCTGCTGGTGCTGTTTGAGATGCTTTGGAAGCTTTGGCATGTGGGGTCAAGAAGTAGGTGATTAGGGGCTGGTCTTGCAGGTTGTAACCACCTCTGGTTCTGGTCTGCCACAGTGTGAGGAATCTGTGATGTGCCCTCTGTGAGCTGCTCTCACATGGCAGTTACCCACCCTGTGATGGTTTTGATTGCCAACTTGATACAATGTAGGATCACCTGGGAAAGGGGTCTCAGTGGGGAATTGTTTTGATCATGTTGGCCGATAGGCATGTCAGTGGGAGATTGTCTTGACTGCCTTCATGGATGTAGGAAGACCCAGCCTGAAAATGGGCACTACCATTCCCAGGTTTGGGGCCCCAAGCTGTGTAAGAGTTGAGGAAGCCAGCTGAGCATTTGCATGCCTGCATTCATTGTTCTCTGAGTGTAGATGTGATGTGACCAGCTGCTTCAGGCTCTTGCCGCTGTGACATTCCTGCAATACTGGACTGTAACCTGGAATTATGATCTAGAATGCACTCTTCTCTCTAACTGCTTTTCTTCAAGGCATTTTATCACAGCAAGAGAAATGACACTAGAGAATCCTGCACTGCCTTCCCTACCACGGGGGACTGGAGCCACACAAAACTGCAAGCCAAAATCAACCTTTTCCCTCTTAGTGCTTCTGTCCGGTATGAGCACAGCAAAGAGTTGCACCTCCAATGTAACTGACACCCTGGGTTAGAATACTGAGACCCAAATTGTACATCCCACCCGTGACCCACCCGTGACTCATGCCTCAGAGCGGGCTTCTCATCTCTCTAATTATCTGAAGGCAGGAGCTGGAGGAGTACAACAGACAGTTGAGCTGGAACCGTTCTCGGTTCTGTATCAGGCAGAGCAACTGTGGGGAGAAGCGGGAAGTTCACTGCAGCCCTTGGGCAGGACCTTCAGAGGCCTGCCATAGGATGGTGGCTGTGGGGAACACTGAGGCAGGTCTGTGTTGGAGAGAGAGTAGGGAGAGTCAAACCTTAGGCTTTCGGCCATCCTTCTCTGTGTCCCCTGATGACACAAGACTGCTGAAGTCATTGCTAAGATCTCCACTGTTCAGTCCTCACTAAACTGCCTGACTCGGAGAGCTATTGTGTGGATGATGATGATGATGATGATGATGATGATGGTAGTGGTGATGATGATGATGGTGGTGGTGGTGGTGGTGGTGGTGTGTGTGTGTGTGTGTGTGTGTGTGTGTGTGTGTTGGATTCAGTGTCTTATTTCTTATTGTTTATAATTCTGACTCCTCTGAGGCCACATACTGAAGCCCCCAGTGTATGGGACCCCCTTCCTGATGGAAGAGGATGCCTTGGTAAGAAACACAGGGAAGGATAATGCTTAGAACGCTCTGAAGGAAGCAGGTAGCCCCCTACTGGGATAACTTGAAATCTGTTCGAGCTGCCCATGTTATGGGAGAGGGCCAAGCGGGAGTTCTCCCAATGATCCGTGCTGTGACTGAAGATGTGGCTGCAGATGGCCGAGTCAGATAATTGTTGTCTTCTTATTAACTCAAGACCTCCAAGAATGGAAGTTTAAAAATGAACAAAAAAGTTTTTTTGGCCCTAATTTAGTGGGACAAGAGAGATAGAATCCTTAAAGTAGGTGATTGTTTTCCCAGAAGGGAAGTGAGCTGTCAGTGGATGATGAAGCTTTAGCACACCACACCCACCACCCTCATGCTCAAATACGTGGAGGGTCACTTAATTTTTTTTGTTTTTAATTTGAGAATTTCATATGCAAGTACTGTAACGACATCATTCTCTACCTTCTCTCTTCCCTCAAACTTCTCCCATGTCCCCTCAACTCCTTCTGATATTCATGGTCTCTTATTCTTTAACTATATACAGATATAGATGTGTTTGGGGCTGACCACTTGGAACTGGATAACCTATCAGGACACTCATCCCTGGAGCAAATTGATTCTTAGTCTCTTAGCAGCCATTGATTACCTGTAGTTCTTCATCTAAGGGTGGGGCCTTGTGAGAATTCCCCTATCCACATTGACATGTCAACTTGTGTTGTTCAGATATTTTTTTTTTTAGGCAGCCATATCATTGAGAATTCCTGGGTGCAGCCTTCCTGTCAGATGTCAAAGATGCTGTCTTATAGTAGGCCTCCTAATCCTCTGGCTTGTACAATCATTCTGATCCCTTTTCTGAGATGCTCCCTGAATCTTAGGTATGAAGTTGTATTGAGGATGTACCAACAGGGACTGGACACTCCATGGGAATACATTTTCCAGTGAGACCAGTCAGGGAATAGAAGCAGCACAGCCTCACCATCTGCTGTTGTCTGACAGCAGAAGATGAGGGCACAGCATGGTGCTTTGCTGCCTGACAGATTCAGAGGAGAATCCAGCCTCCCATATTGATTAGCTGTGATTCTGGACAGGCTTGTCACTGTGAGAGCTTCTTTGTCTAGAAAATGGGAATGACAATGGTCCTTTCACAGTAAGGTAGTTGTGTGGGTTCAAAATACTTAGCTACTATTAAGGACCCCACATGCATTGTGTTCTAGACGTGGGTGCTAGCTAGTCCCTTCTATACCTCTAGCCATGCAATTCCTTTAAAAAAGTCGAAGGCCCTTTGGGGAGAACGGGGTGGCTCAGCAGGTAAGAATGCTTGCTGGATGACCTGAGTTCAGTTTTCAGGACCACAGAGAAAAAAAGCTGGATGTGGTGGTCCACATCCTCAACATCAGCACTCCTGTGGTTAGATAGGAGGAAGAGACAGGAGAAGAATGAGACAGGAGAAGAATCACCCAGAAGCTTGTGGGCCAGCTAGCCTAGAGCATACAACTTGGCAGAGACAATGAGAGAGACCCTGTCCATGGAAGTTTGAGTGGGATGGCTCCCGTAGGCTCATATATTTGCATGCTTGGTCCCCAGTTGGTGGAACTGTTTTGGGATACCTTGTTGGAGGAGGTGTGTCGCTAGGAGTGGGCTTTGAGGCTTTAAAAACTCATACCAGTTCTCTCTCTTTGCTTCCACCTTTCGGATAAGGTTGTAAACTCTCAGCTACTGGTCCAGTACCAAGCTTGCCCACCTGATGCTATGCTTCCTGCCATATTAGCCCATGAGTCATAGTCTCACCCTCTGAAACTGTAAGACCTATTAAGTGCTTTCTTTTGTAAGTTGCCTTGGTCATGGTATTTTGTCACAGCAATTGAAAAATAAGGCACGTCCTCAATAAAGTTGTCCTCTGACTTCCACCTGCTTGTGGCTGTGTTTACAACCCTTCCACCAAATAATAATGAACTAAAATATAAAAAACCAAACCAGCAATGGAGCAAAACTTAAGTTCCTACAAACATTCTCTCTCTCATTCTTGCTCTCTTACTTGCTCACTCCCTCTGCCTACTTGTCCCATCTTTTTAAACTTTGTATCTTTTCATTTAACAAACCATTCGTATATTGTTTACCCAGCTATTATCCATCCATTACTCACAAATTCATCCATTCACCATCCATTTATCCATCAACCTACACTCCATTTATCCACCTATCTGCCATCCATCTACCTATCCATCTACCCATCCATCTATCCACCATCCATACATCTACCCACTCACCCACCCACTCATCACCCATCCACAATTCACCTACATCTATTTATTCATCTGCCTTGCTTAAGTATAGGAGAGGTTAGAGTGCTGAGACAAAATGCCTGTCTTGAGTCATCAGTTAGCACACATATGCTCTGCCTGTCTTGCACAGAGGCAGGCCAGGCAGTAGCCAAGAACTCTGACTTCGGAGAAGAATCACTGGATCTAGACCTTAGCATTTCCACTTACCAGTCTTGTTACCTGTTCAACCTTTTTGTTACTTTTTGTTTCCCACCTCTGTAAAGTAGGAATGATGATGTTGATAATTCACAAAGTTACTGATGTGAAAATTGTTAAGATGGTGCCTGGTCAGCAGCACATGCTTGCCACACTGTGATGAGACCTTGGGTCTGTAAGGGCAGCAGATCCAGATTAAGATTCTGAATGAGATAGATATGATTTTGAATTCTGCTTTCCCTGTTTACCAGTCTTGAGCTCTTTAAAAAAATATTTTACTAATTCTTTGAGAATTTCATGCAGTAATCTTGTTCATATCTACCCCCAATCCTCAGCCTTAAGCTCTTGAGCAAATTATTCTACTTCCATTTTGCTGGGCTTCCATTTTATCAGTTAACAATGATGTCTATGCCCTGCCCTCAAATGTTGACAGGCAGCATGATCTAGAGTAAAGGGTATGAGCTCTGATGTAAGAAGACAGACGTGGGTTCACATCTTGATACTAGCTCTCCTAATCAAGACGCTTGTATAGGTCTTTGGGTTCTTCCTATAAAATGAGGGACAGTGGGTATGTACCTCATAGTTCTTGTACAAAAAAAGGTAAGTCAAATAACATATTTGAAAACATAGTGTCAGAGTTTTAATCTTAGGAATACATGGTTGGGCTGCCTTCCTTTCCCTGGCTGATGTCCAAGAGCTTGGCTCAGTGTGCTAAGGTCAGCTACATTCTACTCTTGACCTTGTATTTCCCCAACTGAGGCGCTTGCTCTCTGAGTGCTACATGATAGCATGCTGGGGGTGAGGTGGTTCTCAGAGTCACTCATGATCAGAGGATCAAATTTTCTTCAAGGTTTAATAAAGTCCAGTCTTTAATATTAATCACTACAGAATATAAACTGTTAATTTTCACACTAAAATATGAGACTTCCATGTGATTGTGGTAAGCTGCTTCTGTCCAGAGAAGCATCATTTTAAGTCACTTTCCTCAGTGGTGGTCCTTCAATGAAAATGTCTGAGAAAGGCTGGCATTTGTTGTTGGCTATTTTTTTTCTTCTCAAAGAGAAGGAAGGGTCCCTCAAGATCCAGAATGTCCTGCAGAGAAAATGCTTATCAGTTTGGCCATCTGTCACTGTGAGTTCCTAGGAATCTTCATTTCAGGTTGGCCTGAATAGTGGGGAAGTTTTTTCTCAGGTCAGAGGAAGTGCCATCTCTATGGTGCAGGATGGATCACAATGCTAAGATTCTCCACCCTGCATATGGTGCAGGATGGATCACAATGCTAAGATTCTCCACCCTGCATATAGCCTTTGGTCACTAGACAAGGAGTTGGTGGTGACATCAGAGTCTGTCCCCTTGCTTGAACCCAGTAGGTTGAAGTTGCAGAAGTTAGTTAGTGATCGTGTCTCCTGATGACTGCTCACCAACCCCAGTGCTTTGGTCTAACTGGGCCCCTGGGCATCTCTAGTACAGGAGCAGTTCCTGTGGGTGAGTGACTAGGTTGGGGCGACCACTAGAGTGTGGTTGTGGCTATATAAGGGAAGCAAGGGCAGATGTGCCTCAAGTGGATGCTTGCCAGTGTCTGATGAAAGTGTCCTCCAGGGACAGGGAGCAATGACCTCTGGAAGCTTGGCCAGGCTTTGGCGATCCCCTACTAGACATTTCTATTCTATGATACTGATACTATGGGGGGCACTATGTTGTTAACAGTCTGTGCCTTGAGTTCTGGCTCATTTGGCCAGCCATTCTCCATTCTCTCTCTCTCTCTCTCTCTCTCTCTCTCTCTCTCTTTCTGAATGGAGGAAAGAAGGAGAAATTATGCTGAATACACGGTTTGCTTCTGATACACAATATTATCTTCTCTTCTCTGAAAATAAATGACTTATAGTCTCAAGTTGTTCTGTGTAATACTTGAATGTAAAAGAGCACTTATTTCAGCAATATAGTTAATTTAATTTAATATCTTGATGAG
Organism: Onychomys torridus; assembly: GCF_903995425.1. Lineage (NCBI taxonomy): Eukaryota > Metazoa > Chordata > Mammalia > Rodentia > Cricetidae > Onychomys > Onychomys torridus. The sequence continues at coordinate 2,847,174 of NC_050445.1, forward strand.
CCAAAATGTTGTTGACTCAGAGTTTTTGCTTAACTCATAGGTAATTTTTTTTTGCATATTTACACAACTTTTATTCTTCTTCAGTTCCTACTTATTGTCTACCATGCAATAGGTACATACTCACATGCTGGGGACCTAGGGATGAACAAAAGCAGTCTTTACCCTCATGTTACTTGTGTTCAGTGAAAGGAGAGACAGAGAAGAAAGGAGGAGGATGAAGGAGAAGGGGGGGAGCCCAGGCTGGCATGGGGACTGCTCCTTTCCTCGGTGGAGTGACCAGGGAAGGCAATGCTAAGATGGCATGACCTGGGGAAAGGAGGCAATAGGTGCTGTCCCAGAGGGTGCCTGACCCCTGGAACTGTAGGGCAGTCCCTTGGGAACTTTCTTAAAGCTACATGTTCTCTGATGCACACTGGGCCACCTCACCCCAGTTCGTGAGTAGATTTTCAGCTGGTTATCTTTGAACTTTCTATGTTACTAGCAGACTCTACGGTCATTTAAAAAAAAAAAAAAACTTACTTCTGCTTATTTTTGAGTAGTTTTAAAACTATTAGTGGACATATGATAATTATAGATCTTTATGGGGTAAACAAGATGTTTTAATGTGTATAAACATTGTGCAAGGATCAAGTCAGTCTAATTAGTATGTGGCTCACCTTGAATGATTATCATTTCATACTGTTGAGAATATTCAATATCCTCTCTTCTGGCTATTTTAAAACACACAATAAATTGTTGTTACCATTAGTTACCCTACTATGCTGTTGAGACCAAAACGAAATATGCCTGCTTTTTAAAAATTCATTCATCTAGTATTAATTTTTACAACTGTGTATCTGTGTGATTATATGTGCACATGTATTGGTGCCCTTAGAGGCCAGAAGAGGGAGTTGGATGTCCTGGAGCTGGGGTGACAGGATGGTGTAAGCTGCAGCTGTATCCTTTGCAAGAGTGTTTTATGCTTTCAACTACTGAGACACATCTCCAGCCCTCATTTGATGCTTTAAAAAACAGACAGTTTTTATCTTTATTTGCCTCTTTACATAAAATGTAAAAAATGTGATGATCAGAAAAAGAGGCACTGTAGGATCCTGAAAGGAAGCTGAGATGATTTGCTAATGGAAGCACAATTATTCGCCTACCATTTGCATGTTCTGGGGCCTGGGAAATGGTTGTACAGTTCCAGTGTTTGATGAACTCGTCCAGTTCATTTTAGCAGTGGCTGACGCCTTTGTGTTAGCAGTTGTGGAGTACAAAGATGGACAAGGCTATGTCTTTGCTCTTGTAGAGTGTTCTGTGGTGCAGGAAAGATGACCCACAGAGAACCTCGGCTGCTGTGCACAGAGCTGCAGAGGAAACTGGGCAGGTAGTGAAGCCCATGGAGCACATGCTCTGAGCCAAGCCCCATCCCACCTGCCTTGATTTTCTCTTCCTACTTCTAAAGTCATCATTCATCACACATAACTCTTGGCCATACTGTGTTGTTCTGATTTTCTGAACACTAGTGACTCTTTCTACAGTCTTGTCTCTCTGCTCTAGCTTACCCAACAGTGCAAGGACAATGCTTTTTTCCATCTCTAACCTGAGTGAAGACCAGATGAGTGTCTAATTAGGCTGTATTGAACAATCACTCAAGATGGAGTTGTTGTGGCTTGAGTCATGATTACCATGTGATTTTTCTCTCTCATCTTGAGACACAGCCATTCTGTGGTGCTTCAGGACTCAGGGCCTGGGTGCTGGAATAACAAGTCTTGTTTGGGTTATACTAGTGCCCTAGGACTGCAAAAGCAGTACCCATTGGGCACATGTCAGAATGCCATGTATGTTAAAGATCTCCCTCCATGACATCTGCCAGATAGAAAGAATTCTCTCTCTCTCTCTCTCTCTCTCTCTCTCTCTCTCTCTCTCTCTCTCTCTCTCTCTCTCTCTCAATATTGGAGATTGAGTCTAGGATCTTGGTATATTCTAGGCAAAGTGCCCCACTACTCAGTTATATCCCCAGCCTTCTTTTTACATTTTTTTTGGAAAGAAGATCTCTCTAAGTCTCCAGAATGATCCTAAACTCACTGTATAGCTCAGACAATCCTTGGGTTTTGACCCTCTTACCCCAGCCTCCAGAGTAGCTAAGAGGACAGTCATAGCTCCCAGGCCTGGCTCCCAAACTCACTCTTCCTGATGATATTTTCAAGATTTATTTTATTTTCAATTATGTGTATATGTGTGTGTATGGGTGTGTGTGTGCATGTATGAGTGCAGTGCCTGCCGAGCCAGAAGAGGGTGTCAGAGACTGGAACTAGAGTTGTAGGCAGTTGGGAGCCACCTGATAAGGCATTCTGACATGTGCCCACAGGTACATAGTGGAGAAAAGTATCCATGAGTGAAAGATAAAGTTAAGGACTATGAACAAGGAAGGGCAGAAAGGTGCTGGCTTCATGCTGGGAGATACTGCAGATGGATGGTTCTTCCACATCCTGGAGGACTTTGAAGAGCTTCCCATGTTGTAGCTATTTCCCATGGGAAATTCATCATCATCATCATCCCTACCACCATCATCATCATCATTGTTCTGGTTATTCATATATTTTGAGAGTCAGTAATTGCCAGAGACTGAGTTCCTTGGGACACAGATGCTGAAGTTTGCACTGATGAAGGTGATGGAGAGGGAACAGTCATCCCCAGGGAACGATACCAGAGAGTTGTGAAGGAATTTGAATTTGACAGAAGAAATTGCGGGGCCAAGAGCTGCCTCAGTGGCTCAGGTGCTGCCACACCAGCCTGATGACCTGAGTTTGATCTCCAGAATTGATATTGTGTAAGGAGACAACCATTTCTTATAGACATAGGACTGACCTCTGACCTCCATCCACATGTACACTGGTGTGTACCCCCCCCCCACAAATACACAATAAAAATTAATAAAGAAAAGAAATTTCAACTAAGGCTTCAGCTGATACTTTATTGTCCAAATGAAGGTATGAACCTGCCTCAAACTGTCACTGTAGTAGTAGATGTAAGCTGTCCTCAGGGACAGGTGTGGCCAGATGACTTGGCTCACTCAGGTCCAGTATAATTCCTGAAGACAGATTAGGCTGTTATTTGTCTTGCCAGAAGAATGAATATCTTATTCCCAAAGGGGACCAGGGCAACACACCCATTCTATAGAAGAAAGTACCAGAGCCTAGAGGTCTGCAGCTAATGCTACTCCAAGTACCTGTCAGTTGTCAGCAGACTTTAGATCAAGAATTACCAATGCAGTGCCCCCTTTGTGGAAAGTGTCTTGCTAGAAAGAATAAGAAGGGGCTGAGCCAATTGTGCATCTAGAGGTCATGTTGACTTGTGTCTTGGCACACACTCCATCTACCAGCAGCAAACCACTGTTGTGGAACAGTGATGTGGAACAACCCTGCCCCATCACCCAGGAAAACCACCCTGTTTGTGGTCTGCTGTTGCGATCTGGCCTTGCTTGGACTTCTGGAGCCTGGGAGATAAAGCTTTGCTTACACTCCACTTGATAGCAGATCATTTCTTTTTCTTTCACCCGGATGGTGGGGAGAGTGTTGATTTATCTTGGTGTATCCTGTCAGACTGCGTCTGATGACATATTCTTTCTTCCCAAATGTCCAATCTTTGTCAGTTGGGAAATATTTGAAGTGCTGACAATGCTCTTATGGACGAGTCACCTATCGTTGCAGAGTCTGTAGGATTAATTCCTCTTAATTATGTTAGTGCTGGGCCATCATTCACGTTTATTGATGCTGTCTGGTCATGTCTAGAAGATTTATAGGTATCTATATTCATCATACACAGAAGAGACCACGAATAACTTTGCTGTCTTTGGAGTGTCTTTTTGTGTGGAACAGATGCTACACAATTAATAAAGAAAGCTTTTAAATAAATATGCACTTGTGCCTTTAGGCTTTCTCCCTGGGGTCCTGAGAGGAGAGTTTAGGAATCTGATAAAATCTATGCAGTTTTTTATCCAGAGCTCCCTCTTTAGATGACTTTAAAAAAAAAGTTGTTCTTCAGTCAAAGTGTTTCATTTCCTGTACAGGAAATGTTCTTGAGAATTATATAGAAGTTCACCAGGCAGAATTTAATCATTTTAATGTCCATGGCCTTTGGATTTCACATCATTGAGTATGAAATGATGGGATGTCAGATGACCAGAAGGAAATGGAGTGAACTCCGTGCCACAGATGAAGAGAGATGGGAGAGAAAATGAACTCCGACTAACCTGGTGTTTCCTTTTTCTGGTTGCCTGTCTTCCCTTTCATGGATGGTGATCCTGCCCATCTGGGGTGATGTTTCAGCATCTGTGTGTTTTTAAAGCTCAGAAAGCTCACTTTGGACCAATCCCTAGCACTAAACACCAGGATAGAAATGGTGTCAAGTCCCAGGCTAAACTCTGACTGCTCCACAGTCGAACCCATTCACAACAATTCTACAGTATCTGTTGTCATCCTTCTTCCAGATTCAACAAACGAAGACTCTGAGAGGGTTGATGGTTGAGCCAGATCATACCAAGTGCAAGCCAGTGTCAGTGGGTGACCAAGGCATTTGGGTGAGGACCTCTTCTCTCAGATCTTTGTTAGAGAGAGACTAACCAGGAGCCCTGCAAGGCTTAGCTGTAATTTCCCTCGGAAGTCATGTGATACAATGCATGCCTGCAAGCATCCATGAATGTCTAAACATGCTGGGTTTGCAAATTGAATCGAATTCTTACTGTGCAAAGAAAGGAAGTACTAGGTAATAAAATGAGAAGCGGGGGGAGTTAAGGAAAAAGAGGTGGGAGGAAGTAATGGATGGTTAAGAATGGAAGAAGAGAATACTCAAAGGTGACATACGACCAGGGAAAGATAAAGAGCCCACACCATTGCATCTTTAATAAGTGGAAGCTGGATGGAAGATTCAAATAGGTTTTTTTTTTTTTTTTCATTTGAACACATTGTTTCCAATGGAGGGATCAAGGTAATTATTCCACTTACAACTACACAAATAATTGTTTGGTAACATATTAAACTTCCTTGCTAGATTATAACTCCTTAAGAAAAGACTCTGGGGTGCCTTTTTCTCAATACTTAATTCTTTTTCTATTCTGAACAAACTTACTCAAAGCCACTATGGATCAGGTGCATCTTCATGTACAGTGGGAACAAGTTTCCCACTGAAAGAGCTTCTCCTTTTTCTAGTCTAGGTAAGGACAACAAAAAGATAAATGACTGTAAGGTGCTGTGAGTGATGGATATTAGAAAGAGAATGTAGGGGTTATAGGAGAGAGTGCGTCTGGTTGCTGGGTCTCTGGTCCCTGATGTGTTTACACCATCATTTGGAGCTCTAGGACAATGCAGCTGCACTGCATGGACATCCACCTGCTGTTGGCCCAGCTGGGATAAGTATTAGTGGCAAATCAAATATTGTTCTGCCTCAAACCCAAGAGCAATTTCTGTGTGGATACCTAGTGGAAGGAAGCTGATATTTTTCCAGTAGGTGAGATTACAAGAGATGAAGGAGAGAATAAGGAAGATGCTAACACCAGTGGGAAGTGGAGGAAGTGGGTGTTGTCAGCCGAAGCAGCCTCTAAAATGCACAGTGAGCAAATCTGGGAATTTTGTTACTTAGTACTGCTAACTGGGACCACTTTCAGAGATGGCTGTTACACTGGGGGCTTCCTGGCCTCAGAGAGCTGAAGGTGTCTGAGGATTCACACCTCATCCCTGATTCACAGGTAATGCAAGTGTGGGAGCCCAGCATCCCTGCTTCAAGATAGTGTAGACTATGAGATGTGTCTTTTTTCTTTTTCTCTTCCTTCCTTCTTTCCTTCCTTCCTTCCTTCCTTCCTTCCTTCCTTCCTTCCTTCCTTTCTTCCTTTCTTTCTTTCTTTCTTTCTTTCTTTCTTTCTTTCTTTCTTTCTTTCTTTTGGTTTTTTGAGACAGGGTTTCTCTGTGTAACAGTCCTGGCTGTCCTGGAACTTGATATGTAGACCAGGCTGGCCTCAAACTCACTAAGATCCACCTGCCTCTGCCTCCCAAGTGCTAGGATTAAAGGCATGCGCCACCACCGCCTGACAGATGTGTCTGTCTTACAAGGCTTTCTAGGGGCCAGGTTATTGCTAGGACTCTGCCTTGGATTCTGCCTGGCTCTGCCTGCTTCTGTTTTGACCCTTTTTGCTTCCTTTCCTTACTGGACTCTCCCAGGAGCCCTTCCTTAATGAATCCCCTGTGCCCATGCCCTCAGCCCAGGAGGGCTTTTGGGAGAAACTGGACTACAGAAAAGAGCCTTTTATTTTAGGTTAGCTTTTCATTTATTGACTTCATTTTATACATATAAGTTTTTGCTTATACCTATACATGTACATGTACTAAGTACATGCCTGGTGTCCTGGCATTAGAAGATGTCAGATCCCCTGACATTGGAGTTACAGATGGTTGTACACCACCAGATGGGTGTTAGGAACTGAACCTAGGTCCTCTGTGAGAGTAGCCAGTGCTCTAACCACTGAGCCATTCTCCAGTCTTCTAGAAGAGAGCTTTGGGATCAAAGCATGAGACTCTAAGATGTTCCATTATTTAGCAACGGTTTAGAATTTGGATGTGGAATCTCTTCCACAAGCTCATGTGCTTGAACATTTGGTCTCCAGCTGTGCGTGCTGTTGTGTGGGGGTTGTGGAACCTTCGGGAGGAGGGTCTTACCTGGAGGAAGTAGGACTCTGGGTGTAGGACGTGAGCATTGTAGTACAGTCCACCCTTTCCATATCAGTCTCCCTGCTTCTTGGTTGATGCCGTGTAACAAGCACTTGATGCTGTCAGCAAGCTTTCTCCACCGGGAAGGCCTGTATTCTCTCTGTATCCTCTCTGTATCCTCTCTGTATCCCCTCTGTATCCTCTCTGAATCATCCTCTCTGAATCATCCTCTCTGTATCCTCTCTGAATCATCCTCTCTGAATCATCCTCTCTGTATCATCCTCTCTGAATCATCCTCTCTGAATCATCCTCTCTGTATCCTCCTCTCTGTATCCTCTCTGAATCATCCTCTCTGAATCATCCTCTTTGTATCCTGTCTGTATCCTCCTCTCTGTATCATCCTCTCTGAATCATCCTCTCTGAATCATCCTCTCTGTATCATCCTCTCTATATCCTCTCTGTATCATCCTCTCTGTATCCTCTCTGTTTCATCCTCTCTGTATCATCCTCTCTGTATCATCCTCTCTGTATCATCCTCTCTGTATCATCCTCTCTATATCCTCTCTGTATCCTCTCTGTGAGCCAGAACAAAGCCTCCCCGTTAAGTTACTTCTTTAAAATAACCAGCAGCGAAGCCATAACTGTATGTCCCGGGCTGATTTTCGCCATGGCCTGATGGACACTGATGTCTTGATTACCTCCTTGGCCCATTGTTGGAATGACAAAGGTTCTGGGGTGAGGGGTCCTGGGAAGGTAAAACAGGTAGCCAACACTGGCAGACAAAATCTGCAGCCCAGGAGGGGCATACCACAGCCATGTCCTACAGGGCTACCTTCAGCTGTGCTGAGAATACATTGGATAGGAGAGCTGTTGTGGGGGACAGGCTTTATAGTAACAAGAAATGAGGTGTTCCTGTTCCCCCCACACGAGGGTGCCTCTGGCTGGTTTACATAATCTTACAGCTGGTGGGAACTGAGACTTGTTGCTTGTGGGTTTGCTGAGCTGTGCCAGGCATTATGATCAGGAAGGCTGCGGGCCATGGGGTCTTACCTGTGTGAACAAGATGGAAAGGGAGTGCAGAGCTGGGTCCCTTGAGGCCTGCCTCCCCATGTGACCGTATGCCAACTGGACACATGGTATTAAGTTTGCTTTTTGGACTGTGAACCACAGCTGCAGCATGCTCAGAATGCCATGGAAATGACAGGGACGGACCCATGTGCCCAGCCAGGAAGCACCTCACAGGCAGGGAGTGGGAAGTTTGCATACGGGTAACTTGTTTTCTTTCCATACCTGCATGGAATCGTTCAAGTCTGAAGTTGCCATTTTGCTCTGTAATTATGCATTAATTCTTTGAGCCTCCTGGGGTATGAGATGAAGCGGGCGTATCTGAGTTTATTCTCATCTGTGATGCACTGTGTCCTGCCGATCTGCCAGAGGAGCAAGGCGGGGCCTGACAGTGCAGAGCCCTGAGGTGGTGGAAACTTAATACTTTAACGTTTTCTTTTGCTTAACACCAAACTAAAAATTTTCTACAGTAACTGTGGGTAGGAAAGGGAATGTGAAATGTAAGCACCAAATACAATTTCAGATTTAATCTAGAAGATACCTTTTGTGTCTATCACCACTAGTTCCTTATTTAAACAGTCTAAATGATTAGTCCTCTGCTTTGCAAATATGGCACCCCTCCTCTGGGTAGTGATAGCCCGGACCAATTCTATGGTTGGCTAGTTGCATATAAAGGACACATCCACTGGGGTGATAGGCCCCACAGAGCTGGAGGGTTTCTATTCCAGCTGAAGTAGACGTGGCTCAGAGGTTCTAGAAGTCTTTACTCTTGGTTTATAAATGGATGTTAAGGAAAGTAGCAGTGAGTCATGCTGCATGGATTCTCAGATGAGGGAGGAAAGCAGAATGTGAAGGGAAAGACCTGAGTCCAGAGATACAAGGTTCGGAATTGAGTCTCCAGCTGACCAGTCCCTACCTACAGACTCAAGCAGCTAATTCACGCTCCTTGAAGTGAATTTTATTGTTTTTGAGACAAGTGCATCATGTCTAACACTGATAGGCAACCACAGTCATCTCACCAGAGTGGAAAGATAGAGTGAAGGAAGATGAGAATGTCATCTATCTACATAGGAACTGTCTGTGAGTCCCTTGTCTCATTGCCCTCAGTAGTACCCCAAACAGTTCAGTTGTATTCATGCGAGAATTTGGGAAAGGATGTAAGTCACATACTTTAAATTTCTTCTCGGCCACATCAAGCATTAATTGCTGCATCATAGAATTATTTCTTCTTGTAAAGATATTTCAAGTAGAGTTGGAAGAGGAATCACAATGCCAAGCCATGGGGCTTGGCGACTCCTGGGCTCATGGGTAGATTGAAGGGTAGGGTTTACCTGGGAGCTGTTAAACAAAAGTGAGCCAGGGAGAGGGCTGCTTGGCTCTCACCCTTGTGCTGAGGTCTTGTGAGGCTGGAGTTCTCTGAACCTGTATTCCAGAAATGTCTCTGCCTTTGTGTCTCTGTCATCCAATCCTTCAAACAAGGCAGAAAAGAAAGACCAAATGACAGATGTTTATAGGGGGATTGAAGAGAAGCAGATGTCCATCCCACCTTACTCCCTATCCCCATGCCAGGCAGGGGACCATGTGTCCATAGGGAGGTGTGGGCTCAGCCCACCCTGCTGAAGAGCGGTGACTGGAGTCAGTGCAAGCTCATGGCAGCCACCCTGATGTTGCAGTGCGCTACTGCCACCATGCTCTGTGTATGCTTAGCATGTGCACCGCCCAGTGGCCCATGGAACTGCCTCTGAGCACTTGGTTAGGCCCTTCCCCAAAGGCATCAGAGAAGGCTGCTTGGCAGCCAGAGGGATACTTGTCTCTGCCCTGGTGCATGCAGATGGGAGTGCAAGGGCTGACCAAGCATGGCAGAGAAATGGAGCTCTAGCTGTCCAATTCTCACCCTTCAGGAGCCTGGCAGGGACAAGCAGAGGCCCTAACTCTCCCACCCTGCTGAGCTATTGTCTATGGCTAAAATAGCAAGGGGTCCAGTCTTCAGGTTCCTTTCTGAATGCCAGGCTCATAGACACAACAGCAATCAGCAGGGTAGGGACCAGTGCAGAGGAGCTGCCCGACTGGCATTTTAACTTCTTGTTTGATTTATATTTTGATTGACATATAATAATTATACATATTAATGGAGCACAATGAGCTATTTGGATGCATGTATACTTTGTGTAATGATCAAGCTGGGGTAATTAGCATATTCATCACCTTCAGCATTGATCATTTCTTTGTGAGGTGAACATTCCAACCCTCAGTTTTTGCTATTTTGAGATTTAGAACACGATGGCTGCTGTCATCTCCTGCTGTGCTGTGGCACTGAGGTATCCGACCTGTTGGCTAGTCAACAGTTGTGCACTTTTCAACAATGAATTGTGACACCCCTCAGGCACTAGTGCTGATGCTCATGGGAGTTGAAACAGTGCTCTCTGAAAAGTCTACTCCAGGCCCTGCCAGGAAGAGAGGTGAACCTTATCCATAGATTTCCACTGAACACAGCAGGTGGTCCACCCATCTGGTCCACAGCCTTGGGGCCCCTCCTTGCAACTCTGTCCTACTGCTGGGTTCAAAGAGAATTCACAGTGTACCTACTGGGGTCTGATGGCACTAAGGGCAGGGATGACATTCCTCTTGTTACCCTATATCTCTCTGTAATCTTAAGGCCCACTTACTTACACATCTGACACACTTTTCACATTGAGCAGAACACACCATACAAATGAAGCTAACATTTTATTTATGTACCTTTTTAAAAATTCCTTATGTAAACTCACTTTATTGAGGAATTGTTGGCATGTAAAGGGCCATGCATATTTAAAATAGGCAACCCAGGGACTCTTAGGATATACATAGTTGTGCAAACAGCACCACTACCAAGGCCACAGATGTGGTCCTTACTTCCAAAGCTCCCACTTATGTCTTAGTTACTTTTTGTTGCCATGACAAAACACTATGACCAAGGCAACTTCTAAAAGAAATCATTGGAGGCTAGCTTACAGCTCCAGAGGGCTAGCATATCATGGTTGAGAGCATGACAACAGGCAGGCAGTCATGGTGCTAGAGCAGTAGTTGAGAGCTTACATCTTCTCTGCACATTGGAAGCAGAGAGAGACTGGGCCTGTCATAGGCTTTTGAAACCTCAAAGCCCACCCCAGTGACAACACTTCCTCCGACAAGGCCACATCTCCTAATTCTTCCCAAAACAGTTCCACCAACCAGGGACCAAGTATTTAAACATGAACCTATGGGGATCATTCTCATTCACCCCATCCCACCCCATTCATTGTCAGAATCACTGAGGCTATAGACATTGCCCTTCACCTCCAAAGCTCCCTCCACCCCTTCATTGTCGGGATCATTGATATCTTCTTTTGTGCTGGCAGTGGACTCGAGCAGCACCCCAGACCTGGAAGACATCTGTAAAACACTTCACCCGATAGCTGTAGAAAGCAATTCTTTTCAACACACACTCCAGGATTGAGTATTACACCCCAAATCCCATTAGTTAAAATGGTGATGTCTCTTACTTCTGTGTCTCCACAAGTAATTTCTGAAGCAATATTGAATAAAAGCTACATTTAATTTTGCGAATTATTTGCACGAGTGCATATGCTTTTTTTTTTTTTTTTAATAGAGGAGAGGAAAGTGTAAAAACAGAAATTGATGTGGGCACCATCTCCTGAGAATGAATGCACCTAAAATTGGGGTATCTGAAAAACCTTAAAGGTTGTAATGGCCAGCAAACCAGGCAATGGCCTGGCTATTCCCTTTGCAAAGCAAATGCTTTGCAGCCTTCTCAATGGAATGTAGCAGCTTGGACAATAAAGAGCAGATCTGGAAGCTATTAGTGCTACACAGAGCCATTATCTCCAGTGCAAAGACTATTTCTCTAGGAGAAAGGCAGGTCAAGGTGGCAGTAGGCACATGCCATTGTAAAGATAAAATTAGATTTTCCTGTCATTGCTCCTAAAAACGTAGTGATCATATTATATTTCACTTTTCCCATCACAGAGACCGGTAGTAGATGGCTGTGCTTGTGATCCTGAAAAATGCCAATGAGTGGAATTCTTGTTTCTCATTCTGAACGTTCTGAACCCGCAGGTGAGGCTGTTAAGAGAGCAGGTGCTGAGCAAGGGGGAAGCGGAGAGTCGGCGCTGTAATTCGTTCTGCAATTTGTTGCCCTTGCAAGCTCTGACTCCCCGCTAACCCAGGCAGAGGCGTGAGATGAATTGATCTTGGTGGTAATTTCAGCCAGAGAGCTGGATGTGCAAGTGACAGAATGGCTTGGGTGAACAGGCCCAAAAGAGAAGCAGGGAGAGCCTGTCTTGCCTCCTGGAGGAGGACAAGGCCCTGGAAGCTAACATGGCCTGCAGGACTTCAGATAGAGGGGCTGGGGCAATAGCACAAACCAACAGCGCCACACCCTGTATACTAAATGTGGAGTGCTTGTGTCCAGAGAAAGGGGGGCTGAGCAGGAAAGCCACAGCACTGTGGCTACCGCCCATGCTCACTGAGCTCTCCCCTCACTCATTTCCTCCAGGTTTAGAGCAAATCCTCAACTGGAGATTTTTCTTGCATGCTGACCTTTGCCAAAAGCATATTTCAAAGAAGCTTCACACTTAGCCCCCTTTGTCTTATCTCTTATTATATACAATGCCAAGTGCAGCTGTATTCAATTCTGATAGAGTGTATTTGCAGTTCCACCCCAGGAAGCCTGGAAATTCAGAATGACTGCTTAATCGCAAATCCCCGAAGTATGCTTTAATCCAAAATCCAATCAAAATGAGGAAACCCCCTGTGCGCGTGGCCTTTTCTGTCAATCCAGTCTTCCTTAGACATCACTCACTAAATGAAATGAGAACAAGAGATAGATTGCATACTGTGCTGAGGGCGTGGATGAGGTGGGGTGCTGGGGTGCTCCTGCCATTTCCTATTCAGGTATAGGAAAGGAGTTGGCCGTCAAAGCCAAGAGGCTGCAGGTGCTGGCCAAGGCCCAGCATATGCCGGCTGCAGCTGGGAGCCATCTTTCCTGCTCTGCCTTCTATATGCTTATCTGCAAGGTGTAGACCCATCTTTAGCTTTAATTATAAATACATGTGATTGGGCTCTAGAGCACACAAGACTCACACAAGATATGTAAGGTCAGAGGAAGCAGCCAGGGCTAAGATCTGAGCAGGGTGAGCAGACATGAGAAGTAGAGGCAAGTTTGAGATTGGACCCAGGTAAGAAACCAGGAAATGAATGGCTCATCCATTCATCACTCCAGGACCCAGGCAGCCTGAATACTGTGGCCTCGGGAGCCTCCCAGCTGTTGGAAAGTCAACAGGAAGGAAGAGCTTTCTATCATTCCCCAATCTGCCTGATGTCTTTCTTCCCCCATCTGCCAATGCCTGATTTGTTCTGTCTCAAACCCCACATCCCTCAGGGTACCCTGGAGATCAGAGAGCCACCTGCAAATGTGAGACTGTGTAAAGATAGTCTCCTTCCCCTTGAACCCTTCTAACCTAGCATGGATGTAGGATAAATATGCCATCACCATTGTGAACACATGATCCCTTAGAAGGGCCACCAAGGGTTCCCCATGTAATGCCTGGCAGACACAGGCCTTCTTCACAGTTCTAGAAGACCCTGTTAGCAGCTCTCCGTGCACATGACTTCCCACGACACTTCTTTCCCCAACGTAAGACATGTTGCAAGCATTGTTCTGTCAGTAAACCCCTTCCATGTCCCGGGAGAGAAACAGGCTTTTTCCTCGGACTCCTGTGGTCCCTCCAGAAGCTTCCTTTGTAGGAGGAATATACTCCATTGCTCTTCTCTGTGTGTCATCTCTAATGTGGAGTTACAGATATGGGGAGGAAAAAAATGAGCAACTCTTATGATGCTGAATTGAAGTTAATTATAAAAACAAATTTTGATATGTTGAATAATTTTGTGTTAAAATGTGTAGTAATGTATACATATATGTGATATGTGCGGGCATCTATGTAGCTGAAGAAATGAACCTAGATATAAATACATATACTATGCATATAATGGAGACACTTCATAGCTCTGAGAGTACCCTGAGACAGTGACACTTCTTCTGAATCTCTAGGGCTGACTCAGAAATGGAGAGGAGAAAAGTAAAGTTGAGCATAGGGACTCAGGATGGCAGGCAGCAGGCAAGCACTCAGGAAGGGTGGAAATGGGATGTGTTTACAGAACACAGCAGCTTACAGGACTTCCCACTGCCTGACCAGAGGGCACAAAAACAGCCCTAGAAGCGCCTCTTTCTGAACAATTTCTCTTAATGCCATTGGTGAGTGAGAGCAATGGATTGTTCATGCTGGCAGGGGACAGTGACTATAGCAACCCAGCCACAGGTGACAGGGTTTCAATGTCATGGAGATGTCCTTGTGAGAATCAAAATAGGTCACGATAATAACAGATGATAAGCTGATGAGGAAAACAGAGTCACCACTCTATACCGGTGCAGAAGCCAAGTTGGAAAGTTGGATGAGAAGGGATATTTACACAGTGTGAAGATATCTCTACATAATACTCATTAAAGAAGGAAAGAATAGCTCCACATGGAGCAGCCTGGAAGACATCATCCTCACCATCTGCTCAAAAATGAACATCTCTAGCCATAGAAGAGATCAAAACCCTGTGGGATCTTATAATGCCGCTGGAAGGATGCAGGCTTCCTGGTGTAATATCGCTCCCACAGGTGTGGAGTTATATAACCAGAGGCAAGTCTAACCTGAAGGACATTTGGGTGAAGGTCAAGCCAGCCAAGCAAAGCCCAGAGAACCGTCTCCATCATGGACTTGTAAAGAATGGCGACATCTGAATCCAGCCTTTGGTTTCTAGGCAGAGTCCTCTAAAGTGTTATCAAAGTTACTGCAAACCTTGACTGAAGTCAATGAGCTGGCTGAGGATGTAGTAACATCAGCTCACTGATTTTGAGGGTTATGTCAGACAATCCTTGTTCGTGGAAAATACCCACTCGTGCCATCTGGATGGCACGTTGCCCCCAAATAGTTTAGAAGATGTTCTATGTGCCATACTATGAATTTCTCCTAAGTTCAGCTTTGTTTTTAAAACAAACAAACAAACAAACAACCCCACTCAAGTAAAAAACCAGAACCAGAAAAGTATGTAAGAATATTTCACATCTATTATGCTTTTGAATTTTTGCAATAACTTATTTGTGAAGAAAAGCTATGACTATTTTTTCAGACATCACATAAAAGAGCCTATGAAGGAGGTATTGAATGACATATTCCAGTCAAAGCTAGAACTTTCTCTTGGGCCAAATCAGTACCCATTTAATTTCTCCCCAGGGGCTGCTTGCAGGCCCTAGGCTAGGACAAGGCACCAAGGGGAGTAGCCTTGCCACAGGGTCCTAGTTCTCCAATTACCATGCTTAGGACTCACATATGGAACCTGCTTAAAATGCTTATCCACACATCTCCCTCAGTGATTCTGATTCTGTAGGTTTGGAGTAAGAACCAGGAAATCTGCTTTTTTAACAAGCAATTCAAGTGATTCTGACATGGGTCATCCATGGGCCAGACTTTGAGCAGCACTGAACCTGATTAGCCATCCTCAGTGGCTACTGAAATAAATTGAAATTGGGTGCCATACATACAGTTTTATCACCTGGCCACATGCAGCCTGGAACTTAGAGTTGGAGTATACCACCTGCAATGCAGTCCTCCACTAACTTTGAAAGCAGTGAATTGACCGCCTTTCAGGTCATAGTACCCAGACTCTGGGACTTCAGGTGTCCTTGCTGAGTTGGGATCTCCAGCACACATGTGAGAAGCTGGGTGTGGCTAGATTTGTTGTAACTCCATCCCTAAGCAAGTGGAAAAGGAGGACTCAAGGGGCGTGCTAGTCAGTCACTCTAACCAACCAATATTCTCCAGGCTCACTTGTCTAAAAAAAAAATGGTGGAGATCAAAGATGAAGAACTCAACATTGACATCTATATCCACAGGTGCATGCATAGGCATGTGTATCCCCACACATATCTTCATATAAATATCACACATATATGTACACAGAGATATGCAATTGGGACACTGAGGTTCAATGCTCTAAGAATAACTATGGGAAACTGGTCCAGGGAGATTCCCAAAAGTAAAGGTGCTGGTGAGCTTGTGGTTCATTGAGAGTCTGGTCTCTGCTTCCAAGATGATGCCTGCCTTCTTGCTGCTCAGAGGAGAAGAATGCTCTGTCTTCTGTGATGGGAGATGAGAGAGCAAAGAGGGCAAATTTCTTCCATGAAGCCCTTCCATAAGGATGCCTAGCACTGTTCCTGAGGGAGGGGCCCTCATGGTCTTACCATCTCTTGAGGGTCCTCCACCTTAAACCTGTTTCTTTGGCCATTAGGTTGCCACCCCTGAATTTTGGAGTGATATGTACCTGTATTCTATGGTGAATTTCAAAGAAAGTGGAGAAGTAATATTGGGGCTCTTCTGTTCACACGTGAGTTTGATCTTAATTGCATTGATTAAAATGTAATTCATTGGATGACATAACTGAGCCTTCCAGAGAAAGAGTCAGGGGTGGCTGGGTCCAGAACTCAAATACTAACTCAGTTAAGGGAGACTGTACAGTCCCTTTACAGACTCCGTTTTATAAAAGCTGCCTGTTTTCCTGTTCTACTTTGTAAAATGTGGCAGGTCTCATCTCATCACTATTTCTCATGGTTAACTATTCTGGAAATTAAAAAAAGAAGATCTTGTCTCTGGAAATTTTTACATTATATTCAATAATTAGGGTTGGCATAGGCTTGGTGCCATCCTTGTCCGGGCAGCTGGGTGTCTGGTTTGGTCTGACCTGGGCCACATGTTCACCCCTGGGTCAGAAGATAGACAAAGTCAGGGAACAGAGAACCAGGCAGGTGTATGTTCCAGCCTGTTGCTAAACTCTTCACCAAGAAAAGGACAGGCAGCCCGCCACTGGTCTTGGTGTTGTTGGTGCAGGTTTAAAAGGAATCAAGTACCTGGTGAATTAATTGTCCATCTTACTGAAGAAAAGCTGTTTGGGATGTGGGGGCTTGTGACTGTGATCCAGAGCCATGGAGGTAGGGACAGCTGGGTGGTTGGGGCTTTCTAGCCAATGACTCTAGCTTACTTGGCAGTATCTAGGCCAATGAAAGACTCTCAAAAAACAGGCTGGATGGGGACTGATGAAAAGATACTCAATATTGACCTTTGGCCTCCATGTGCATGCATACACAAGTGTTCTCCTCACAAACACACACACACTACATGAATGCACACACAATCATATGCATACATACCCATACATTCACCACTCACACACACATACACACATATATACATATACAATCATGTGCATACACACACACACACACACACACACACACACACACACACACACACATGCATGCACACATACACAGAGAAGCTGCCTTCAGTAGAAGCATTGACTCCAGTTGTTCCACTAATTACAGCTGTTTTCGTGAGCGTACAGTGTTCATGGTTCAAGTTATTATGTGTGGATGGCAGATTTTCAAGTGGCTTCTTGCTTAGCATTTGTTCCATAATTGGCAGCAATAAGAGAGGTTCCTCCTTGGCTGAGCTTTCCTGTTCTTCATTCCTGGTTATTCTTTTGCTCCTCGAACACAAGGCTGCCCAGTGGATACTTTGGGGATGCTGCCCTGGGTTTGAATCCCAGAGTGCCCTGAAGACCACTGTCTTAGTGAATTACCATCTCTCCATTGGTTTTCTTATGGGTAAGGTGAGATGTATCTGCCTGAAGTACGGAAACCATCTGCCCTGGTCAAGTGCAGTACAACCACTTCAGCAGAACTGGCCTGAGCATAAACGTGGCGGCAAACTAGCGAGAGGCAGGGCTGTCTCTCCTTCTGGGATATGAAGATCTGTTCATGTGGCTCTTAAAAAAAACTTTACTGTTGTGTATGTAGGTGAGAGCACGGTATATATGTAAAGGTCAGGGGACAACTTGAGTCTGTTCTCCCATCATGTGGATCTTGGGGGTCAAACTCAGGTCATTGGATTTCATGGTAAATGCTCTTACCTGCTGAGACATCTTGCAGGCATAATAGCTTTTGTTTTTTAACAAAAACATGCATGCATGTGTTTTAAAGAGCCAAATTACTTTGCAAGAAACATTAGGAGACAGAATGTTTCACTATCTCAGCTCCAACCACCCATTCCCCAGAGCTATCATTTTAAACTATTCCAGCTTATTCTATGAGCATTTGCATCTACAGTTGCTTGTATTTCTCTTTCCTGAATGTCTATTAGGCATTCTCTCTTGCCTTCCTGTGAAGAAAGATGAAGGCTTAGTGATTTCTTTCACTTGCTGCACCTCACACGTTGCTGTTTCCCTACTTTCCTGGTGTCCTATTAGCATGTTTACATTGATCATGTGAACCTAAGTTTCCATAGATCACATGTTGGTGTGTGTGTGTGTGTGTGTGTGTGTGTGTGTGTGTGTGTTTGTACAAACGTGTAGAGGGCCAGACATTGACACCAGGCATTTTTTTGTCATGCTCTCCCTTATTGTTTCAGACAGGAACTTGGGCATTCTCCTGTTCCTGCCTCCCTGCACTGGTATTGTGTGCTGCTGTATCCAGATTTCACATGGGTGGTGGGAATTGAACTCAAGTCCCCATGTGTGTTAGTTAGGATTTCTATTGCTGTGAAGAGACATTATGTTCATGGTAACTCTTATAAAGGAAAACATTTAATTGGAGTAGCTCGCTTACAGTTCAGAGGTTCAGTCCGTTATCATCATGACAGGGAACATGGCAGCATGCAGGTAGACATGGTGCTGGAGTACTAGCTGAGAGTCCTATATCTTGCACGCAACAGGAAGGAGACTGTGACACTGAGCAAAACTTAAGCAAAAGACCTCAAAGCCCACCTCCACAGTGACATAATTGCTCCAACAAGACCACACCTACTCCAACAAGGCCACACCTCCTAACAGTGCCACTCCCTTTGTTGGCCATTTTTTTCAAACCACCACACCATGGTTATCTGGAAAGCATTTAACCAACAGAACCATATTGCCAGCTACCATATGTAGTTATTTCCATGACACTGACTGTCAACCTCATTAGAATGGGGCTGTGTGGCACACTGCATGTTCTTTTCCTCCTGATACAGCATCCTTCTCTCCCTCTATACCTGCCTTCTTTCATCTGTTCTTTTTTCTATACTTTCTCCCTCCCACGTGCCTCCCCCATCCTCCATATTCTTTCTCTTGGTGTTCTGGCAGCTTGTCATTAACTTAACCCCCAATCTAGGTGTCTTGTGTGAATCCCTTTGTCTTCTTGAGGAAATCTCTCAAGGATGGACTCAGGCAGGCTTCCTTATCTTTTTTTTTTTTTTTGATAACAAGATAAAGCAAGGGGCAAGCAATGGAATTCATGGTTGGGGATGGACCAGGAAGTGGCTACAGACTTTCCTCAAGTCCCAGATGCCCAGACCCAATGCCAGGAGCTAGTTTTGTGTTCATTATGGCTCATTACTCTGTTTTATCTTTGTCCTTTGACCTAAACCTATGTCCCCAGGACCTTAACATCAGGCCCACTGTCAATTCTCATCCTCATTGATGCCCTCCCACCTGCTCTTGATGGCTGATTACAGACACACTGACCCAGACAGATGCTTTCTCCGTCTCCAGGGATGTGTCTCATCCCTTTAGTCTTCAAGGGTATGAACAAAGAAAGGAGATCCTGACTGTATTTTCTTGGTACATTTGTGGGAAAAAATCTTTTTTCATAGATCAGAATATTTGATTCCTATCAATGTTTTGCTAATTGAACATTTGAAGTGCAGGTGGGCAGCAAAGAATATACTGTGCATAGAATCAGCGTAACTTCAGAATCTTGTTAAAATGTGACTCTTTTCAGAATGGCCTCAGTTGTGAAAACATGCTTGGTCTTTGCAAAGGTCCTTGAGTCGTCTGAGAATGGCTGATGGTGTTCTTTAGACTCAGAAGTGGGACCAGTGAGATGGCTCAGTGGGTAAAGACACCTGTTGGCAAACCTGAAGACCCAAGTTTGATCCTTGGGACCCACATAATGGAAGGAGAGAACTGACTCCTACAAGTTGTCCTCTGGCTTCCACATGTGCTATGATGACTGTACCTTGAACCGTGAGCCAGAAGAAGCCCTTTGCCTCTTAACTTGTGTTTGTCATAGGACTTCTATCACAGCAATGGGAAAAGAATCCAGGACAGACCTCAGCATAGTATCATTTATGTCATCCTCAAAGATCCTCAAAGACAGCCAAGTGCCCAGTTGGTAGCTGCCCCTTCTTCCTCCATTCTGCCAGCCACTGGCAAACATGGACTTACTTTCTATCTCTATGATTTACCTAATCTAGACATTTCATAAACATGGAATCCTAATGCATGGTCTTTTGACATAGCTTGTATCAGAATTCCCCTTTAATGACTAAATAACACTCTACCACATGGAGAAACCACAGATGATTATTCATGTGTGTGTTGATGGGCATGAATGTTAACCTCCATTTTTTGGCTTTCATGGATAATGGTACCATGGACACATGCACATGTGCACACACACACACACACACACACACACACACATTTGTTTCCATTTCTTCATAGAATCTATATTGAGATGGGAATTGCATGCTCACATTATAATGATATGCTTAGTTTTTTGAGAAGTTCCCAAATAATTTTCCTCAGAAAATACATATTTTAGTGCCCTCAGAGGCCAGAAGAGGGCACAGGATCCCCTGGAACTGGAGTTAAGGATAATTATGCTGTCATGTGGATTCTGGGAAACAAACTCAGGTTCTCTGCAAGAGTCCTTAACTCTCCATCCCCAGTCATCTTATTTTCTGAGACAGCATCCCTTCACTAAACCTGAGCTCACCACCTCAGCTAGGCTGATTGGCTGTGAGCTACCTGTTTCTGCCTGTGTGCATGGGGTTAACCCTCATGGTCTCACTGGCCTTTTACATTGGTGCTAAGGATCCAAACTTGTGTCCTCACGCTTGCAAGGCCGACACTTTACCCACCAAGCCGTCTCCCCAGCTCTGGTTTCCATTGAAAAAAAGGGGCGTCCAGTGAATATAAAGGGATATCACAGTATGCTTTCAATTTACATTTCCTTGAGACATTGTGTGTCTTTTTGTAGGGCTTTGGCATCTATGCACCTCCCGAATGTGAGCATTCCACAAAGGGTGTGTTGTCAGCTAAGCATTTTAACAAACATTCTCAGGACTCCAGACATTTAATGAAGCCTCCATAATATGATTTTCTACCATAACCTGCAAGTAGATAGGATAAGAATGGATGGGGAGGTTTGTGAATAAAAGAACAAACCCCAGGATTCTGCTCCATGTGTTTGCTTATCTCTGCCTGGGCAGGCGGCTTTGAAAACCGTATCCTACGATGGGCGGGAAACTCCAGCTTTTCTAAAGTTAAAGCATCCTTTACTCTGACTCCTTGGAAATCTGCTATCCTTCTGAATTGATTGCATGCTTAGAACAGAGCTGGCACTGTGTGGAGTGATGAGTCTCAGCTCCTGGGTCACCTGCACTATTATTTCCACAGAGCGAACTTCTGAATTTAGTGACAGCATCCCAATGTACCCACATACCTCCTTGTGTTAAAGTTCTGTGCTCTT
This sequence comes from Onychomys torridus, assembly GCF_903995425.1. NCBI lineage: Eukaryota > Metazoa > Chordata > Mammalia > Rodentia > Cricetidae > Onychomys > Onychomys torridus. Next base: position 2,868,570 of record NC_050445.1, read on the forward strand.
AAGATATTCTGGAGTCCTGAATTAGCTGCTTTAGACAAATAGTGAATTCACTGTGGGGCAGAAGGATGATGTGCTGGTGGATAATAGATGTCAAATTCAAAGTTGAACAGTGTTTTCCCTTCCGTGTTCACCTCGGGTGTGACATGTCTCACTTAGCCTCCCATGGCTCCCTCCTTCTGCGGTGCAGTCCTGTGGTACTCCTGAAGATTTGCAGTGTCTGGCAGTTGTGCTCACTCCCACAGTACCTCCTACTGAACTGCTTAGCTCCAGACTGGACCCGACTATCCCATGCTCTGGTTTGAACCTGCCAAGGTACACTGCCTCAACCTCACTCATGAAGTAGGATATATATATATCCATGGCCAGCCAGGCAACCAGCTTCTTTTCCCCACAGAATACCTGTTCCTCCCTGTCTCCTGTGTCTAGCCCATCTTCATTTGACAGAATGAAGCTAGCCATGAATGGCCATCTCAGAGGGCCCTTGAGCACTGTTTCCTGATGTATAGGCATATCCCTTGGGGCAGGAGTCACTTGCCTTGGTGCTGTGACTGAGTATCTAACAAGAAGAAACTTAGGAAAGGAAAGAAGGAAGGAAGAAAGGAAGGAACGAAAGAAGGAAGGAAGAGTTAATTTTGGCTCACAGTTTGCAGGAATACAGTCCTTCATGTTAGGGAAGGCAAGAAGCCAGAGGCAGCTGGTCCCGTTGCATTCACAGTAAGAAGCTGGGAATGAACAGAAAGCGAGGTTCCAGCCTGACCTTCATGTCTCACTTCTCCCAGCAAAGCTGTACTTCCTAAAAGGCTCTAAACCTTCCCAAACAGTGCCATCAGCAGGGAGTAAGCATTCAGACATATGAGCCCAAGGGGACTTTCACATTCAAAGCACAACTGACTTTCTTCTGATGGCATTTGTCACACTATGGCAATAGCTCTGGTTCTGTTATGCCTTAGCCTTTCCCTAGAAAGTGAATCTCCAGAGACCTAAGGGAATAATCTGCTCTTTGAACCTATGTCCTTGGGTTCTGGGCCCACTGAAGGCTGTTGCTAAGCCTGGGATCCAAGAACTCAGGTCCTGGGGAAGGAAAGCAAGAATGGACATTGTGTCCCTCCTGTGTACAACATCTGTAAGCAATAAAAAGAATGGCTGAGCCAGGTCTTGGAGGGGGCCTGGATCTCCCTGATACTCTTGGTAACTTCCTGCCTGGTACCTGGAGACTTTGCTGAGGTTCATACTCTATCCTCCAAGGGTTGAGAGAACCCTGGCAGGCAGGGCTTCTGTTGTGACCCTATCATGGACTTAAGCTGATAACTTTTCTATTTGGGACTTTCTGGGGACATTTTTTTCTGATCTCAGTGGCAACCTTTGGACTTGCAGCAAGTCAAAAGACGTCAAGAGAAAGATGACAAGGACTCTGTCTAGGCACAACAGGTACCTACAGCAGCCAGTGCTGGTGCTAGTCATTGGAAGGCAGGGTCTTCTTCTCTTTTATACTTTCTCTCTCTTCTTCCTCTTCTGTCCTTGTGGCCTTGGATCATAGACTATTGGCTCATGCAGGCTCACCTGCCCTGCCATGGGTTTGTCCAAGTGTATAGATGCAGCTGGGCTTTACAACATCAGCCATCACTGTTTTTATAGCTTAGCATTCAGGACCACAGGCAGGAGATTATTTCCCAATATTGTCAGGAACTACACTCCAGTAAGCTTGGATTATACATTCTACAGCTGTTCTTGGCTTCCAGACGTCTGCAGCTGCTTCTGTGAGCACTGTGTGGACACGGGTGAGCACGTGCTGGGGCAGGTGCCAAGGCTGCATGTAGAGAACAAGGCTATGCATCACAGTGTTCCTAGGATTCTGGCCCCTGGAAACACATTAAGAAGCCCCACAGCATATGGCTGGTGAGACTGTGACAGCGACCAAAGGATTTTTGGTCGTACAGTCACATGTGTGGTACTCAGTGTAGTCAACAGGTTTATAAAGGTTTTATTTTGGTATTCAGGTTAGCAAGTATCTGTTTCCCCAAATAAGAACTTTCCTGGTAGTTGCTTTTCTGTTGGAGTGAGAACCAGAACAAATGCCGTGAAGGGACGGGGCCACTGTTTCTGCATTACATCAGACATTGGCTTTTGGATTGAGGTGTCTGTGTGACACTATGTGAAGGAAGTGTTCATTGAATCTTGTCCTCTGAAATGAATTATCAAGGGTGGATGCTGGTTTGGGGTTTTGCATTTGACCTTTTCACTACCTACTAAATATTTTAATAACATGTTTATTCATAACTTTTAAAAAGGTAAGCTATACTTGTAGATTCTCATTGTAGGAATATCCTGCATCCTGGAAGTCAAGGTATTGTAGTAGTTACTGATTTATTGCAGCTCTGGAAACTGAACACAGGGCTTCCCCCAGCTGAGCTCCATCTCAGCCCTCTAGTTCTTCTGTATCTGGAGATAGTGTCTGTGCTGGGTAGCTCTTGCCAACTTCATTTCTATGCAACCACATTCTATTTGTTCAAGTTGCATCTTGTGTGTTTTTTACAACTTTAATTTTATTATTTTTGCATGTAATCAGCTGCCTATTAAACCAGATAGGACAAAAGGAATTGTGAATTCCCAAGTCCATGTGTTCTCCCTTTCATATTTACCCACACTTATCCTTTCCTGGCATTCTTTCTTCCTGTGGGGTCAAGTTCCAGGCAGTGCCTCTGGAAAGTCTCTCAGCTAGAGAGACTTGTAGTGCCCATCTGACAAGAGCAAACTCCTTTAGTTCTTGTTTTTTCTGGCAAATCTTAATTTCTCCTCTATTTAATGTAGATTCACTGTCATAATTTTCACATCACACTGTTTACTCATTCAAGGAACACAGTCCAGTGGTTTTTAGACTATCCACAAATGTGTGTGATCACAATCACAGTCAATTTTAGAATATTTTCATCAAACAAAAAGAAGCCATATCCATGCATGTCTAACCTGCTGCCCAGGGCTGCATATGATGACAGCTATGAATGCAGCCCAACCTTCAAAATTGTAACTTATCTAGACACTATGAAATTATTTTTTTTGCAATTTTTGACAACTCAATTAGATGACTCTTGAATATGAACTCTGTAGATGACAGCATCATGTCACAACCTGCTTGAGTACTATAGCTGCCATGTCCCTGAATCTTTATCAAGTTTGAGGAGAACTGGTTTGGTCTAGCTCTGATCTGAATTCAGCTACATGACTGGACTGGGGGCAGCAGATCTGTGTAAGTTTCTAATGATCATGTCTGTGTCTTGGAATGTCAACTAAGAGAAATGTAAACTAACTGGTGCACAGAGCATCCCAGCATCCATGCCAGGCAGCTTCTCACCTATCCTCTTTAGACAAAGCTTTGACGACCACTGAGGCCAGGCAGGCAGGATGAGAGTCACACACTCACATGACTGAACTGAGCTAAAACGGCCATTGTCTGCAATATCTGGTATTCTGTCCCACCCAATGAGACTGTATGGTTTCCCCTGGAGGCTGGCATCACCCTCTGCCTACTCCTTCATGCCAACTTTGAGAAACTGTGCAGGCTTAGGATTTCTTCTGCTGATGGTTTTTCCAGGATCTCAGGTTAGTGGCTTTACTGGGCCTGCGTGGATGTGCTTTCCTCCTCCATATTCCTACTTTAGTTTCCGTTTGTTCCTGACCATTGAATCTGCCTCAGGACAGAGGATTGTCTGCCTCTGTATCGGCTTTATCCCTTCATTCAGAAAAGCTGTTGACTCCTGGCCTCTGAACCTCTAGATGTCTACCGTTTTATGATTCAATTGTGAGTCCCTCTGTCCTGAAGTCTGTGTCTTACATCTCCCTCTAATTGTCATGGTCCAAAAAAAAAATCTAGAAATCCCCAGTGATATCAACTCATGACCCTTTGTAATATGAAGACTTTCCAAATAATGAGGCCTTAAATCATTTTGCTTCCATTTAAACCAACCTTTGAAACAGTGCTTAATATCTTCAAACTTTGCCCTTCTGTCATCAAGGTCATAGTAACTCAGTAATTCTGCAATCTATATAATTTATCTGGTGAGGCTCATGACGAACTTTCTACACTCACACTGTCACCGTGTCTACCCATCTGGTCACTTGTCATTGCTGCCTCCCTTGGACAGACCTTCTCTGAGAAGAAACTCACAGATAGTTAATAAATGCATTACTGCTAGGGGCCAGCACCCTTGCCATGACCCCTGAAAACTGAACACTTCATAGAGAAATCTATGGAAAAAAACCTCATTATTGTTGTCAGCTGTGCACTGGGTGCATTGTTGAGGTGCCCCCAGAGTACTAGGTAGCTTACCCAGTGTGTTAGCTTTAAGTTTCTTGTCACCTTGACAAAGTTCCTGACATAAGCACCATAGAGAAAAGAGGACTTTGGTTCATGGTGTCAGAGCATTGGTCCAGGGCCGGCTCCACTGCTGTGGCCTGAGCATCATGTCAGACAACATATGGTAGAGCAAACCAGTCCATCTCAATGTGGACAGGAAGCAAAGACAGAATGACTGTGCTCTCAGGCTTTGTTGTTCCCCACTCCCATAATCCATTTGGGCCTCTAGACTGTGGCTGGCACTGCTGGAATTCTGAGCAGGTCTTTTCTCCCTTGGTTAATGTCACCCACCAGGGTTATACATTGCTCATTGCCTACACATTTCTCAGTCCAATGAGGCTGACAGACAACAGTAGCCATGATAGTCAGGTAAACACACTTGCAAACATGTACTCAGAACCATCCTATCCCACACTAGGTAGTAAATGTGTGGGGTACCAAACACATACTCAGATCTACCCCATCCCATCCTAGGTGTTAAATATGTAGGGTACACAGGATACCCACTGGGCCCAGTTCCAACTGCTCAGCCCTTGCCTATGCTGTACTGTGTACCTAGAACTTTCCTGCTTCTTTCTTCTTATTCCAAACCTTTGCTACTCATATTTCCAGGTCTGATATGAATTTTGCCTCTTCCACTGAACCCTGTCTGATTACAGCACCCTCCAGTGAGCCGTGTTCCCGGTTGTACTCTCCATTTAATGTCTTTGCCGTCCGCCTGAACACTTGAAACAGCTTGGCTTAGCACACAGCATCTCACTAAGTGGCTGGAAGGCAGAATGCTACCTGCATTGCTTGGAGAAGTCACCAAAGGACAGACAGTGAGTCCTCCTTCGGACTCTGTAAAATTTCAGAGGGAAATTTGCTTACTGTATGCTTTTACATTTATCTATTTATTATGTGGTAATGTACATGTATATATGTCAGCATGCATGTACCTGGGTATGCATTTGGAAGTCAGAGGACAATTTGCAGGAGTCAGTTCTTCATTTTTAGAAGTGGGTTTCTGGGATTGAATTTAGGACACTAGACTTGGTGGTAGGAATCTTTACCCATTTCTTTGTTTTTAAAATCCATTTTCCAATACAATGCTGTTGTCTTGTTACCCACCCCAGGGCAGTAGCCAACACAATAGTTATGCAGGCAGCTTTGTAGGGTCTGAAGCACGTCTGTGTTGGCTGTCACAGATGTATTTGCCTGCCCCCTTTATCTATGGTCTTCATTTTAATTTGTTTTTAATTGCCTATTTAACACACCTAGCAATTAAGGTGAAATGGCTCTTTGACAAATGTGAGTGCTTTTAAATTAGTGCTAATTGCTTTTGTTAATTAAAAGTAATGCTTTATATTGTGTTATTGGTATTCTCCTATATAAAGCTGGATTAACGACTTCCAATCAATCCTCTTCAAAGACTTTCCTCTGTAATCGCTGGGACTTGGGGGCCTTCTGCTTCTGCAGAACGAGGGCAATGGCCAGGACTTCAAAGTGAGGTCAACAGGAGAAAACATCTGAGGCTGATTCAGCCCACTCTTACCAGTGCGGAAGCCCACCAGGAGTCCTTGCCAAGGGCAGTTTGGGCTGATGTGCCAGCCAGAGCTGCAGCAGGTGACATTCATAGGTCAGGACAGTTGGAGGGTAACTTCACAGAGAGAAGGTTCTGGATAGAAAAATGAGCCCCAAGGCAGAGGCTGTTACAGCTGGTGTAATGTCATTGTTGCCTTTACATCGGAACAGTTGTGATTAGCTACAGAAGGCTCTCAAAAGATTGTGCCCAGTAACATTGCCCTCCTCATGGAAGCACAGAGGGTGCATGCAGAAGGCTGGTTGCAGGTCTCCACCCCTCCCTGGGCAGTTAATTTTGCTGGGTGGGGGCTTTGGTTCTCTAGCTGCCCTTAATTGCTCATGCTCTGTAAATACCCAAACTAGACCCTGGTGAGATGACTTCTTTGGTCTGCTGGTGGTGGCCTCTGTAGGGGAGAACAGACTTTTGTTCATGTCTCCCTCCAAAAGTCATACAACACTACCCTTAGGTCAGAGGAGTAAGACAAAGGACATCTTTTGCAACTGGGGACCTGACGATAGCGTGGGCTACAATCTGTCCTGCACACCAGTGCCCACTGAGCAGAGTTTCAGGCTGCAGGAACCCCACAGAGATGGAACTGGGGTAACAGCTTGTCTTCACTCTCTTGCTTCCCTATGAACTAGGCCATCCCATGGGGTGAACCTGCATATGGGTCAGAGGGGGTGTGCCCCAGTGGTGAAATCCATCTGAGTCAGACTTCTGAGGCAGTGCACAGAAGAGCTACTGTGAATAACCAGCTAAACACATCTGGATGAGCTCATCTCTGGGAGAGACTAATCCCCTCTGCCCAGCAGTCATTAATTACCTTAGTTCTTTATCTAGGGTGGAAATCTAGAGATTGCTCCCTTCTGCAGCAGTATGTCTGTTGATATTAACATTATTCAATTCTTGTTTAGGAAGCCATATTGTTGAGGTGTCATGAGTAACTTCCATGTCATTTGCATGAGACACAGTCTCACAGTAGACTTCTTGGTTCTCTGGCCCTTGTGTCTTTCTGCCCTCTTCCATGATGTTCACTGAGCTTTAGGGGCAGAGGTTGTGTTACAGTTGCATCCACTGGCAATGGGATCCCCATGATCCATTGATCTCTGCATAATGACCAGTTAGTTGTAGCTTTCCATCATGATCTGCTTCAGTAGTAAAGAAGAGCTTCTTTGATGAGGTATTAAAGCTATACCTACTGAAGTATGAGGGTAACTTTAAGAATATAGTGAGGAATCATGATGGCTCAGTAAAGTGGCACTAAGAGGTTCTCTTCTGAGATCCATGACGTCACTAGTCATCAGTAGTTGATTATCTAGTACCAGGCATGATTTCCCTCCTGTTGAGTGGGCCTTAAGACCATTCAGCTATCTGTTGACTACCACCAAGATATGAGTGCCACTATTACACCTTTAGGGATACCTTGTCATGCTGGTCGTTGTTACAGTTCATAGGTGTCAGAACTGGAAGGGTCTAATGATTGTTTTCCTCTGTGGTGGTTTGAAAGAAAATGACCCCCAAAGGGAGAGGCGCTATTGGGAGATGTGGCCTTGTTGGGGCAGATATGTCCTTATTGGAGGAAGTGTGTCACTGTGGAGGTGGGCTTTGAGGTCTTTTGCTTAAGCTTTGCTCAGTGTCACAGTCTCCTTCCTGTTGCCTACAAGATGTAGAACTCTCAACTACTACTCCAGCACCACATCTGCCTGCATGCCATCATTTTCCCGTCACACATCTTCCTGCATGCTGTCATTTTCCCGTCATAATGGTAACTGACTGAACCTCTGAAACTGTAAGCAAGCCACTCCAATGAAATGTTTTCCTTATAAGAGTTTCTTTGGTCATGGTGCCTCTTCACAGCAATAGAAACCCTAACTAAGATACCCTCCATTAGCAGCTTGCTTAGTACTTTCTGGTACTATGGAAGCTAGATCACAGAAGAAGGCTTTTAGGCCTTATCTTCTGAGTCCTGTGTCCAAAGCGTGTGATGTATTGAGTAACAGGAACCTCTCTTTACTTTCTGAGAGGTATCGTTGGGCAACAGCAACAGCCTATGTTATTTTGGGAGTCACTTGAACTACACCAACCCACTACTTAAAAGGAGGGAACTCATGGTTATAGGAGAATAGCATTGGAGGTTGGTTGAGAAAGGAAGTGATGGAGGTTAGGGGGAGGGTAGGGGAAAGAAAATGAAAGAAGGGAAGAAGGGAGGAAGGGGAGAGAAAGATGAAGAGGCACATTGCTGGTTCTGTTTGTTTCTGTTAGTACTTTACACATCATTAACAAAAACGTTTGAAGAAAGCAAAATGATTTCAAGACCTTGTAACATTTAGCAGATTTTTTTTGTTTTTCACTTCAAATAATTTGTGTGTGTGTGTGTGTGTGTGTGTGTGTGTGTGTGTGTGTGTGTAGGCCAGAGGTCAACACTGTGAGTCTTTATCACCTACTCTCTCTCTCTCTCTCTCTGATCTCTGACCGAGAAATCCTAGGGAACCTGCCATCTCTGCACACACACACACACACACACACACACACACACACACACACACACACCATGGCTCAGATTATAGGCAGGCACTGTGACAACTGGCTTTTTACATGGGTCTTGGGGATCTAAACTCAGGTCCTCACATTTGCATGCCAAATACCTTAGTGACTGAGCCATCTCCAGGTTCTACTTCCTAACCCTTGAAAGAGTTAATAAATGCATAGTTGACTTGAATTTTATCAGAATATATATATATATATATATATATATATATATACACACACACATTGAATCTAATGTCCCCAAATCCCTCTTTGTTACTAGAATTTTTATAAAGTAATTTATTTTTAAATTTCTAGGTCTCGCATAGATGTATGGTTGTATTCGACAAGAATGGCAGACTACAAAGTTGCTAATGATGCTAACAACTACAGACAAATCAGAGACCTAGTTCATTTTTTTGTCTTAAGTTGAATATTTCGCAACAGTTGCAATAAGAAAAACAGCAGTGACTTTAAAATCTTGTTGCTGGGAGTTTTATTTACAAGATACAGACTTCAGTAATGCCTAATTTCTAGAAAAGGAATAGAGATTGGTGCTCTGCTGACACATTGAGGTATGGCTTAGGCCATTCAATGACAAGTAGCACCTCAATGTCTTCAACGTCCATGTTGCATTATCTAAACTTTCTCTTTGGCAGACTGTCCCAAGGCCCTCCTTTTGTGGAATGTTCTATGGATTGGACACACACTAAGGTGGGTTGTAGGTGTTTTCTGTTTACTATGACTGACTGACTGACATGTGGTTTGTAGAAGACTATCTCTCCCCTCCTGATACACGAACAGTTTTTTTGGATGAGTTAGAATTTTGAAAGCTTTTGGCACATGAGTACAGCTGAGCCACCCAAGAGAAAGAATGTCTTCCAGGCTTAAGACTAACATATTTATTTATTATTATGTTATATCTCAAGCTTGGATCCTTGGCAGATTTGCCTGGAGAACTTGTTGAAGGGCAAGTGCCCAGTGTAACCTTGAAGAATCTGTTGAGGGTGCCTGTGGCAAGCTCAGCCATCTGTGCTTTGCCTTGTTTTTAAAAGAACCCTTGTTTTTTGGTATGGGTGTTTTGTCTGTATGCATATGTGCATACCATGTACATGCAGGGCCTGTAGAGACCCAAGAGGCCATCGCCTGGACCTGCAGTTACAGAGGGTTGTGAGCTACCAATGGGTGTTGGGAATTAAACCCCAGTTCCCTGGAAGAGCAGTCTGTGATTTTAACCACCTGGCCATCTTTCTAGCCTCTGTGCTTTTTCTTACATAAACACCCTGCCTTACTGTCAATAATTACTTGTGTCTTCTATAGTGGTTCTCAGAGAGCTGTGTCCTATACTTTCACTACAACAACTGATGTCTGGTTTTGAGCAGCCCTTCCTGGACAGCTTTCTTTCACCACAAGTTACAATAGGTGGTTGAACCCATGTAACATACCTGAGTTTAAAAGGAAATTAATAATTCAGTTCAACAAGCCAATTTATCAGCTGAATGTTTTCATGTCTATAGCCTTTCCCTCTCCCTCTCTCTTTCTCTCTCCCTCTCTCTCTCTCTCTCTCTCTCTCTCTCTTGACCTCTGACCTCTGGTATTGAATAACTGTTATTGGTAGGATTCATGTTGGATCAGTGTAGCCTGGAGTGTCCCTTACATGCTTACTCAACCCTCTGGTCAATGGTCATCTGGTTCTAGAGAAAAAATATCTATAAGAGCAAACATACTTGGGAAAGTGTGAGTAAGAAGAGTTTTAAGTTACAGTTACTGATTTTGAGGTCTTAGCTTTTGTTAGTATAAGAAATCAGCGTAAGCATGATATTCTGTACTGAATTCCATTTTCAGACAAATGATATAATTTCGTTCTCTGGTGTCTCTGTAGTATGTTGACTTAGAGTCCTTTGGATATACAAAGACAAATATCACATGTTTTCTCTTATATGTGCGTCCTGGAATTATTTATAGAGATCTAAAACCACATGCACAGGGCACAAAAGCAGAGAGAGACCAGAGGAAGGAAAGTGATTGGAGAGAGGTGGTGGGGGAGGGGAAGGAGCAGAACGGGCTGGGCTGGGTAGAACTGCTCAAAGTGTATTATGGGATGTGTGAAGGGAATCGGAACCGGCTCTTTGAAAAGAAGCACTGTGTAAGAGGACTATATGACAATAAAAAAAAATCAGTTTTGGAAAAGGATTATGAAAGATTTGCATTTGCTTCATGTGAACCAAATTCTGAAGTCCCTCAAAACACCACCATTCTAGCTTTAATCTTTGAATCGAAATTAAGGTCCCAGGGGTGCCCCTCAAGGGGAAGTGCTATTCAGTACAGGCTTATGGTATTTCAGGGGCATTGTGCTGTGGACAAAGGGCACTGCTGTTGAAATAGAGAGATGTGCTGCTACTAACCTCACCATGGCCAAGGCCTCTGACCGCTCTAGATTCTGTGTGGGGCTGAGAACTAAGCAGGGGGCAAAGGTTATCAGGCACCCTTTCTCCTCAGTCCTGTCTTCCACACCCCAGTAAGAAAGAATCAGTTATCACATACTTGAATTGGTAGGCTTTCTGGGAATGTAGATACCTCATTGAAGCTAGGAGTAGCCCTCAGTGGTAGTGGCCAGGACTTTCTGCTCTGCTGGGTGGCACTCTGTTTTCATCTTGCTGCCACTTCATCCTTTAGTGGGACTCAGGGCCAGGTCTTAGGCTGTCTTTGACATTTAAATTTGAGTGTGTGTGTGTGTGTGTGTGTGTGTGTGTGTGTGTGTGTACATGTGGTGTGCATGTGATTCAGGTGCCGAGACATTTTATCCCCCTGGACCTGGAGTTACAGGCAGTTGTGAGATGCCCAACTTAGGTGCTAGGAACCAATTCCAAGAGCAGTTAACACTCTTACCCTCTGAACCATCTCTCCAGCCCTACAACCGTGGTATTTCTGTGACACTCAAGTCCCCCCCTCCACCGCCCTGAGACAAATGTGATATGCTGATAGTTTCTCTTCTCTCAATGGCTTCTCCTTCTATATGCTGATCCATTCTTGTGCATGCCAATCTCTGAGAGAGACCTATCAGCTACCTTCCTGTGTTCTTCCACAATGAAAGAGAATGATGAGACAGTGGCATTGTGCATATGGCACAGGTGGGGTTTGAGGTGTGACTTGAGTGAGCACCTGCATTTGGAGAGCATGCAGCTAGATATCATGGGCCTTTGAACTTGACGGAAAAGGGATGCTGATTCAAGGTATCTCGGGGGCAGAGACTACAGTTAGGCAGGCAGTGCTTTCCAGATCAGGACCTGTGGGAAACCTCAGGCAGTCTTGGGCAGCAGTGGATAGGCATTGATCTGGCTTCCATGAGCATGGGCCTGCTCCATACACGCTCTGGAGCTGAGTGGACTTTCATGGTGGTCCCATTGCCTGTTTTTCCAAGAGAGCCAAGCATGCAGTGAGGGCTTTTCTGGCCCTTAGTGGCATACACTAGAGTGAAGTTGCCTTCATTCTGGTGATTCTTAAAGAATGTCAGCCAGCAGCCATCTCAGCAGCTCGAGGGAGAGATGCTTCAGTACTGTGAGAATCTGGGCTTCTAAGAGCATTCATTATCAACAGTTACTGTGGGTTTCTGATCATCTGCTCTCTGAAAAGATGGTTATATGAAGAGGTTAGGAGCCTTTGACAGAATAACAGGAGTCTTTTAAGCTCTGAGATAGGAGGCCTTCTAGAGGCTGTTAAGGCATACCAAAGTTGCTGGAGTGGAAGGAATATATGCCATCACTAGCAGACCTCATGGCATTGCTTCTTGCACATTTTGACTCGACTGGTACTGTAGCAATGCTTAGGCATGCCCAGGCATGCCCTCTTGATTTGCATTTCCCAGCCCCCTGCTGCTGGGGTGCCTTCTCATTACCATTCTGCTGGGTGTCAGCATTTTTGTGATACAATTAGAGGCATGTAATTCCCAGAAGAAATGAGCTATCTGGAATATTGTGAGATGTGTAATTCAATACTATATGAGCCTGTTGCATAATTGAGTTTGAGGAAACAAGCAGCCAGGAGTTTGGGCTGAACAACCTGTCACACCAATAACATGCCTGACCCGAAGTGCCACCAAAGGCAGGTGCCGGCAAAAAGACACACTCACCTGTGCCATTGGGGAATGCTTCCCTGGACTCTGAACAGTCATTCAGACTAAGTGAGAACAAAGGTGAGGGCAGGAGTGGAGCTGGTTGGCTCTCCCTTTCCTGTTTTTCAGATCGAGCCAGAAGCGATCCCATCCCTGCTGCGTCAGAGCACACCACCTCATTTGATTTCTGCTTCTAATGGAACTCACCAAGCCCCTTTTAATTAGCCTTCAGTCTTTTTCTGAGACCGAGGAGGGAAGGTGTTGCTGAGGGAATTGTGTAATGATGGGGTCATCAACTGTATGGAATGCACTAAAGCTGGGGTAGGGATCTCAAGACTGCAGCCCCCTTAACGGCAAGGAATGGGCCATCTTCCAAGAACTGCTGTCAGTCTGGTCAGAGGAGTACCATGATCCCCATTCACACTGTGCTCATCTGACCCCCCCCCCCAACTGCAGTGTAGCCCTTCAAAGCCTCTGTGCAGCAGCTGCTGCCTACTGCTGCTGTCCCCTTACTGGGGTTGGAGCTGGGGACCTGCTCTTCCTGTTGCCAGCCTTGTATCTGCCATTTTCCTGCTCTTTGTCTCCTGCCCACCTCCTGTGTCCTGTCTCCTCAATGGGTGAGTCTTTCAAGCACCCTAATTTACAGATTAATTAATAGTGTGGCCCTGTTTACTTTCAATAGGAGACTACATCAGATGGTAAGTCCCAGTGTGTTTTTGTAAGACATTAAAACATAGTAGTCTATTTTCACAAGTGCTTTGAGGCAGCTTTGCTCCAGATACAGATGTAAGGAAAACTCTGGACCCTCTGATAACACTTGCTAATGCTCTATCCCTTCCCAAACTGGACATTTAGGGTAAAAATTAACAGCCACCTTGTCTAACAACCTGAAGGCATGGCAAGGTTATGTTCCTGAAAAGCTTTAAAACAACCACGGTGTAAAACAGAGATGAACCCATGCATGGTCTTTGTTGAGAAATAGACATAATAAGTGGTAGATGATGGGAAGGTTGTACCCGCCCCCCCCCCCAATCACTCAGCCAATGAGGACAGTGGGGAGGGGCCTGTGTTTAGCGCTATGTAAAAACTGTTCTTTGTACTCTCAAGGTGCACCCTGCCACTTTTATTTCTGTTGTGGTTTAAGAATGTACAAGAAGAGGATGTGGAGCAAGGGGAACTCTCCTCCACTGCTGGTGGGAATGCAAGCTTGTACAACCACTTTGGAAATCAATATGGCGCTTCCTTAGAAAATTGGGAATCCATCTCCCCCAAGACCCAGCTATAGCACTCTTGGGCATATACCCAAGGAATGCTCAATCATACCACAAGGGCATTTGCTCAGCTATGTTCGTATCAGCTTTGTTTGTAATAGCCAGAACCTGGAAACGACCTAGATGCCCTTCAACTGAAGAATGGATAAAGAAAATATGGTACATATACACAATGGAGTACTACTCAGCAGAGAAAAACAATGACATCATGAGGTTTTCAGGCAAATGGATGGATCTAGAAAAAATCATCCTGAGTGAGGTAACCCAGACTCAGAAGGACAAACATGGTACTCACTCATAGGAGGATACTAGATGTAAAACAAAGATGTCTAGACTGCTACACAACTCCAGGGAGGCTACCTAGAAAACGGGACCCTAGGAAAGACCCAAGGATCACCCAATGACAGAGAAATGGATGAGATCTACATGAACAACCTGGACAACAGTGGGAATAATGAAGGGCAAGATTTGACAGAAAGAGAGCTTAGGGGAGCAGGAGATCCCAGCTGGATCAAGAATAGAAAGGGAGAATGAGGAATAACAGACCATGATAAATGAAGACCACATGAGACCAGGAATAGGCAGAGTGCTGGAGAGGTCCCCAGAAATCCACAATGATATATCCTCTGTAGTCTGCTGGCAATGGTCGAGAGAAAGCTTGATTTGACCTAGTCTGGTGATCAGATGACTAAACACCCTAATAGTCGTCTTGGAACTCTCATCCAATAACTGATGGAAGTGGATTCAGAGATCCTCAGCCAGGCCCCTGGTGGAGCTCCAGGTGTCCAACTGTCGAGAAAGAGGAGGGTCTGCAAGAGCATGAGTTGTTGAATCCAAGACTGCAAAAATCACAGGGACAAATAGCCAAACGAATGGAAGCACATGAATTATAAACCAAAGGCTGTGGAGCCCCCAGCTGCATCAGGCCCTCTGGATAAGTGAGACAATTGAATAGCTTGATCTGTTTGGGAGGCACCCAGGCTGTGGGACCAGGATCTGTCCTTAGTGCATGAGCTGGCTGTTAGAAACCCTGGGCTTACACAGGGACACTTTGCTCAGTCTGGAAGGAGGTGACAGGACCTGCCTGTACTGAATCCACCAGGTTTAAATGAATCCCCAGGGGTGCCTTGATCCTGGAGGACATGGGAATGGAGGGGAGGGGCTGAGGGGAAGGTGGGGGTGGGGGCGGGAGCGGGGAGGACAGGGGAACCCATGGCTGATGTATACAATTTAAAACACATAATAATAAAGAAAAAATTATTAAAAAAAAGAATGTACAAGGCTATGATGTAAACCACACCACTTTTGCTCCTCTGAATCTTTGGTTTCATTATGGGGCGGGGGTGGTGGGGCTGGGTGGTGGTGGTGGGCGGGGGCAGTGCTATTCCTCACACTCTGAAGGCCTTCCCATTTTGGGCTGTCTCCACCTCATATTTTGGCTTATTCTCCCCCTCTTTGTAGATGAGAATATTGCACTAGAAAGAACTAGAGGAGAGAAACACTCCAACAGTGGTGGACTGGTTGACTGATGCATGCATATCTAGGGAGTGGAGCATTTCAAAGCCACTCAACTAAATTTCTAAACGAACCTGGAGTGACTGTGACCACTTGGACAGATCCTCATGATGCCGTAATATGTGAGAATACCGGACACAGCACAGGCGTTGCAGGAGTTAGTACTCATGGCCTCAGTCCTTCCAGTACAGGCTCTGTCAGTGGAGAGTGTATTTGAAAGTTCGGCCTGAGTGTGATCTGTGAGTGTGGGGGACACTTGGGCACACAGGAAGCCAAGGCAGCTGCAGCGGTCACTCCCACAGTCACCCACGTAGTTGTTTTCTGCTGCTGGTGTTCAGGGCCTGGCGCTCAGCAGTCAGCTCCATTGATTTGAAAGATGTGGTTTCCCCAGTGAATATCAACGGCTGGTGCTACAGGGGGACATGAAAAGACAGCGGCACAGTGCGGAAAGCAACCGGTCTTCAAAGGTTCAACCCAAACCTCAAAAATCCAGAAAGAAAGCCAAGCTCAGCAGCTGTTTGGCACTGGGATGACTTGCCTGCCACACATGCCGATGTAAACAGCAAGGGACTTAGATGTGACTGCCTTCTAGATGGTGCAGGAATTGTTCAAGAGAGGAGGGACATGGGTGAAATCTTCAGCAGGCATCCAACTGGGAGCCCAGAGACTCACACAGCCTTCTGATGTGAGTCTGGGTGTCCGCCATGCAGGCATCCTCATGGACCTGCATGTGACTTGTCACTGGGCCACTCTCCAATGGATCAGTTAGCACAGGCAAGTGCAGAGCTGGCCATCCATGCCAGTGCTTCCCATGGAGTGGAGGGGACTGTAGAAGAGACCACATGCCAGACTTTAGACCCAGGGGTCCCCCCTGGGCAAAGGAGGGCAGGGAGCCCCAGGGCCAGTGCTCTTTTGGGTAACAAGGCCAGTGTATGAAGAAGGAGCTGCTTTTAAATGAAGTCCTAAATATTCAGAGGAACTTCCAAGACATTTTTGATTGATTTCTTAAGTATTTTGTCAGTGTGCTATTTATGAATCTGGGGACTAGTGAATTGTGTTTAATGATCAGAGTCTCTTCTTGGTTTTGTGTGTGTCTGTGCATCATATGCATGCATATATGGGTGCAGGTGCATGTGTATATATATGCTCATGTGTATAGAGGTCAGAGGTCAATGTTGAATGTCATTTCTCAGGTGCTGTTTTTCTCTCTTTCTTTTTTCATTCTTTCCTCTTCCTCCTCCTTCTAGGCTATGTCTGTCATTGTCCTGGAACTTGCCATCTAGGCTAGGCTATCTGGCCAGCAAGCCCCAGGGGTCTGTCTGTCTCTGTCTCCTCGGCACTGGGCTTACAAGCTCATGCCGCCACATCTGGCTTTTTGTGTGGTAGCTGGGGATTGAACTCAGGTCCTCATGCTTGCTAAGTAAGCACTTTACCAACTGAGCCATCTTCCCAGCCCTGAGATTTGATTGAAATATTTATAAGTATTTTTCACTGTTTAATTTATCTGTGACTTCTCTATTACACACACACACACACACACACACACACACACACACATACACACACATACATATGCACACACATGCACATGGATATGGAAAGATGAAGGAGAAGTGAGATGGTGAAGGGAGAGAAGTTGAAGGAGAAAAGCCACTGAAGATTCAGTGTAAGACAATCTCACTTCGAGTGGTCCTGAAGTACTGACACAACCTTTTTGTTTGCTGTGGAGGCAGACCCTATCTCTATGAGGAGCTTCTGTTTTGAAATGGTAGCAGCCCACGCTGTGGTACTGGAAAAAAAAGAACAGTCGGAGCAAGCTCTGATATGCTAGGCAAGGATATCGACTGGTCATCGACTGGTCACTGACTGGTCATATTTGGTTAGTTGTGCTGAACTGAGCGGAGGCTGGAGTTTGAGGATGCTCAGTTCAGTGAATATCTTCTACAAGCTCTGGCCAGGAAGAATGTGTATAGAAAGAGCTCAGAAATCTGCAATGGGTTCACTTGTCTTCACATTAAGCTGCCTTCTTCCTGGTGGAGAGGTCACGTGATCCTTTAGAGAATGAGTCTGAGGGAGTTTGTGAGCTCTGCAGAACTCTGAGATGTTTCATAAATGAGCACATGTTTACATTCTGGCCATCCAGATAAAATTGCGGTTCCTCCACGGTGCTGTGGCTCCTGAGTGGGATTTAAGTAGTCCTGAATCAGGAGATGGTGGGGCATGCTCCCTTGTCCCTGGGACTCTGAGTATTTTGAACCTGATGATATTTCGACGAGAGGCATCTGTCCCATGCACTCTAGGGTATTCAGCACCACCCTCAGGAGCTATATACCATCTTCTAGTAGTTGCTTCCAGGTACAAAACAAAAATTGCAGCCCAGCTGGCGATCACTGCTATGAATCCTCATTATAAAACTAAAAAATAAGCTTCTAGGGACCAGACCAGGATGAGCTGCAGCTGCCTTACAGCAAACCTCAATACTCCTGGAAGAAAGACAACTAAACCTACCCAGTACACAAGTCAGTACGTCTGTCCATGGTGCAGACTGCGGACTCCTGTGTGCCCTGTGCTAATCACAGGCTCACAGTCGACATGTGTTCCCAGCCACCATGACAGTTTCGGGCAGGCAGCCTCCACTGTCACATCTCTTTAGGCTAATCTTCTGTGGGGAGGCTTATCTGTCTTAGGGCATACCTCCTTTCTGGGGTAACCCAGGCTTGTGACTGGTTGCCATGGGGATGCCTGGCTGCCTTTCTGGCTGCACGGTGGGAAATCTCAGATAGGTTCAACTTCAGAGCCCATCATGGGTCGGCTGGCACTTTCTTTGGGAGGATGTCACAGCTCAGCATTTGCCCTCCTGTGTTCATCCCTGCTTTTTCCTCCCTGCTGGCATGGCCTCCAAGGTACTCCCTGGTCAGGATCCTGCCCAGCAATCTCCATCTGAGCTCAGATTCTAGGGGAGTCCAATGCTCAGCACAGTAAGAGCACCACTATTATGAAGATGCCAGACCCTGAAACTCACAGATGTCTTTTGGAAAACAAAAACCAGCCAATAAGACAGAAATGGCAGATAGGAAACCACTGGAGGAAATGGCTTGAAAAGAGTGATTATAAATGCTCAAGAGTTTAAAGGAAAACAGGGCATAACAGGCAAAAATCTCATGAAGAAACAAAAGAAAAATGAACAACAAGGAGAAATTGCCTGAAAGACACATTCTAGGTTGGCAGGGCCTGCACTGTTAAATATCTACTTCCATCACTTTAAATACGCCATTCCATTTTCTCTTGTTTTCAGTTCTTCACAGAGTAACATTTGTATCATAGTTCTCTGTGTAATGTGCTTGTTTTTCTTTTTGCTTATTTTTCAATAGTGTGCCTATGTGTGCTCAAGTGAGTTCATGCATGCCCTGTGAATGCAATGCCCACAGAGGACGGAAGAGAGCGTCTCATCCCCTGGAACTGGAATTCCAGGTGGTTGTGAGCTATCTGACATGCATACCGGGAACTGAACTAGGGTTCTCTGAAGAGCAGTGCGTGTTCTTCAACCGCTGAGCCCTCTCTCCAGCCTCTTTTCACTGTTCATGTCCATTTTCTTTATTTCATCCCCCCTTCTGCATCATTTGTCTTCAGAAGTTTGGCTAGCTTACACCTTGATGTGCACCCCATAGGCTTATTTTGCTTGGAGGTTATTTGTTGGGTTTTTTGATCTGCAAACTCTTTTTTTTTCTTCCTTCGAGACAGGGTGTCTCTGTGTATCTTTGCACCTTTCCTGGAACTCGCTCTGTAGACCAGGCTGGCCTCGAACTCACAGAGATCTGCCTGCCTCTGCCTCCCAAGTGCTGGGATTAAAGGCGTGCGCCACCACCACCTGGCGGATCTGTAAATTCTTATTTCCCATCCAAAATTCAGCATTTGAAACTGTCATTGCTTCAGATATTGCTTATGCCCAAATATTTTTCTTTTACTTTGCAACTCAAATCATGCATATTGTCCTGCTTGATATTATCCCCTAGGTCACAGAGACAATTTTGCAATTTAACCCACTTGCACCATGGAATTCTGATGTGGCAGCTAAGCAGAAAAACTCAGTGGGAATGAGCACATTAATATTAAAAAGATTAGATTTTAGGGTCAGATAGAATTACCAGAGACAAGATGAAAATTTCCCAATGCTAAAGGTTCAATTTACCAAGAGGGAAATTGTAGCTGGAGGGTTTCTCTCCGGGTCCCACCAAGTCCCTGCAGTCCCACAGCCCATTTATAAAATAAACACACAGATGCTTGTATTATTTAAACTGTTTGGCCTAATGGCTCAGGCTTCTTGCTAGCTATTCTTATATCTTAAATTAACCCATTTTTATTAATCTATATCTTGTCACGTGGCTTGTGGCTTACAGGTACTTTACATCCTGCTTCTCATCAGCCTTCAGATTCCCAGAATTCTCCTCCCTCTTTGTCCCACCTATACTTCCTGCCTGGCTACTGGCCATTCAGCATTTTATTTATCAGTCACTCATCCACAGCAGGAAATCTCAGACATAGAGAAGGACCAACACATAACTGTCTGGAGTGTGGCCATCAATGGACTCTGAGCTCTGCCCTTCCCAGCTCACTTGGTGACAGCTTCCTCAATGTCACACCTTCCCCAGGGTCATCCTCAAGAATGAGGCAGGCTATAAAGACCTACACACTTCAGCCCGATGTGGGAGATAGTCATTTCAGGGCTCTGCAGAATGTTCTAGCATAACCTCCCAGGTGCTGATGTTCAAATTAGGAAAATTGTGTGAAGCAGAGGGCAAGGTTGTGTTCTAGAACCTTATATCCCCAGCACCCATCTCCCTCTTCTACCCCAAAACACACTTGAAAACCGATTTCCCAAACTGCATGAATCAGAATTGAGAATATTGCTCTTCCCAGTTGTCTGTTGAATTCGGAGGACCACCAAGGGCCCCATAAATCCCTATGTCTTTTCCTTCATGGTTGTTGATGTAAGGTACTACACCTTGTCTACTGCTGTAAAGGGGCTATTAGATATACCCCAGACCATTGGGTACACAAACATTTATGCCAAGCTGTCAAGACTCAGAAGCTAGCACTAACAGACCTCACTGGTTCCAGCAACATAACATATAGCAGCATCTGGTCCCATATCATTCTGGCTAGTGAGTTAGAAATACCCCCTGGGACTAACTGCTTCCTATTCCAGATATTTCCCCTTATGTTCAAGCTAGCAGTGTGTTTCCTGTTCATCAGGACGTTGTCCTGGAAACCTTTGAAACAGAGGTGAAGCAATCTGCTTGCTAGCTTGAGGCTATGAAGCCCCTCTTTTCTAAGGGCAAACGTGGGTCTCTTTGGGGCATCTGGCTGCCCACAGACCTTAGTCACTACAACAGAAATGTCCCTGTGAATTGTCACAAAGAGAATTGCAAGTGTGCTACTTTGATGGCTCTTCTCCACAACAATACTGTGGCATTAAATGTGTTTAAAAATCCATCACGGGCTGAGTCTGTAGGCGGTGTATTGTTTTGAATTTGAATCAGCAGTGTAAACAATTTCATGTTTCAAATGAAATTTCTACAAAAACACTCATCCTAGAACATAACATAAAGCACTACAGATTTGACAAATAGGATACGGCTGCTGTGTTTGAAAACACTGGCATAGATGAAAATGTATTATTCACACCGACTCTTTCCTCTGCTTTGAGACTGAAAAATTATTTCTGTGGCCAGCTCTGGAATCTGTGCCTTGACAATAGTGATATGTCCATCTAGCTTGAGTGATATGTGGAAATTCATTCTATATGTCACCACCTTTTTCTCTGGGAATGGCTGTCTCTTCACCTAATCTTTATAATATATATTTGGGATTTCTAATGTTATATAGACTGTCTTCTTGTAGGAACTAGCCTGGAGTTGAGTTTTACCTAAATTAGGACTTGTATTGACTCTTCTCATTGCTGGGACAAAACACTTAAGGTTAATAATGCAACGGAGTAAGGTTCATTTGGATTCATTGATTTGGAAGTTTCTCTCTGTAGTCACTTGGTCCCATTGATTCTGGGCCTGTTATGAGGCAGAACCTCATGGTAGCTGGAGCATGGGTCAAGAGCTATTTACCTCATGGTGGATACGAAACCAAGAGCTGGAGAAAGAAAGTGGCCAGGGAAACTATAACCCAAAGGAAACATTCCCAGTGGCCTACTTTGTCTGGCCAGGTACCACCTCCCAAAGTTTCCAGCCCCTCTTTAAATAACTCTATGAGCTGATAATGAATATAAGAATTAATATAATGCTTGTGGAGGTTGTTTCATAGTCAAAATGTTCTGAGACAGGTAGATGCCTTAAGTCATGTTGTTCAAGAAAGCTCTAATAGTTATAGTCAGAGCAATGGCAGTGACAATGACATCAGACATTGTGGGCCAAGGGACACTGATTCCAGGGTAAGGGTCAAATAGTAAAGTCCCCCTAAAACTAAGAACTAGGAGTTTATGATAAGTGTCAGGCACACCAGAGCCTGGCATTTATGGCTAAAACCATGGACTTTCACAGCAAACTTGAGTCTCAGACTACAACATTTCAGACAATATAGGAGCTCAATGAGTATTAAATCTTTCAACCAATAATGTTTGGTGTTCTCTTCTCTGCCCCAGGCTTAGACCCACTTCTAGAGAGAAACAGTGCTTGTAGCTGTGCCTTGAAGGCATCTGAAAACTTTGCCAAGGACTTGGACCTCACTGCAATATCATGGTCCTTTCAGGGTCAGATTTATCAACTGCCCCTGTAAGCTCTCTGGACCATGGTTGGCTGGCTGTCCCTCACAGGCCAACACTTCTGGGTATCCTAGGGCTTCTCATTCTCCAAGCGTCACTCTTAGATTTACATGCTCATCTGATTTTATCCCTGCTGTGGCAAGTGTTTCAGCAGCCAGGACTCTCCAGCAAAGTACATCCTCTGTGATGGCAGATACTGGTGTGAAGTTCACACATATACACCTTTATTCTCACACACATAGCATGAGAGTCCTTGTAAGACAGAATAAAGAAGCTCTGCTTTGTTGAAAATGGCATAAATACAATGTATTATTAATAAGCAATTGGTTCAAGTGGTTGCTGAAGGTGATGAGTCTAAAGACTGTAGTGTAGATGAGCAGGCTGGAAGGTGGAGTGAGCTGATGGGCTCAGGCACTCTCCATGAATGCTGTCTTCTCTGTTACCTGAAATCTCTTGTGCTCCAGTCTGGGCAAAGGAGCAGACTCCTTTCACATGAAGACTTCTAGGTCCAGTCTGAGTTTCTAGTTTGGTCCCTCATCTCCCCCAGCCAAAAGGTCTGAGGTCTCCACCAGTTAAGTGCCCTATCCCTCCCCACAGCCATCCTTCCTAGCCTAACTAGGAAATGGAGCTTTGGACTTAATTAGTGGCTCCCCCCCCCCCCCCCCCCCCGCCAAATCAATGTTCTATGCAGTCACTGCAGTTCCCTGGAGTCTTTGGCTTATGATACTAAAAATCTAAAACTTGATTGTTTTTTATTTTCTTCTATTAGTTTTCACAGGCTGCTGCCTGTGAGAAATGGCTGATGTGACAATTGGAGGGAGGTCATGGATATGTGTATCTCCTTATCACAGAGGGATTCATTCCAAGACCCCTTCAGTGGAGGCGTGGAACCAAATCCTATAATTGAAGGATTGTTGTTTTCATCTATACTGGGTGTGTATCATACACTGTGGTTATATCTTTTCCAGTTGAAGTAGGATGAAAACTTAGTCTGAATTTCTGTCTTTTCCTCAAAACTTCATGGATAGAATGTTCTGATTGCACACCTTTGCAACTTCAGTATATGAGTTTTTTCACCTGAAATTAAGAAATTAATTTCATTTCCAAAGAGCACCTTATAGATTCTTTCTGGAAGGTCCATCAGCTCAACTGGATTTAGAATCGCTTAGGAGATTGGTGGGATAGACCTTTGGGTGCCTCTGAGGATGTTTCTCAAGAAGATATACTGAGAGTATGAGACTTACCCTGAATATGGGGTTGTCCTCATGGGCTGAGAGCCTCAACACAAAAGGATGAAGCTGGCTCATTGTCTGCATTCTTCCTTTTCTCTGTTTCTTGGTCAACCATGAGGTCCATAGCTCCCTTCCCCTGCATGCTCTGGCTGCCATGACCTGCTGAACTCACGGGGCGAAGCAACCACAGACTGAATTTTCTAAAACCATGAGTGAAAATAAATCCTTCTCTTCTAAAGTTGTTATGTTAGACATTTTGTCCTTAGATCATGAAGAATAATTTGCAAAGGGTCAGTTGGTAAGAGCCAAAGCTGCTTGAATACAAACACTGTAGTGCTGTAATCTGATGATGGAGCGGGCCACTCAGTAACTAATAGGCAGGTGCTTGCTACACAGGCTAGTATCTCTGCTCCGAAGGGAATCTCCATAGCAAAGGTAATGGGAAGAGTCCCATGCCCACCCCCTGACCCCTTTAAGAGTCAGGAGGAGGCCATGCAGAGGGGGCTTAAGAGGCATGAGATCATTTCTCACAAGGATAGATCAGGTGATTATGAAAGACTTCTTGAACATCTCAATCATTTCAATAAAACAGATTTGAAAGGATCACATTGTTTTCCAACTTAAAGACAGAAAAAACTTAAGAAGGGCAGTGAGTGCTCAGACATAGCTCAGCTAAAGTCTGGTGCTCTGACATGCTCTAATTTGGCAGAGTTTTGAAGCAGTTTTTATTAAAGGGTTTTTCAGCCAGGCAGGCATGTAAATGAGGTGATGACATCCTGCAGCTCTGGAGTTGCAGCATCCTTGATGGTGGCACAGCAGAGCAGTTTGTCTTTACTCTGCCTGGCTTGTGAGCCTGGACCAATATATTACCCCGCAGAGCAGAAGATCCAAGAAACAAATCCTTCTGGAAAGCTCAAGAGATTTATAGTCACTGGTTTTTCACCTCCCTCTCCCCAAATATAAGCCAAGCAATCTGATGCTGGGGATGGGACAGGCAGAAGGCTTCTATGACTCAGACAAGACTAGGCACCTGGTAAGTATCAGGCATGATGTGAGGTCCTGGAGATGCTAAAAGATGTGAGAACAGCCCTTTGCTTTAGGAAGGTACAAGGATGCTGAGGGATGAGTACTTGCCCAGCACATGTGGGCCTGGGCTCCAGCAACAACATACAGGGAATTATTATGGGCAGTTAAAACTCAGCACGGTGAGTTCTCAAGTGGTAGATGGGAGGGGCTCTGGCATCCCTTCTGAGGGGCTACTATGGGACACTTTTAAAGAAGATAAGCATGGACAGACTCCTCTAGAAACTGGAATTACTACTTTGAGGAACCAAACAAGAATCACAATTAGGGAATATGCTAATGGGTACTCAAAACATTTTATCTTAAATTAGTACAGAAAGGTCATAGAAAAGGAAGGCAAAGAATATGATATTTCTTCCAAATTGAGTTATGTCAAAAATGTAATCCACAAACACAGTTTTTAGACTGTGTTAGCTGTGCTGCCAGTGATGTATCAGGTGGCTCTTCCTGCTTACTGATTTCAAAAGCCTCCGAAAATGGAAACTCCAGGGGCTGGGCTGATGCTTCAGTGGGTGAAACACTCACCCCGCAAGCATGAGGACCAGAGTTTGGATTCCCAGCATCCATGAAGATGCCAGTTGAAAGAGGCACCTGTAATCCCAGAATGTGGGGGGCACGGATGGAAGTGGTGGAAGAAGACACAAGACATGAACCTCTGCCTTCACACACATGCATGTGTTCCTACATATACCAAGAACACTTACACACACAGGCATACCATACACACATCATATATACACATACCACACACACATATACACATATCATATATACACATACCATACATATATCACATATACATCTACCACACACACATACACACACACACACACACACACACACACACACACACACACACACACCATACATATATGCACAGAACTCTGAAAAAATAATCAGAGTTTAGCCTTCCTTTAAGATTGAACAAAAGTTAAAAATGATTCCTCTTGACACACAGCTTTCGTGTAATGATGACAGACATCCAGCTGGCTAGGCATGGAACATCATTTTCTTTGTTTTGAAGATGGAAAATATCCCCTGTTGTGGTAATAGTACCTAAATGCATAGTGATTCCTTCATTAGTGAGTTGTCTGCAGTTTCTGAAGATGAGGGACTGTGTGAGATGGTTTCCACAAAGTCTGGGAAACAACTTAACTTTAAACATAGGATTGCAAAATATGTAGATGAAATATTTCCTCTGAGATGTAGACTCAAATTCCTGAATTTTCTCACCAAAGACAGTAGAATACTTTTAAAAAATGAAATTTGGAAGTCATTCCTGAATCCTGAGGATCTGGATAACAGTGGCTAGTACATGGCTGTTCCTGGCTCCCCTGTTTAGATTCACCCTCTGCTTAATACACCATTGATGGCTTCCCACAATCACTCTGGCAGTCAAACCTCCAGCTCCAGGGGCTGAAATCTGTCTCTCTCCTTAGGGTGCAGTCCAGGGGTAGATGTTCATGGATTTGTGGTTTGTGGAACTCTCTACCCTTGGAGCCATACATGTCACATGATCAGATGTCCCAACCCAAGACCCACCAAGAGACATCCATTACTTCATGTGATTGCCCTCTTCTTTGATCCCACAGGCTCCCAGCATCCTCTGAGAAATGGTGCCATGAAGTGGCCAGATGTCCCCTCTCTCACAAGGTTATTTTGTATATAATTGTATGTCTGTCTTTGTGTCTTTATAAGGAAAAGTGTGTAGTGGGCTCAGGGAGAAAAATCTCTGAATGTGTGATTTGGTGAGGGCTCTGAACCAAGATGAGGGAGGCAAGCCAATGGAGAAGGGACAGCCAATTTGGGGCCAGGTCAGGAAACACTTAAGCAAATGAAATGAGGAGAGAGTCTGCAAGAGCAGATAGTCCTGGCTGATCATACTTGTTGCCATGGGAACTAGAAGTAGCAACTGCATCAAGGGCTTGCTTGAGAAATCAAATAAGTATGTACAAAGACTACCCATTGGCATTATAAGGTAATAGGAGAAAAAAGGTTCATTTAGCTCACAGGTCTAGAGGTTGAAGAAAATGGCTCAAACTTATGCTAAACTTTGGTGGGGCCACTTAGGTTATGGATGGCATCATGGTGGGAGCACATGAGAGGCAGTGGTGGCCTGGTGAGACAGGGAGGCAGGGAGCAATTCAGGGTGAGGCTTACATTTTATTCCAGTCCATTTCACCCACTGGTTCAGTCAGGTTTCCTGAGAGCCACTTCAAATGCTTCAAAAGGTCAATGATGCAGTGGCCTGACCCCTTCCCACTAAGCCCCACTTCTTGAAGATCCCATAACCCAAGCCTCCAAATACATCCAAACTACAGCACACAGGAGTGAGACCTGATGTATAATGCTTTCTCAATGAACCAAGATCTTTTTTTCCAATTGTAAGGAGCATGCAAACACAGAGAAGATGCCAAGAGGGACTGAGCAAGTCTCAAGGAGACTAAGGAAGTCTCAAGGAGAATGGAGGGAGGCAAAAGACATCTAGTAGGTTGGCAAGTAATTGCTTGGCTTCTTCATGGAGCTGGCCCCTGCTGACACTGCCTCTCTGGGCATCTTTGCTTTTGGTAAGGACCAGAGGTTAACACATGAGGCTTACCCTGACATGACAAGGAGCAGGTCAGGAGATGGAGGAGTGAAAGGGTCCATGGGCACAGGCAAGAGGCTTGTCCTCAGGGGACTCTGAACCTTGCATATTCCTGCTGTCTTCACAGGGTCAGCAGAGCTGTAAGAGTCAAGCTAATTTGAGGCTTTTCAGGAATACAGTTGCTGTGTGAAGCTAGTGTCTCAAGGTCTCTGGGGGTGGAGTGGTGGGAAAGATGGTGTAAGCATCAAAGGGAAGAAACCTCTGATAGAGACATGCTGTTTGCTAGCATGCCTTGTTATTATTATCCCTGGCTGTCATTCACAGGTGCTGGCACTTATCCCCAGCTGCTGTCCCCATGTGGGTCACCAGTGCTCACTGCTCGAAAGCAATGTGTTTATATCAGTGGCTAGATGACATTCCCTACAGGGTCCAGACTTTTCCAAGATGTCAGTCTCATTGATTGGAATTGTAGGCTTTGTTTGTTGAGGTAAAGTTTTATGTGTTTTGTTCTGAACCAATAAAAGTTTCTCAGGCCTGAAGGGACAGAACAGCTCACGAAGTACATGTGACACCAATTGGCTTGCCTGCCCAAGAGCCAGGGCTTTAGAATCTGGTGGGACCCTGTGCTAGAGTCTGTACAGTTGGAGGTGGGAATGTGTACCGACCCTACCCTCCAGGTTTGGAGTTTTTTCTGGCTTTAGTTTACATAGGTCTTGTGTATACAATCATAACCATTGTGAGTTCCTATGTACAGCTGCCCTGCTGTGTCCAGAAAACAGTTTTCTTATAAATAGCAACTGTTCCCAACTATTCTGCTGTTTCTGCCCCCTGCTCCCTTGCTCAATGATCCCCGAGCCTTGGGAGGGAGTAATGTGGTATAGATGTTCCTGAATTCTCAGAGCTTGTAATTTGAACTTTTTGAACAACTTGAAATAGAGGAGTGAGTTGAAATGTTTTAAAAATCAACTGAATTATTTTAACATTTATAATTTAGAGTGTCTCCTCTGCTCCTGTTGTAACAAATGGCCTGGCAGAGAGAAGATTTTTTTAAAGAGAAACAATTGAGCCTCTTCCTTAGGTTATAAGAATATTGAAACACTAGACCCCAAAGAATTAAAATTTTCCCATGATTCCATGCTACGGGAAGGAGAAGTTTGGAGCCCCAGTGTTAGCCAGAGAGGGAATTGTTTTCCAGTTTGGAACACCTTACCAGACAGACTGGTGCCATGATGATGATGGGTCAGTGTAGGACAGGATCACACCTTAACCAGGCAGCTTAATTATGCAAACTTCTTGTTTTCTCTCGAAACTGAAATTCTCAGGGAAGAACCACACCCATGCCTGACCTAACACCCTTGTGCCTCTCCACCAACAGATTTAAAACATGCCTTATCATTTGTTTTGATATTATGAAATTATTACCATGTTGGGATATGGTTTTGGGGTGACCTGAAATCCTGTGTACATTTGGCTCCTGAATAAACTATTTCTTATTCCTGCTTAGGTTAGAGCTAATTTTCTGTGTCAACATACCCTTAAAGCTCTGGGGACATTGCTATGACTGAGGTTCCCCCTGTCCCCCAGCATAGGACTCACTGTTACAACAGCATTGTCTTACCAATGTATTTAAAGGATAGGTCTTTAAAATTCTGGGGGAAAGGATTGGAAGTGAAGAAAAAGTAAATAATCAAACAAACAAACAAACAAACACCAAGGCAAGATATTCAATAGAGGCAAAATCCAAAGCCCTCTGTTTATCTCCTTATACCTTCTTTCTCCTCAAGCTGTGCTTGTGGACATCAGCAATGTTAACTGGATGGTTGCACTCCCCACTATCAATCCTTCCAGCTGTAAGTGATGTGAGTGTCTAGGTTCTTGCTGTTTCCTGCTGAGAGGGAGCTTAGATGGGGTGGAATGCAAGGGCAGGAGGGACCTGACAAGTTATCTGTTGGCTCTGCAATGGGGCCCAGACTGTCTTCCTCTCAGACCTCCTTCAGCTAGTTAACTAAAACCTTGTGTAGAGCTTCTTCGCAGAGAACTACAGCTGAGAGGAGACAGGAAGGGACAGGGAGCAGGGGCAGGTTCAAGAAAGCCTAGGTTACAATTCCACCTCCTTAGATGAACCCAGAAACCCAGTGGTGGAAAGTGGGAGTGACCAAGAGTGGAAGGAGTTTTGATTACCAAATAGTCCATCTGGACAAGTGCCACTCCACCATCAGTGGCTTTCATGTTGGACTTTGCAGAAAAATCACTGAAGGTTCTTGGGTGGCCTGTTTGGCAGTGGGCATTTATGGCAGAGAGCTTCTTAAGGTAAGAGATGACTGGACCCAAATGCTAAGGGTGCCAGGAGTTTGGGGCCTTGTCATGCAGGAGGTGGCCTTCCTGGGGATCCATGGCTGTGGGCGGGCCTGACCTCTTGTTAGCATTCTCACCAGCCACTCTGCACTTTGTCTAAGTCTCTTGGGTTGGGTCAGAAAGGGCAAACCCAAAGAAATGAAATCTGTCTCTTTCCATTTGGCAGTTTGCAAAAGTCTACTAAGATGAAATTGCCTGATATTACTTCTCTAGACCCTCGGCAAACAGCCAGAAGGTGAGGATCTGATTATCCCCTAGATTTTGCCTGGCCCCCTCCCATGATCTGTGAGGAGCAAGGAAGTGGGGTTCAGCCGTCACTCTCCTCCTTTCAGCCCTTTCTCTCACACCCTGTCTGTCTGCAGTCCTTTATGTCACCAAGCCTGTCCCTGAAACAGCCCTCTTTTCTAAGCTCCCGGCCTTGCTCCTGCCCTCTGAGTGGGTTCTTCTCTTGAGAAACTCTGTAACTCATGACCCTGCATTGTAGTTAGAGTTTTCCCCAGTCCCGCTTGGCCCACGGTCAGGACAAATCTTTCTCACCTGCCAGACCCGCAGCTGCTCAGACCCAACCAAGTAAACACACAGAGACTTATATTGCTTACAAACTGTTTGGCCGCAGCAGGCTTCTTGTTATCTAGCTCTTATATCTTAAATTAACCTATTTCTATTAGTCTATAAGTTCCCATGAGGCTCGTGGCTTAACGGTACCTTACATCTCACTTGTCATGGTGGTGGCTGGCAGTGTCTCTCTCCCTCAGCCTTCTAGTTCCCAGAATTCTCCTCTGCTTGTCCCATCTATACTACCTGCCTGGCTACTGGCCAATCAATGTTTTATTTATTAACCAATCAGAGCAACACATTTAACATACAAAACATCACACAGCACTTCACCTTTTTTTTTTTTTTCAAAAAGGAAGGTTTTAACTTTCACATAGCAAAATTACATATAACAAAACAATTATCAAGCAAGAATTACAGTTATAATATCTAGTCTATTTATAATATCTAGTCTAGTTGACAAAATTAAAGAAGATATCCTACCTATCCTATATTTGTGAGTCTAAGGTTTCATATCTAACTTATCTTTTATCATAAATAAGGAAAATTATACCTATCTAGTCTTCAACTACATCAAAGACCCCAGAAGGATATAATATTACCTGAGAAATGGGAAAAGGATGCAAGCAACTTTTGGGAGTCTTGCAAGAGTAGAAAGAGACAGCTGGCAGCCTGGACAGTCATCCAAAGTTCTTTTGTAAAGTTGGGGCATCTGTCTTTAGCCCACAGGATTGAAGTCTCTCAATCAATTCTCTCTGTGTCCTATAGAATGTCTGGCAGTTTCCTCTGCAAAGCAGGAACCTGAAGGACCATTTCGCCAAGCAAAGTTCAGTGGTCACCTTTCTATGGGTCCTGTATGTCCAGTCGATCAAGAAGTCCAGGCAGGAACAGTTTCTTGCCCAAATGGCTATTTTTGCCAAAGTGAGATAAACTCCATATGGAGTGTCTTTGATGCCCATCCTCCTCTCTGAAGTAAATCGGTGCTGCCAGGAGCAGACATGATTCACTGTCCAGAAAGTCTAAATTTTAAAACATTTTAAATGCCATATTTTGTAGGTCTTTGAAGTGTTTGAAGATTACCTATCTATCTGAAATATATCTATGTATACCTAGAAAACTTAACATGCTGCAAGTTTGACTATCATAGAAGACTAATTATTAATCTGTATTTCTTAATTATCCATCAAAATATAAATGAGTTACATAAACATAATACCTCAAATGAGAATAGAAATATATATATGTATATTATATAACAAAATTAAGTTTAAACTTGTATCAATAAACTAAAATCTATACCAATGTAAAACACTTCAAACAAGTTGTTGCTCTTTAAAAGTAGGTTCATTAATCTACTCTTTCATCCTATCATATCTAAACTATCCCCTTTTCTTCTTTAGAAAGAGATCATATTATAATCAACCTGTTTTAAATAAAAATATTGGTTTTTCTCTGTCCCACACCAGAGAGCTCTTCTGATTTGGGACACAAGAATCTCTTAACCCTTTCTTTTAGCAATATGCCTGGGTTTAGAGAAGGAGTGAGCCAATTCCATCTCCAAAGCCAGCTTGGTATATTTGGGAATTTAGGCATACTTACTTACTACTTACTGCTGGAGGGGGGCACTGTATCTTGTGGGGACACAAAGAAAATTTTAGGATTATGGAGTAGTCCATGAGGGTGTATCGTCTGAGCCAGTTGCCTTGAAACCATTCTGGATGTTGGATCATCTGGGCCATGGTGTCATTGGAGACCTTTAAGGGGTCTTGGCTGGTCAAACCTGATGTATCTTAATCTGGAACAAATCTGTAGCCTCTGGCTTTCTGTGGAAACAAAAGCAGAACCTCCTTTCCAAAGCAACATATCCTTATATCCAAATTTTGAAGTTAAGGTACCTTTAAAATATACATATTGGTTTAACTCATCTGCCTTTAAAATCAAATGTCTTTCTGCAGTTAAAAATCTTAAAGACAACACAATCCAGATTCTCTGTGTGATATCCATCTTTACATGGCTTATTTTTTGTATTAATTTTACTGTCTCTTTAAAGACTTTATTTTTTAAAACTATGTATTTCTTTATATAACAGTATATATTCCTTTTTCTCTCTCTTCCAATCCTACGTACATTTTTACACACATTGTAAAGCATTTGAAGTCTTGTTCCATCTGAATCTGTCTTATCGTGAATCTATTGTTTTAAACTGCAGCATTCTAAGACTGAAACAGTGCTGTGGCTGCTGGCCCTGCCCATCTCAGCTTCCCAACATGGTGGTGGTACAGTTTACTGCCAGCTCTGGGAGCCATCAACTCTCAGAAACAGTGGGTCTATGCTTCTATCAAAGCAGCGTGTAGCCCAGAAACCTCTTTTTTTTTTTTTTTAAACTAGCAAAAACTATATCCAACACATGCATAGTGCTCAGCTTAGAGACATCTCTTTGTAACATAGCACATAGTAGGTCAAGCCCTCATGCATGCACACATGCCAGGAACCCGCCATAGAGTAGCTTAAACCTGCAGGCTGCTGCTAACTTGAAAGAGACAACTAGGAAGCTCTTTTTAGCTCTGTTTTAGAATCCTTTTTTTTTCAGGTTTTAGGAAACTCTTGTCAACCTGTTTGGTGCCATTTGTAGCTGAAGTTATAACCCTGTTCCTGCCTGGCTCCCACAGCTGCTCAGACCCAAGCAAGTAAACACACAGAGACTTATATTACTTATAAACTGTATGGCCGTGGTAGGCTTCTTGCTAACTGTTCTTATATCTTAAATCAACACATTTCTACAAATCTATACCTTGCCATGTGGCTCATGGCTTACCAGTATCTTAACATCTTCTCATGGCAGCGGCTGGCAGCCCTCCTCTTCTCTGCTTGTCCTGCCTATACTTCCTGCCTGGCTACTGGCCCATCAGTGTTTTATTTATTAACCAACCAGAGCAACACATTTAACATACAAAACATCCCATAGCACTGCATCCAGGGCTCTTCCACACAGTCTCTGCAGATACACAGCCCAAGAATGCCTGTGGTGGTTTTCACATTGGGGAGGGCTGGGCTATGCATGTCTGGGGACCCTGAGGTCTTGGTAAGAGCCTTCAGCACTTTCCCATATATCAGGATTTACCCTTTTGTGGTCTCAGTTTGCACTTAATTTGGGTGAGGTGACAAAGCTGGTTTCAAGCCTCACAGGAACCTTGACCTTTACTGTGAAGAGTTAATGAAATCAATGTACTGAGCCTCCTCATTTCTATATCTGGAAAAAGGATTTCCTGAGGAAGCCGGTAAGTAATGTGGATCCCCTGGTTTGCACTTACCTGCCTGTGTTAAGTCCTCCATAGCCATCTGATAATGGTGGCAACCATGTAGCCATGGGCAGATAGTTAGGGAGGAGTCTCTGCAGTCTCAATGGAGGCATTGTGGTTGAGCTGGGTTCTTCAGCTGCCTGGCTGTGTCTTCTGGAGGGCTGCTGATGCCTGAGTCCTTTATATCTTGATAGCACATTTCTTGAGGTTTATTTATCTGTGATCAAAGAGATTTTTAAGAGCCACTTGGGGTAATCAAGTGTCTACTGAGCTTGTGAGCTCATCCTTCGCTCCCCCACTCCAGCTTTCCACCATGCTGTGTTCCTTACATGTTTGGGTTATAGCATCAGCTCCTAATTAAAGATCAGAGACAGTCTAGATGGTTCAAATACCAGGACAATTGAGTTTCAAATGTTTTCCTCCACTGATTGAAATGGAGTTGGATGCAAATCTGTACTTATGCACTTGAAATTACAGTCACCACTTCCCTTAGTTCTATTTCAGTTTTTGTTGTCTGTGACTGTCTGAAAAAAGATCTGGAGCAAGCTCAGCCTTTCCTGAGGCAAGCTCATCAGTGCACACTAGGAATGGTGTCCTGCAGAGATGCCCATGACACTGAGCAGCCCTACCAAAGATGGTGCCCTGCAGAGATGCCCATCATGTCCTCCATTTGTTCATTAGTGTGAAAGGAAGTCTCCCTGAGCCCCATTTTCTCTCATAGACTGACTGTTCTATGGCCCAAATGACATCTATTCATACAGCAGGACTCCATGGGTGAATCACTCAGTCACGTGACACCACTCATGCTCCCATGGTAAGCATGGCTCTGGATCCCATTGCTTTCGGGGCTGTCACAGCCATACATCTCACTTTTGGTCATTTGTTTGAGTTATTGCTGCCCAGAGTGGCTTCCCTTTTTGAAGCAGTCATCCATGGGTATCAGGGGCTTGACTCCTGTGTTCACCGTGCATCTTCTGTTGTCTGTGTGGGTCCAATCCCTCAGGCACTCTTGGGGTCCTCTCTTTGGTCCATTGCTTCAAAACCCCAGCCTACACTTGGCTACGTCAACCCTTCCATAGCATAATAAAGTGGGCATATTTAACCCCTCTAACAAGGTCTGGGAAGGAGCTGGCAAAACAAACTAAGGAACTTGCTCTTTGCAGAATCCTGCTGAGCCTGCAGGACCCACAAGGTGGCGCATGAGCTGCAGCCATGAAAGATGGCTGTGGACAACGAAGATGGGAAACCACAAGAAAGGAAGCCAGAGCACCCATCAGGCCAGCTTCTCACGGATCTCACAGTTCCATGCTTAAATATTTCCGTCTTATATCTGTCCCCAGGTTTCTCTACTGTGAAAGCAGGCTCAGTTTTCTGTGGCTTCCCTAATAAAGGACACGACATGTATTTAACTTCTTGATAACTTGATTTCATCCCTTGGACTCCAGCAGGCATTGCATTTGTTTTTAAAGCCCTAGTACCTTTATAGTGATATTCTCCAGTGTTTGTGAGGAAAATCACACGTTCAACAAAGGATTTTATCTAGATTATACAGGGAACTCCCAAACCCCCAAATATATGATCCTTCTAGAAGGAGGACAAAAGGGTGACTTACATGTGACCTCTTGGAAAGACATTTAAGTGTTTTACAGATCTGAAGACAAGAAGATTAGTGAGATACCACCTTACACCTATCAGAATGGCTAAGATAAAAAACACAGAAGACAGCTTATGATGGAGAGGATGTGGAGCAAGGGGAACTCTCCTCCACTGATGGTGGGAATGCAAGCTTGTACAGCCACTTTGGAAATCAATATGGCGCTTCCTTAGAAAATTGGGAATCCATCTCCCCCAAGACCCAGCTGTAGCACTCTTGGGCATGTACCCAAGGAATGCTCAATCATACCACAAGGGCATTTGCTCAGCTATGTTCATATCAGCATTGCTTGTAATAGCCAGAACCTGGAAACAACCTAGATGTCCTTCAACTGAAGAATGGATAAAGAAAATATGGTACATATACACAATGGAGTACTACTCAGCAGAGAAAAACAATAACATCATGAGGTTTGCAGGCAAATGGATGGATCTAGAAAACATCATCCTGAGTGAGGTAAACCCAGATTTGGAAGGACAAACATGGTATGTACTCACTCACAGTAGGATACTAGATGTAAAACAAAGATGGCTAGACTGCTACACAACTCCAGGGAGGCTACCTAGAAAATGGGACCCTAGGAAAGACCCAGGGATCACCCAATGACAGAGAAATGGATGAGATCTACATGAACAACCTGGATGACAGTGGGAGTAATGAAGGGCAAGGTTTGAGGGAAAGAAAGCTTAGGGGAGCAGGAGATCCCAGCTGGATCAACAACAGAAAGGGAGAACAAGGAATAACAGACCATGATAGATGAAGATCACATGAGAACAGGAATAGGCAGAGTGCTGGAGAGGTCCCCAGAAATCCACAATGATACATCCTCTGTAGTCTGCTGGCAATGGTCGAGAGAAAGCTTGATCTGACCTAGTCTGGTGATCAGATGGCCAAACACCATAACATTCGAGATGGAACTCTCATCCAATAACTGATGGAAGTGGATGCAGAGATCCTCAGCCAGACCCCAGGTGGAGCTCCAGGTGTCCAATTGTCGAGAAAGAGGAGGGACTGTAAGAGTGTGAATTGTTGAATCCAAGACTGCAAAAAGCACAGGGACAAATAGCCAAATGAATGGAAGCACATGAATTATGAACCAAAGGCTGTGGAGCCCCCGGCTGGATCAGGTCCTCTGGATAAGTGAGACAATTGAATAGTTTGAACTGTTTGGGAGGCATCCAGGCTGTGGGACCAGGACCTGTCCTTAGTGCATGAGCTGGCTGTTTGGAACCTTGAGCTTACACAGGGACACTTTACTCAGCCTGGAAGGAGGGGACTGGACCTGCCTGTACTGAATCCACTAGGTTTAAATGAATCCCCAGGGGAGTCTTGGCCCTGGAGGAGATGGGAATAGAGGGGAGGGGATGGGGGGGAGGTGGGGTGGGCGCGGGAGTGGGGAGGACGGGAACCCATGGCTGATGTGTAAAATTAAAACACAAATATAATAATAAAAAATAAATATTAAAAAAAAAGATTAGTGTGGGCATGGGTGTGGAAGGGTGTGGGCGTGGCTGTAGGGTGTGTGTGTGTGTGGCTATAGAGGTATGTCGGAGTGGTTGTAGGGGCTATGGGTTTTGCTGTAGAGGGATGTGGATGTGACTGCAGAGGGTTGTGAGTGTGGCTGTAGAGGGGTATGGGTGTGACTGTAGAGGGATATGACTGTAGAGAGGTGTGGGTGTGGCTGTAGAGGGATGGCATAAGGGAACCTTGTGATGTTGGCACAGTTAAATATTATCTTCAGGGTGGTTGCTACATGGAGCTACATGTTAAAATGTCCTAGAGCTGTAAAGATAAGCTTGTGTAGGAATATCCGAATGGCTTTGGAGAAATCAAGGCCCTTCCCTATTTTTGATGTAGTTACATAAGATGCTACCATTGGGGAAAACTGGATGACAGGTACACTGGACTTCCCTGTAAAGTTTTTGCAACTTCCTATGAAGCATTTTGTAATTTGAAAATGTTTAACTACAGAAGTGTGTGTGTGTGTGTGTGTGTGTGTGTGTGTGTGTGTGTGTGTGTTTGTGTGTGTGTATGTGTGTGTATAGGTGTTCATACACATAGTTTTTGCATACATAGAGGCCCAAGGTTTAAGTCAAGTGTCTTCTTGATTGTTCTCCAACTTAATTTTTTGAGACAGAATCTATCGCAGAACCAGAAGTTCATAGATTCAGCTAGACTGGCTGGTCAATGGACTTCAGGTATCCATGTCTCTCCATACTTCTAGCTTTGTGGCTACAGACACACACTGCAGTCAGTGCCCAGCTTTTATGTGGATACTAGGAACTCAGATCCAGGTCCTTGTGTTAACATGGCAAGCATTTTACCCATGGAGCCATCTTACCAGTGCTATGAATCTTTTTAAAGATGTATATATTTAAGATATACAACATGATGTTTTGGTACATACACATAATAAAATGAGGACAGCAGTCAGTCCTTTAATATACCCATCATTCTCACATTTCCCTTCCTCTGTGTGTGTGTGTGTGTGTGTGTGTGTGTGTGTGTGTGTACCCAAAGTCTACTTTCTGAGCACATTTCAATATACTATACCATTATAGTCCTCATTAGATGTCTAGACTTATTCATTCCACATAACTGAATTTTATGTCCTTTGACCAGTGAGTTTTTTCAAAGTAAGGTGAAAAAATGATTTCTAAAATGTGCTGGGGATGAAAAGAATTATGAAAAAGGTTTACAGCAGAAATGGAGTGGTAAGAAGAGCACTGGGCCAGACCTACCATCACTGGATTAAAAGCCTGATGTATCCTTGACAAGGGGATGGTCCCTATCAACGCACTTTGGACCTATGGATTTTAATTGCCTGTTGATACCATGGAGGTTATGGTTATGATAATTTAAAATTTTTACAAAGATACTCTATGGATTCAAGGGACTGTTATTAAGCAAAGCACTTTTCACATCCTGGGGCACAGTCAGTATGTGGTAAATGTTTGCTCCTCTGGAAGCAGATAGCAATTAAATATTTCCAGCTAGCTGAAAGGGAAGATCATGAATGCTCCTCTAACACACAAGTAACACATATTTGAGATTACCAATAAGCCTCTTGACATGTTGTAAATATACATTGGAAGGTCACACTGTACCACATGTGGAGGTACAATTGAAGTATGTTGAAAACAAATATATGTGATTTGAAGATGGCTAAGTCAGTAAAATGTGTAAAACTAGAGAGTTTGGACCTCCAGTTCCTGTGTAAAATGCCAGTTGTGGTAGTGTGCACCTAGAATGATCAGTGAGCAGAAGGTTCACTGACAGACCCTGTTTTCAGGGAGTCAGGTAGAAAGTGAAGAAGATAACCGAAGTCCTACTTGGGCCTCCACATATGTGTTCCAGTGTTCATACACCCACACACTCACATGAATCACTCATGAATCACACACACACACACACACACACACACACACACACACACACACTCCTCTCTCTCATACACACACACACACACACACACACTGTGAATAGTGATTGAGGAAGACACCTTTGAAATTGACCTTTGACCCCCATATTCATGTGTACCCATGAATCCATACACATGTGCACCCCTCCATGACAAACAAGTAAATATATGTTATGTCTTGGTTAGTTTTTGTCAGCTTGACACAAACTAGAGTCACTTGGAAGAGGGAACCTCAGCTGAGGAATCGCCTCCATCAGATTGGCCTACAGGCAAGTCTGTGGGGCATTTTCTTGATCAATGATTGATGTGGGGGGTTTTACTCTTGGGCTGGTGGTCCTGGATATAAGAAATCAGGTTGAGCAAGCCATGGGGAGCAAGTCAGTAAGCAGCATTCCTCCATGGCCTTTGCTTTGGTTCCTGCCTCTAGGTTCCTGCCTTGAGTTCCTGCTCTGATTTCATTCATGACAGACTATAGCTATAAGCTGAAATGACCCCTCTCTTCCCATATGGCTTTTGGTATCTTCAGCAACTAGGATGAAGCTGTAGTCATGTGAACTTGTGTATACATATGGAATGGAAATCCTGCTTATTTTCACATAAAATTTGGACATATTTTCAGTCTTTGACTCCAGACCAGTTGGAAGCCCTCACTTGTGTGTGTGTGTGTGTGTGTGTGTGTGTGTGTGTGTGTGTGTATTTTAGAAACCATTGGAAAAATGAGCTTATTTTAAAAATCTATTTGTGTTTACGTGTGGTGGTTTGAATGAGAAATATCCTCTACAGGCTCATGTGTTGGAAAACTGTCTCCAGTAGGTGATGTTGTTTGGGGAGGTTATGGGAAGTAGAGCCTTGATGGAGGAAGTATGTCACTGGAGACAGGTTTTAAATGTTATAGCCTGGCCCTGCTTCCTGTTCTTTCTCTCCATGAAATGTCAGTCCGCTTCCTATTCCTGCTACCCTGTTCCCCTTCTCATTGCCATGCCTTTTCTGCCACGAAGCACCCTATATCCTGGAAACTCTATAATGGTCAGTCTTCATTCTCAGCTTAACTGGGTTTAGCACCAACTAGGAGACACACCTTTAAGCATATCTGTGAGAGTGTTTCTGGAGAAGTTTAACAGAGTGGAGAAGAACTGCCCTACATGTAGGTGAAGCCATCTCCATTGCAGGCTGGGGTCCTGGACTGAATACAAAGGAGAAAGATTACCAAGCACAGGGATTCATCTCTCTCTACTTCCTGTGTGCTGATAAAGTGTGACCTCTCAGCTTCCTGGACGATATCACAGTACAGAAGAGATGCTGAAAGGGATCTAGGCCTGTGTAGAAGAGGGAGAGGGTAGACACAGGAGGGGCAGAAAGCAAGAGATATTAGAGGTCAGTCAGCCATCACGTGTGTGTGTGTGTGTGTGTGTGTGTGTGTGTGTGTGTGTGTGAGAGAGAGAGAGAGAGAGAGAGAGAGAGAGAGAGAGAGAGTATGTGTGTGTGTGAGAGAGAGTGAGTGAGTGTGTGTGTGTGTGTGTGTGTGTGTGTGTGTGAGAGAGAGAGAGAGAGAGAGAGAGAGAGAGAGAGAGAGAGAGAATGTGTGAGAGAGAGAGAGAGAGAGAGAGAGAGAGAGAGAGAGAGAGAGAGAGAGAGAGAGAGAGAGAGAGAGAGAGTTGGGAAGGGGTCTTCTGGGGATTGAATTCAGGGCCTTGTAGATGCTAGCAAGCATTCTACCTCTGAGCTACGCCCAACCTCAGGCTCGTTCTTTTTGTAGCAACTTGTTTCTGTGAGAAAAACACTAAGAGAGTGTTCCTATACCTGTAGGAAATGCTTCCTTTCCAGGGAGAGGAGAGGTAGAAATCTTGTTACTAAATTCTCCCAACCAGGTCTACCCCATCACTTGGGGACCCTTGTTCTCTGTGCCGTGCCCACTCTGGAAGGACAAACTGACCCAATAGTCTTGGACTCTGTGTTAGTGCAGTTCTTCTTCCTCACCAGGGCAGCTCTTCCACCCAGACCTGCCTAGTTCCTGTTTTCAAGACTGGGGTGTTATGGATACTCCAAGATTATCCTGCTATTATTTATTTGTATTCATTTATTGAGACAGGGTCTCTCTATGTAGCTCTGGCTGGCTTGGAACTCACTCTGAAGACCAGGCTAGCCTGGAACTCACAGAGATCTGCCTGCCTCCACCCTCACCAGCACTGGGATTAATGGCGTGGACCACCAAGTCAGGCTCCTGTTACTTTTGCATTCAACTTCCTTTTTAAACTGAGTTGTGAAACATTTTTCTTTTCTATTGGAAACATTTCCCAGCTGCAAAAAATTAAAACTCAGAGACTGCAAAGCTACTGGGTCCACTCTCCTCCATTCTCACCTGACTCCCAGTGGGCCCATTCTTCTCTGTTCTCACCCCCCCCCAGCCTTTCCTCCCTTCTCATTAAATCTTCTTTTAGCTCTTCCTTCTCAACAGAGTCCCACCTTCAACCATCTGCAGAAATGGGCACACAATGTAGGTTATTTACCCCGTGATCTGGCAGAACCTTCATTTGATGGAGGGAGTGCCATCCTCTAATTATTCACACAGTGTGAAAAATAAATGGAACTTGTTAGTGAGGATGCCATTTGCCAATTAACTCGCTTTCAAGATATTTCCTTATTGGTTAGTAACATTGGATTCTGGCTCGTTGACGGTCTCAGGTATTTAAATTTAGTGGCTGCTTCCTTTTTTTCTTGTGTATTGCTATTTTTTATGAACTCTGTGAGAATTTCATACAATGCATTTGACCACATCCATTCTCAGTTCCTCCCCCTAAGTCCTTATATATCTGCCCCACCTCCTTTCTCTCCCTAACACCGTGTCCTTTTCTTCTTCTAATTTAATAACCACTGTCAATTTTTTGCTGTCCATACCTGCACTTTTGGGTGTGCGGCCATCCTCTGGAATGTGGGTGACCTCCTAGGACCCGCTGCTGATTGCCTGGCTGGTTTCTGTGAGCAGGGCAGAGGGTAGGAAACAAGGAAGCATAGTTTCCCAGGACTTGTAAAAGAGCCCATATTTTAAGGCTGAATTTGTTAAGAAGAAGGTTCTAGAAGGATATTGAGCTGTTTGAGCTGATTATCTTGACATAAGCTTTCTGGGTGATGTTCTGGTGGTTGTATGTCAGTCTAGCTAATGATGGCAGATTGTGTTGCTGAGGAGAGTTTTAAAGCAGCGTCTCTCATTCATCAGCTCCATTTCACAGTTGTGCTTGAACTGGGACATTCCTAGCTCAGATTGGCTGAACTCTAAACCAATTGAAATGGAGTTAAGACACAGGCTGAAGACACCTCCAAACCTAGAAGTCACCTAACTGAGACTATCAAAGAGAAAGGGTGGTCCTAAACATGCAGAGGGCACACCCTTTTCCCCCTTCTCTATCCTTGCCTCACACACACCTCAGGTTCTTTTTAGCCCAGCTTCTTAAGAGGCAGGCCAGGACCCAGTACAGGATGGCAGAACTGAACATGGGGTTCCAAACATACAACATGTGCACTTCACACCTGCACACGCCAACTCTTCACACAACCACCCAGCACTGCCCGAACCACTTCTCACATTCGAGATTACACAAGTCATGGGCTGCAGGGTTCTTATTGAGTGTACGAAGTTCTTCCCCTGTAAAGGCATCATGTTCTAGTTCAGAGCGTTCATGCCAATAGTTGAAACTGGCTCAATAAATAAATGCATTTTATTATTATTTTATTTTATTTTCATTTTTATTCATTTATTACTTTTTCTTGAGAATTTCATACCTGAGTAGTGTATTTACATCACTTCGGCCACACACTCTCCCCTGTGTGGGAGAGTCTAACTCCTCCTGTGTCCCTCTCTCAAATTCATGATCTCTTCTTCATTCATATGTATATATGGAGATATATAAGCTGCTGAATTAGTTTTGTGTTGCTCATATGTATATGCGTTTAGGGCTGACTGCTTAGATTGGATAATCTAAAGAAAGATTGTGAGAGCCTCAGGACCTGGATATCTGCCATGAGACAGTGTTAGGGAGCTGTACCCATGGCATCTTAACAATATGGTCACCTAAACAAGACCTCTACAATGACAATAAGCTGGCATCCCAGTGTGGATGAGGGAAGTCTCACAAGGCCCCACCCCCTAGATGAAGAGCTACAGGCAATTAATGTCTACCTAGAGGGAGAATCAGAACAGTCCATCTACGATGAGCCCCCTGATGAATCCCATTTGAATGAACTGCTTTTGAGGATGGAGAGTGAGGGGTGGGCCTTCAGCTGGCCCTGTGAAGAGCAGATGTACTTCTTGTGGGTGATGGACATGCTCATTTCTTGAACTTTCACTTTGAAGGACTATGTCATCTTCTAAGCATGTGTGTGCCACCACTGAGTTGGTGGGAAATGTTTACACTCTCTTGTCCCCAAGGTGTCCTCAAAGGTGTCTTTGTAAGGCAACTGTTTATTATGATAGTGTTGTGCTTCCCAGGCTCTCCTGGCTTCTGTTACTGGTACTCCAGTGCACGTGAGGAGGGTGCAGTTAGCCAGGAAGGAGGGAAGTTAGGGGCTGTGGTTCCCACTGAGCTCCAGGCAGCCTGTCTTCTGTATTCCTAACTGTCCAGGCAGCCCCATGGCTCATTCTGTCTGCTACAGACCTGCTTCATGCCTGGTGCTGGGATTGACATCTGCCATGCTGGGACATTGCCATCCAGGCCTCGTGACTTTCTCTAGCACACTGTGTGCCTGGATAGGCGATTCCCACAACTCCATGCTTAAAGTCCTGGCCCGGTTTCTCTTTCCGATCCTAACTGATGATGCTCATCTAGTTTCTCAGCAATTCTTCTATTGATTAAAAGATAACTGTGCTCTAGAGGACAGAAGGAAGGGGAGGAGGTGGCCTGGCGGAGGGCAGATGACAGGCACTAAAACACAGCTACGTGGGAGGAATGTGTCCTAGTGGGCCACGGCTCAGCAGAGCTAACCCCAGTCACGACATTCTATCATATCTCTCGTAATCAGAAGAGAGGCGAAGGAAGGTTCCCAATTCAGGTGATAAATACTTAAGGAGACAGGGATGTTGAGCTCCTTGGCTTGCCCCCAATCCCAGGCAAATACTTGTCTATTTTCTGGGTTTAAGCTTCCCCCCAAAATGTTGCTACTTCTGCATGATGGACATTGTTGGAACTGGAGATTGAAAGGCACAAAGAGAAGTGAGAGTATTGTGTGTGGTCTTGAAATTTGGTGACTGCCGAAAATGTATGTGAGAGGTGTCTTTCCTACCCTGAGCTCCGAAAGAAGGTGACATCAGAGTGGAAACATCGCTTCTGGCAGTGCTTAAAAACCGGATTCTTTGCCGACATGAGCTCTGTCATGTCAGAGCAGCAAGATGGTGGCAGCAAGCGAGGAGTTAAACTTGAACCGTATACAAGGTTGGCATTTCACATCAGAGCCCCTCATGGTGCCCGGCTAGGAGTGCAGGGCTGCCTTGAAGGAGAGAGAGCTGACTGAAGCCTCCCACAGTCCTCTCAAGAGCATTGGTGCCCTAAAATTCCTTAGATTTGGTATCACGGTTGAACATTTTCAGCAGCCTCAGCTCAGGTTTTCAAAGTGGAGTGAAATGGCCCTGACTTGAGATTGCATTGACTGAATCAGAATGCCAAGCATTACTCAGGGCTGCCGCCATGTCTTGCCTACACCAGGAGTTTCTGATGGGAACCGATTTTAGAAATTGGATTAGGAGGGCCCTCATCGGATGCTGCTCTGTGCCCTGAGCGATGGTTCTTTAGGCAAAGCACAGTGTGGCCTCCACTTAAGCCCTGCAATGGCCTCATACAATTTGATGGATCGTTTAGCATTTATCAGCCTCTGAAGCTCCATGCCCAGAAGTGACATTTCCCTGGAATCAAAGTCTTTAAAAGCTTGCAGGAGCACTAGATGAGATGGGCGGGTGATTTATTGGGCTGCTAGGCGATTCGAAGTTTCTTTGACTGTGGCACAAATGGCGCTTAGTGCCCTGGATGATGATAAATGATGTTCTCGTAGGAGTGTGACCCCAGAGAAGGTCTGCTTCAGTGTGGTGAGCCAGACAATTTCCTTGGTATAGAATAAAGTTCCCAGCATTTTCTTCTTTGAAGGGGAATCATGGACCCTTTGAGGATTGAGTGAAATATAAAACTATGGATCCTTTCACTAGCAAAATGCATTTGTGAACTGGGAAAATGGCTCAGTCAGCAATGTGCCTGCCATACAATTGTGAGTACATGAGTTCAGA
This sequence comes from Onychomys torridus, assembly GCF_903995425.1. Classification (NCBI taxonomy): domain Eukaryota; kingdom Metazoa; phylum Chordata; class Mammalia; order Rodentia; family Cricetidae; genus Onychomys; species Onychomys torridus. Next base: position 2,913,131 of record NC_050445.1, read on the forward strand.
TCCTTAGCATCCATGCAAAAGCTGGAAACAGTAGCACGTGTTTATCTCCCTAGCATTGTGTAGGAAGCACAGAAAGGACTATCCCTGGGGCTCATTAGCCAGCATACTCAAGTTAAGTTAATGAACTTGAGTTCAGTGAGAAACCATAAAGTGGAGGGTGATAACTGACTTTAACCTGTGGTCTTCAAATGTATGATACACATGTGCATACACACCAGCACATATCACACATGGACATGAAAACCACACACACTCACACACATGCATTTGCACTTAATTGTATGTATAGGCTCTGTAGGAACCATGGGCTACCAATGAAGGATTGACCAATTAGCTTACATCTTGCTTGTGGTGGTGGATGCTGGAGAAATTGGAAGACACCCTGTGCTGGGTTGGCCTTCTAAGATGTGTTCTGCATATACTGGAAAGCTGCTCCAGGCAGCATATGATCACAGCAAGTCAGTATGTGCTAAGGCAAAACCTCCTCAGCGCTACAGCTTCACTGCTGCACTTATTTACTGTGTGTGTGCGCGCAGGGGCATGTGCGCAGTTGTCATGGCACATTATGTGGAGGTCAGAGGACAACTTGTGGGAATCACTTCTCTCCTTCCACCATGTGGGACCCAGGGATGGAACTCAGGTTGTCAGGCTTGATGGCAATGCCTTTACCCATTAAGTCCTTGTGCCAGCCCCCATGGGGTAGCTGCTTTGCAGATAGCTGGATTTAATGCTGTCTGCTATATTTGCATTTCATTTCAGACATTTCTGTGTGGTTTGCTCTCCTACCACAGTCTGGAAACCTTCAACACTTATCAGCAGCTTCATCTTTCCAAACATCGTATTTCTATTCTTCCTCTTCTGTGGTGCCCTGTAGCATCTTCTCCAGTGGCTGCTCCATCTGGGATATCTCACCCTGTCTCTCCTCTGGCCTCTGCTCTGTGGCCTCCTTTGCTGGTTCCTGGTCAGCCTACATCGTAACTGTCCTGTGTCCTGGAACTTCTACCTGTGACCTTATTTCATCCTGCTCTGCGCTTCTTCTCTAGACAAGCCCATCCAGTTTTGTTGTTTTAAGGTTCCCCTGGATACTGGTGTCTCTGACACTGGTCAGCATGGTGAACTCTGTTCCATGAATCCAGCCAATTACTTCAGATATATAGTTGGGTAAATGAGCATTTGCATAAAGGACTCTAGAGGAGAAGTACTCTGGAGTCCAGGAGGAGAGGAACACAGTGTTTAGCTGAGTGCTTGCGGCACATCCTTAGTGCTTTTTCTAGCTTACCTTATCTTGGCAACCAAGCCCATCTGACGATGCAGTCGGAATTCTAGCTCCTGAACCTCTAGTATTCCTCTGGCTCTCTCTGTGTGCTTTACAGTGGACCAAAGCAACTACACTTCTCCAGTGTAAGCACAGTAGTTTCCTTGCTGCTCTTCTGTGACATTTTAAGCATCCTCCTGCAGCACCCAATGTGACCTCATAACAGCTGTAGCACATGCTACTAAATTTCCTTCTAAAACCAGGGCCTTCTCACTGCTGGGATGAGAGGAAAACAGAAAGCTTCCTTCCATTCCTGTTTCTCCCCAGCCAGCTTCTGTCTTATATCCGTGTGTGCGCGCGCGCGCGCGCATGCTCATAGGGAGGACAGAGGTCAATGCATGGTATCTTCTTCAATCTCTGTCCACTTCACATTTGGGACCAGGTCAGTCATGGAACTTGTTGCTTACTGACTTAGCAAGTCTCTGGGATCCCACTGACTCTGTTTCTCCTGGACTGGCATTCTAATTTGTTGTTGCCATGTCTGGCTTATTTATGTGAGTACTGGGGATCAACCTCAGGCCGTGCACTTGTGCCCTGACGGATAGAGCCACCTCCCTAGTCTGCTATCTCACGCTCTCAGATTCTGTACTTCATTATCGCTAACTTCAGTTAGTGGCTGCGGTGGTTTGAATGATAATGTCCCCCATAGTCTTGGGGATTTAAATGCTTTGTCCCTGGTTGGAAATCCTGAGGGCCTGGTTGGAGGAAGTGTGTCCCTGGAGGGAGGTGATCTTTAAACTCTCAAAACTCCAGTCAAGTTTGATCTCTCTCTGCTTCCTGTTTATGGTTTCAGATGTGAGCCCTCAGCCTTTCCTGCTCCCGAGTCTGCTGCCTGCCGCTGTGATTGCCTGCCATGATGGACCCTTCACCGAGCAGTAAGCCCAGATAAAATCTGCTGTTAAGTTGCCTCCATGGCATTTTACTGCAGCAATAGAAAAGTAACTAATACAGTGGCTGGCTTCTATTTTTTTATCACGTGGGCAGCTTAACTCCTTTGGGGCTAGAGAAGAGTTCTAGGGAAATTACAAGACAAATCAACTATTCTTCCCCCCACCCCACCCCTATGCTGACTTACTGCTCCAGTCAGATGTAAGCTCTTTGGGAACAGGGAACCAATTAACAGTGCCTGTAGCCTCCTCCCTCCCCCGCCCCTGGCCTTCTGCTCCATTCCATCTCTGGAGTAACTTGCACTAATCCTCCAGCTGTGTCAAGTGCTGGGCGCTCGGAGGGAGTTAGATGTCGGGGCAGCTTCTCTCTTAGTGTAGAACTGTGAGGCAGAATGAAGGGAGGAATGAGGAACTGTAGCGGTAAAAGAGATGTGTCAATGCAGATTTCCAATTTGGGCAGAACTGCATCATTCTAATGAATTTTGAAAACTATGGCAAGCTAACTTCATTGCTTTTGGGTTAGTAATTGACAAAATAGTGTCTTAGTTGCTTGCAAGAATAAATATAATTTCCCAAAGTGCTTAGCTGTCTCGCAGTCTGTAGCTAGGAGAATCAACCTTAATAGAAAATAATGATATTCCTAACTAGAATGGACAAGATGCAAGGTAAACCCTTGCCTGTCTGCCTTTCCCCTGATAGACATCTTCTGCTCGTTTTGGCTAATACATGGTAGAATGGCAAGTCAAAGACCATTAATGGAGAAATTCTTGCTGTTTGAGGCTCCCCACTCAGATTTAAACACAGCCACTAAAATGAGGTGTGTGGCATGGCCCTCGATGCTGCCACGCTCTGGAGTGGAGAACAGACTGTACAACATCTTTGCTTCAAAGCATTGTCTTAGGAAAACAGAAAGCAAATGACTGCTGGGTTATGGCCCAGCGCCTCCTCGCCAGTGCGAGTACAGTGATCCACCAGGTGGGAACTGTGCACAGAGCTTAGGGCTCTGAACATAGAAAGCAATTTGAGCACATCTTGTAAATTTCAAGTTGTTGATTCTAAGAGAACTGAGCAACTTGATTCATCTTAGGCAGAAGTAGGCTATTTCTACCCTAATTAACACTCTTAAAGGGTTTGTGGGAATGAGTGCCCTAGTGGCAGCTGAAACGTAAACGTACACAAGATAAAGTCTATAAATATGTATAAAATATATAAACATATATAATACATACAGTATATTTAAAACGTATTTAAAATATAAAGCTTCTTTTCTCCTCAAATATAGAATCAGAGGAACTAGAGGCAAATGTGAGATTCTTTTGATTTGTAGACAATGACAATCACACTGGGAACCTGCATCCAGGGCCTTCCCCAGACCCTTATTGTTCATTGTGGTAAAATAAATATATCGTAAAGTTTCCTATCCTGACTGTTTCAAGTGTGCAGTTCATTGGATTGTGTACATGCATAATGTTGAGTGGTCATCGCACCATCCACCTCCAAACCTCTTCATCTTACACAGTGAAAGCTCTTTACCCATAAACAATGGCTCCCTACTCCCTCCAGCCCACAGTAATACCATCCCTTCTCTATACATTTTAGGAATACTTTACAAGAAGCCCATTTGCTTTTGTGAATGGCTTATTTCAGCATACCATCCTCAACTGCATCCAGGTTGTCCCAGGATTGTCCCAGGTTGTCCCTGTTAGGACTCTACAGCATGGGCAGACTGCATTTGCTTATCTGTCAATGGGTACTTGAGTCATTTCTATGTTTTTTTTTTCTTTTTCAGAAACTGCCATGCTATTCTCCATGGTGGGCATACCACCACTGTCCAGTTCCATCACACTGTGCAGATCTCCAGTCTCTCCCATTCTGCCCATGTTTTTTATTTTTCTGGGCTTTCTGCTTGTTTTCAGTGTTCCATGAGTCTTTGAGACAATGGCATACATGTCTAATGTATGGTTGGGCGGTCAGTTGTCGCTTATAATCAGCAGCATGAAGCCACCTCAAGTGTAATAGAATTAATATTACATTACAGCTTTGATTTTTTGGCTTTAATTGCTATTTAAGAATTCATACATGTATAAACATGTTTCAATCAAATCCATCCCATGCCCTTCCTTCCCTTTGTTCCCTCCCCATCCCTCCCTGACTTTCCCTCTCAGCCTCACTATCTGTTTTAAAGTACACTGCATCTAGTTGGTGCTGCCAGCACGTGCTGGGTGGAGGACCACCTCCTGGAGCACCGGTAGCATCTCAGGTGCTGCATCCTTGAAGAAAGCTGACTCTTCCTTGCCCAGCATCCATCAATTGCCAGTGCTCCTCAGGTAGGGGTTTAGGTTTATGAACCTCTCCCCTGTCTCCTATGGAACTTTGACTGATTTGATCATGCGTAAGTCTTGGGCGCATAGTTATGGTTGTTGTGAATTCTGTGTGTAATGGCCCTGTCATGCTTACAAACACTGTTTTGCTGCAAATGTCCACTACTTGTGGCTCTTATGATCTTTTTGCCTCCTTTTCCTCAATGATCCCTGAGTCTTGGGAGTAGAGGGTCTATGATATAGATGCTCCGTTTAGAGATGAGCACTCCACAGTCTCATACTCAATGTGTGCATTTGGATGGTCTCTCTCTCTCATATATATAATTTGATTAGTTATATCTTCTTGATATATTTAACAGCTAATTTGTGTCTGCCCTTTGCCTTCTATCACTTAACAAAGACTTGAAATATAGTTTGTCTGGTATCAACACAACCACATCTGCTCTTTATTGGTTACTTTCATAGAATATTTTTTTCTAACTTGTGCTGTTGATTTGAAAGTAAATTTCTTATAGACAATATGCAATTAGTTGGATCATGTGTTTTTTTAAATCTACTCTGTGGATCCTTGTCTTTGATTGGAACATTTAATCCACTATATCTCAATTAATTATTCATTAAGAAGGCCCTATATTTTTTAATTTCCCAATTTGTTTTCCATATTTCTCTATAACTTCTTTTGTTCCTTGCTTCTTGTATTTCTGTCTTCTTTTGATTTTAGCTTACCTTTTTGGTAATGAAATGTTGACATACTTTATCATTTTCTTTTGTGTATATTATTTAGCTATTTTCTTTGTAGTTGCCATGGAGATTACATTTAGCATTCAAAAGTCTTAACAGCCTAATTTGAATTTATAGTAGTTTAGTTTCAGTGTCATGCAAATGCTTTGCCCCTGAACAGCTCCACCTCATGTCTTTCAATTTTGTTCACGCCACAGAATTACATTCTTAGGTATCACATATTTGAAAACATAATTCTTTTTAAATGTAATAGTGTTACAAATTGTACAGGGAACACAGTGTGGAGTTACAAACCAAAATTATAATAATGCTGGCTTTTAGACTAATCTTAAAAAAAAAATTAGTGTCTTAAGTCATACAGAAAACAAAAACAGAGCTACCAACTATGGTTATTTAAACATTTGCCTTGTGATTGCCCATGGACTAAGCTTCATTGAGATCTCCATATTGTTCTACAGCTTTGAATTACTGTCTAGTGTCCTTTCATCTTGCCCTATAGGACTCTCTTGAGCATTTCTCATTAGGCCTAGTTGTATGAACCCATCAGTTCCATCTAACTAGAATGCTCTCCATAATCTAACTGGCTTCACATTTTTGATTTTTTTCTCCAGCATGCTGAGTTTTCATTATGTCCTATTCTTCTTCACATTTAAAGAAATGCTTTTTGGATGTAGGAATTTTGTTTGATCATTTTTTCTTCTTCTAGTATTATTAATCAGTCATCCTGGTAGCTCCTGGCTATGGAAGTTTCTGATGAGAAACCCACTGTTAATCTTATTGAAAGTTGCTTGTATGTGACAAGTTACTTTTTCCTTTTTGTTTTTGAGAGTCTAGCCTTCAATAGTTTGGTGGTTATATGACTTGGTGTGGGTCTCTTGAGTTCATCTTACTTAGAGTTTGTTCCATACCTTTAAGGTTTATATTCTGGCCATCCTCAAATTAGAGAAAATTTCAGTCATTATTTCTTGACTATTTCTCTACCCAGTCTCTCACTCTTCTCCTTCTGGTATCCTGTAATACATATCTTAGCTCCTGTCACAGTTTTCCAAAGTGCTGTTGGTTGTGTTTACTTATATTTTTTTCTTCCTTTTCCTGAGACTTGATAATTTCTATAATCTGATCTTCATGTTCATCTTATTTCCTCTTAAGTCGAATCTTTCTAGTGTTTCCAACAGTCAGTTATTAGACTTTTCAGCTCTATAATTTCCTCTTTAGTTTCTTGTAGGTTAATGGCTCTTTTAGCATCTCCGTTGTTTGTTATTTTCTTGATTTCTTCTGAGTCTTAGTTTCTCAAGCATCTCAAGTAATTTTAAAGTCTTTGGTAGATCTCCCATCAAGTCCTTTTTGGAGACAATATATATTAATTACTTTTTCATTTGACTGTACCATACTTTTTATATGCCTTCTGATATTTTATAGAAATTAGACACTTAAATCTAATAATGTGATAATTTTGGAATTCCAGCCCTCTTTGTTCTTCAGAATTTGATATTGTTTACTTTTTAAAAAGTTATTCTTTTAGGCTCTTTGTGCCCTATGACCATTCTGAAGTACAAACTTAAAGTTATCTCTAGAATTTTATGAAATCCATGGTCATGTATGATGACTTGCTGATTTTCTGTTTATGCAATTGTTTTTAATGTCCTAATGTTTAGTATCTGGTTATTGAAGCAGGGAATGAAAAAACACAGTCGGTGGGAATGGAATTCGTTGTTTAAGTTCCCTGGAAGTCACTTCCACCAGAGCGAGAGGGACTTATAACAGTAGTCCAACAATGTGACAGGTCCAACCACAGCTGCTGTTTTTTCTTTGTTCCTGAGGCCAGGAGCCATAATCAGTGGCCAGAATATGGTCCTCTACACTCAGACAACAGATCAATTTCTGTCCACTTCAGCTCCTGCAGATTGTGCTCAGACTGCTCCAGTAATGCACATGCAGTTGGCTGCCATGGATGGGGCTGCGAGTGAGGGGTGGCTAGCTGCTGCTGTGCTAAGAGCTAAAACTGACCAAATTTAACAGTTTACTGTGTAAGCCTTCCCTGTAGTGTAAGATTTCAGTAGGCTCCAGAGGAGGAACAGTTAGAGCAGCAGACCTTTGTCAAGGCATCATAGTCTACAAGGAAGATAGATTCATGGGGCTTCCTTTTCCATTGTCTTTTCAGAATCCTCCCAGGGGTTCTGTGTGGAGGCTGCCCTCATTGAGAGGACTGTAGCTAGTTGAGATTATGTACCACTGAAGACATTATGTTTAATGCTTGTACAAGATTAAAGGCACTTGTGCCCCCAGCAGCATGGCAGATAGGTAGTTTTAAAGTTTCCTGTGTAGATGGAGGCACAGAATGACTTTATCTTTTAAACATGAAAGGAATTTCCCTAGGATTTTAAGATAAATCAGTTCTAGTAATTTAGTTAACCAAAAATGATATGAGTTCATGTATTGATTAATTTTAACTGCCAACTTGATACAGAATCACCAGGGAAGAGTCTTAATGATAAGTTATATAGCTCAGGTTGGCCTCTGGGCATCCTGTGGAGGAATTGTCTTGTTAATTGACATAGAAAGACCTATTCCATGTGGGAGGCACCATTCCCTAGGCAGGGGATCCTCCTGAACAGTGTAAGAGAGGAGAAAGCTAGCTGAGAGCAAGTGAGCAAGTGTACAGACACACATCTATTATCTCCCAGCTCTTGACTATAGGTGTGGTGCTTAAAGTTCCTACATAACTTCCCCACCATAATGTACTGTGCTTGGAATGATAGCCCCAAACTCCTCTTCCTTTTTCAAGTTGGTTTTTGTCAGTTGTTTTTTTCACAGCAACAGAAATGAAACTAAAATAGTCCATCCCAAAACTTGATTCAGAGTGAGGTTTGGCTGTCCCTAAGTATGATATGTGAGCTCCAAGTTCAGAGATGCAGCACCATGGAAGGGACTCAAGATGAAAGATGTGGAGGTGGCTCAGCAGCTCTTCTGGCAGAGAAGTTTGAAAACCACCATTTGCTATGTAGGTCAGAGGGGCCATGTATGAAGCCTTTCTGAGGGCCCTTTCTATGTTCAAGTCTCTGGCAAACTCCCCTATGATTACACGGCTTGTATGGATCTAGCAGATACTTTTACTTAATCTTACAGAGAAATTTGTGTTGCATTAGGTAATTAATGCTTTGATTTGAAGACAGCCTAGATGAGAGCCTTGCCATTTCCATTGGGGCTACATTTTCTTCATTATAACCATTTCGAAGTCTCTACTACTCAATTACTTTGATGAAGTCTTTAGGTCAGAACAAAACAACCAAATGAAAAAAACCTTCTAATTTCTAGTCCTATGATTTACACTTTATTATTATGTCTATAAGACCCAACAAAGTATGAATTTCACTTCTTACAGGTGACACTGTATTTCTACTTGAATTTAATTCAACTTAGATCTTCATTATCGAGTACCATCTAAGGGCCAGAAGACTGTGACCTCTATTTCAGACCTTGCCATTTCCCGCTGTGCTAATGACTTACTCTTCATGAGACATCAGATCTGTGAAGTTGGATAATGTCCTTGTTATTTCCTGGTATCATTGGATTAATCATGTGTTAAAGTTCCTTGTATGTATGAACTACTGTAGGAAAAGGCTATCGTTACTGCTGTTATTACATATGAACCCACAATAGCCAGTAACAACGTCTATGCTAGACTGAAAACTGGAAGAACAATTAGTATTAGTTACTTTTCTGTTACTGTGATTAAAAAGCCATGACCTAATGTGATGTTTGGAAGAAAGGGTTCATTTTGGATATGGTTCCAGAAGGAGAGAGAGAGAGAGAGAGTCCATAATGGCACAGGAGGCATCAGGGGGCTGGAGCTGGAAGCTGATCAGTCACGCCTTCAACTACATGCAGAAAACATAATTGAACCAGAAGTGGGGTGAGGCTGTGAGCACTCAGAGTCTCACTCCCAACAATGTTTGTCCTCCAGTGAATCTCCACCTCCTAGAGGGTCCATAGTTTCCCAAGTCAGCACCACTAACTAGGGACCAAGTGTTCAAAACCTGAGCCAAGGAGGACATTTCTCATTCAAACCACAGCAATGACCCAAGTGTCACACCTGGCTCCTTCTGTATTTCTCATGTCACAGAAAACAAAAGGAGATTGAGCCAGATATTAAAAGCCAAACAAAAAACTCATGCTGGCCTACTCGTCCCTGCTGTTGGCACAGCATTTGCTGGTCCAGCTGCTTTATGATTGTCTGCAGGGTACATCACCTCAATTGCTTCTTCCTCACAGAGTCTGGGTGATCTTATAAATTCAGAGGAACATTTGACCTGCAAGCAGAATTGATGTGGATGTTTTTCCCTTCAGTTTCCATCAGTCCAGGGATTCTGTAGAGATCAATAATGAACATATCATGGGAAGCACTTGGCAGCCTGTTGTCAACTTGAAACCTCCAGAAACTGGATGCCAGTGTTTGGCCTGCTCTCGATTCTCAGTTTGGCACATTGTCTGTCTGTCCTCTTGAGTGGCTTCTGTCATTACTAGCACTGGGTCCCAACAGTAGCAAAGGGGTACCATTTTAAATGAAAAGGCAGGACAGCTTTCCCAGCTGTGCCCTCCCTTCTGCCTGCCTGGCTGACTTCCTCCGCCCCAGCTCTTTTCACTCTGTACCAGGTCACTGTCTGGAGGAGAGTTAGCTGCTGCCACCATTCCTGGATGCCTCATCTTTGAGCCAGCCTCCTGCACTGCTGTGAAGCAGGGAGTGGCTTCATCACCTGGAAGGGGCTCCCCTCTGTCAGGGGCTCCCCTCAGCCAGGGGCTCCCCTCACTGTGAGCTGCCATCAGTCAGGGGCTGAGGTTCCATTTCTAACTCCTCACAAGGGAGTGATCTAGCACTCCCAGTCAATTTCTAGATCCTACAAAGCCTCTCTCTCATGTAGCTTTCCCGTCCTTGGTGTTGGGAGACCCATGTGATGCTATATGATGGAAGCACATAGTTTCCATGATTTTAGTTGCAGCTGTTGTGGCCCATAAGCAACACAACAGGCTCTGCAGGTGGCCGTGGAAGAGCAGTGCCTGGTCTGTGCTAAGCACTGCAGCCAGGCTTGGAGTCTCATTTACATCTCCCATCATCATTCTATTGAAACCTTTCTATCACAGCACGAGTGGACAGGTTCTGTCTGCACCCTTCTAGAAGCCCTTCTGACCAGCTGGGGTTGGGAATACATTTTTCCCCTGATTAAATATGTGTAGTACCCCCTATAGTAAGTAGTGTATTCTCAGTACCACCCCATAATTTAACATGATGTTCTTTCTTCTAGCCAATATATTTATGATAGGTGGGGAAAACCTAGACCAGAAATCACTTCAGAGCTGTAGATTTGGGAATTGTGAGAATTGGATCAGATATCTATCTATCTATCTATCTATCTATCTATCTATCTATCTATCTATCTATCATCCATCTGTCTATCTATCATCTATCCTATCTATCCACTCACCCTTCTTATCTTCTTTCTATCAATGAATTGATCCATCATCTATCTTTTATTGGCTACCATACCTATCTATATTTAGCCTTGTCTCTTGGTCTACCATCTATCTGAGAAGGCCAGGCCAGGTAGATTGTATAACTTGGCTCACCAGGTGAAAAAGTCCCATAATATGCTGCCTGTGAGCTAGAGAGCCAGGGCAACCATGGATGCTTCAGTCTTCGCCCAAAGGGCTGTGACTCAGGTGTCTTAACATCTGAAGGCAGATGGTAAATATTCTAGACTTAGAAGAGTGAAATCGGGTTGGGGATTTAGCTCAGTGGTAGAGCACTTGCCTAGCAAGCGCAAGGCCCTGGGTTTAGTCCTCAGCTCCAAAAACAAACAAACAAACAAACAAACAAAACAACAACAACAACAACAAAGAAGAGTGAAATCACCTTTTCACTCCCACCCCAGGGATCCTCAATGGATTGAGTGATGTCTTCTTACAGTGGGGAAGGTTGATTTTTTTTTTTTTTAAATTCAACCCACTGATTGAGATATCCAGAAATAATATTTAACCAGCTATCTTAGCCCACCCAAGTCAACACATAAGGGTCATTGTAGAACCTTATGTCATTGTCTACAGTCTAAAGATGAGGAATGCTGTAGCTGGAGAGTTTCTCTCCAGCTCCTGCCAAGCCACACAGTCCCATAGCCCACTTATAAAGTAAATACACAGAGACTTATATTGCTTACAAACTGTATGGCCATGGCAGGCTTCTTGCTAACTGTTCTTATATCTTAATTAACCCATTTCTATTAATCTATAAGTTGCCATGTGGCTTGTGGCTTAACGGTATCTTTATATGTTGCTTGTCATGGCAGTGGCTGGCAGTGTCTCTCTGCCTCAGCCTTCCACTTCCCAGAATTTTCCTCTCTGCTTGTTCCGCCTATACTTCCTGCCTGGCTACTGGCCAATCAGTATTTTATTTATTAACCAATCAGAGCAACACATTTGACATACAGAACATCCTACAGCAGAATGCAAAGCTTCTAGAGGCAGCATAGCTTGCTATAGGTCAGCCATGGGATTCTGAGTCAGACCCTGAATGCAGGGAGAGTGGCCTGGGCATCCAAGTCTTGTCTATTTACATCTTGTTTGCTTTTCTTTCTCTCTTTCTTTCTTTCTTTCTTTCTTTCTTTCTTTCTTTCTTTCTTTCTCCATTTCTTTCGAGACAGGGTTTCTCTGTGTAGTTTTGGTGCCAGTCCTGGCTCTTGCTCTGTAGACCAGGCCTTGAACTCACAGAGATTCACCTGGCTCTGCCTCCTGAGTGCTGGGATTAAAGGCATTCACCACTACCGCCCAGCCTTGTTTGCTTTTCTTGGCTCATGGGAAAACCTCTAGGAGTCTTAAACATAGTCCATGTTTACTAGGGTCCTTTCCTGTTGGTGGCATCCCCAGGGAACACAATGCATGGCAGGCCACCTGTTTGTATCTTCTCAATGCTGTTGCTCCTTAAGTCCTGGTGTCTCAGTTTTTGTTTAATCTCCAAGTTTTTCTTTCCTTAGATCCTTATGACATCATTGAAAATTCTAATAGGTTTTTTTTTTTGCATATTTTTTCCTTCCGTCCCTTTTTCCTTTTATTTTTTTTCTTCTCCTTTTTCTTTTGTGATTGGGTCTCATGTAGTCTATGATGTCCTTGAACTCTCTGTAGCTAAGGATTACTTTGACTTTTTTAATTCATTAAATTACATTTAAGTGTGTGTGTGTGTGTGTGTGTGTGTGTGTGTGTGTGTGTGTGTTTGTGTGTGTAGGGATATGTGTGTGCCATGGTGTACAACCTTTGGAAGTCACTTCTCTTTGTCTACCATGTGGATACTATGACTGAACTCAAGGCATCAGACTTGGTGACAAGAGCCTTTCCTCACTGAGCCACCTTGCCTGTCTTACCTTGAACTTTTGACCCTCCTATCTCTGTCTTGTGAATGAATTCCAGGTGTGTACCACCACACCCACCTTCTGCAGTGCTGGGGGAATCAAACCTGGGACTTCACACATGCTAGGCAAGCACTCTACCAACCAAGCCTTGTCCTCAGACTCTGCTTTTCAACAGCCGCCATCTGCCTAGATTGTTGGCCATCATAAACATCAGAGCCTTGGGCTGATGTTCACAATGCTGACCTCCCTGTCCTTGCAGAGTTAGCAGTCCCCTGAGCTGCAGGTCAATGACTCTGGCATCTTGCCAATGTTTTCTAAGATGTTCATCTCCCACCCAACTGACATGATTACTTACTGTGTCATCATGGGAGCTCACAAGTGTTTGGGAGATTTCAAATATGGAATCAGCTCAAATGTGAAAGTGGCTGACATTTCTCAGATAGAACTGAGAACTATTTTAGATCAGAATTTCTCACAATGTCTCCCATAAAAGCATAGTCAATGAAATACTCCCAGAAAAGGAGAACTTTCTCTATTAGTGTTAGTCAGAGAGGGGAAAGGAGTTTAATGCAGGGATCTGGTTATATAGTTTTTAGAAGAGCAAAGAAATAAAAGAGCAAACAGGAGAGTAGCCCAGAGTTTGGCGGTAGCAGGAAGGTGCTACCACCCCAAGGCTAGTGGGATCATGGGAAGAGAAAATGTGACGGAGATAGCAGCAAAGAGCTGTAAGCATGGAGGAGTTGTCTGGTGAGAGCTGAAGCTCTTGGATGGTGGGGGTTGGGGGTTATCAGTTTGTGATGCTGGCTGAGGCTCAGGAAGAGAGGGAGAAACCACTCAATCTTCCTCCTCATCTCCATTGCCAATGCATCCTGTTTGGGAGATACAGTCCTCAGCAATCCAGAGAAGATGAAAGGCTGCATCTGACAACCTACAAATCCATCACCAGCACAGCTGTCAAATGGTTCTGGCAAAACTTTCTACTTGTTGTACTTGGCCTGTAAGCTGCTTATGTGATCGATGGGAAAGTCTTGGATCCTTGGACAGTCTCCTGATGCAGTATCTGCTGAACAGAAAGGGGGCAGGGAGAGGCAAAGATGACTGTGGAGAGAAGGTGAGTGAATGCTTCTGTATCTGCAGAGCTCAGCATGCAGATACAGAATGACATTATCGAATCAAACAGGAAGTGGTCATTAGAATAGGAATGGTCCCCATAGGCTCATATATTTGAATGCTTGGTCATAAGGGAGTGGTGCTACTGGACAGAAATTAGGAGGTGTGGCCTTGTTGGAGGAATTGTGTCACTGGGGGTGGGCTTTGAGGCTTCAAATGCTCAAGCCAGGCCCATTGTCTTTCTATGCCTGTGGCCTGCAGATCCAGATGTAGAACTCTCAGCTACTCCCCATGTCTCTCTGCATGCCACCATGCTTCCATGATGACAATGGACTAAACTTTTGAATTGTAAGCAAGTCTCCATGAAATGCTTTCCTTTATAAGAGTTGTCCATGGTCATGGTGTCTCTTCACAACAATAGAACATTGACTAGGACAGGAACCCTACCAGGAAAGAAATATCTACCCTTACAATGAGGGTTTATGTGCTCCTGGTCTCTCTAGCCCCTTCTGGGTGCAGTGGTGATGTTGACTCAGCCAGTTTCATCTCTCAGTAGACCCAGATTCAGGCTGATCTGAGATTTTCTGTCTTAGTCATGTTGAGATATGTGTGTTCACAAACACTAGTACTTTTGAGATATTTATGGATGCAAGTCCACATTTTGAAGATTCATGAAGCAAAGTGAATGTGTTAAGCTCAGACTGTTTCTGACACAAAGAAGTCATTATTATCACATACCAGACCATTCCTGGACTCTCTGAATTGTTCTCCTACCCAAAGTCTTAGGAGGTTTTTAATCAGATCACTTTGGGAATTGATTATTTAGTTCCCCTTTGAATCAATTGCTTTCTAAACATGTTTTCTTTAATTAAGCTGTAAATTTAGAGCTTAAGTCACAAGAACAAATACCTCTTAAATATAGGTGTTTGGGGGCTGGAGAGAAAGCTCAACAGTTAAGAGTATGTTCTGCTTTTGCAGGGGACCTGAGTTCAGTTCCCAATATTCATGTTGGGCAGCTTACAACTGCCTATAAATTTTGCTTCAAGGTATTTAAGACCTCTGGCTTCTTGGGGTCCCTGGACTCAAATGCACAAATATTAAAAAAAATAATAAAAAAACCAAAACCCCACATGTTTGGAGAGGGGCTTATGGCATCCTGTCCCACTCAGGGGAGCCAATGGTAGTCCTGGGCTGCTGGGGGAGAAGAGGTCACTGCCTTCAGTGACATAGCACTTCTGAGTTACCTATGTTCCAGTGTAGAGTGTGACATCCATGCCCATGTGAAGAACCCTGGTTAAACCCAGTGGGTCATAGAGCAAAACCAAAACCAAGGCAGAAAGACATGAAACTGAGATGGGAATACAGTGGTGGGAAGCAGAGCAGTTTGTAAGGATGGGAGGAGGGTGAGAGAGGTGGAGGGGTGAGTGTTGAGTGTAGATAGAATAGATTATATATAAATGTATGAAATTGTCCAAGAATAATAGCTCAGAAAAACCCCCCCACATGTATAAGGTAGCCGAGGGACGCGACAGCTGCCTAAATGCACGTTCACCGCAACATAAAGGACAGCGCAGGGGGAGAGGCTGGTGATGGAAGTGTTACAGGAGCAACAGAGCTACAGCCCCAAGCCATTCTGAAGTCTCCCAACTGAGGACCCTGAAGAGCTGAGTCCGTGGACTCCAGCCTGACTACAGGGCGGAGACTGTAATAACGCAGCCTGAGGGGATCGGCTTGTCATCAGTGGGAAGGATGGAGGCACAGCTCCGAGCCGTCATCTGAAGCAGCCCAAGGATTTGGATTTTATGATGAGGACTGCCCATACAGCTCCCTCAATCTCACATGAAACCCGCCTGCATCCCAGCAAATGCGTGACTGCGTGTGCTGAGCAAGCACAGGTTTAGCTAAGAATGCTGGAGGACATATTTTGGCTGTCTGTCACACTGAGCAGAATAAGCAGCAAGGACCCATTGGTGCTGTGCCTGTAATCAGCACGTGGTTCCTACAGAAGTAATCAATCCTCCGTGGCTGAATGGTGTCCCGTAAGCCCCAAGTTCTGCAATTCCTGACGCCCCTGATTTCTCTCTCATAAAAGACCACTGTAATCTTAAAGGCATTATCTGGATACCGTGTTTGTCTGTTGCTGGTTAGGCAAATGACAAACCAAAGTGCCTGCTCAGGGGAATTAACACTCTCATTCGTCACCAGCTGGCATGGCAAACTTTCCGTCCTCTTTCTTGCTGATTGAGTAATGGTCTCCGAGAAGGAAAGCAATAGGTGGAGTGCTTCTCCAAGAAGGGAACACTGATAAAAAAAAAATTGACTACCCCAATCTCTCTCATTTCGATGAGGCATGCTCTCTGCCCAGATTAAACGAGTTTGTCAAAATAAATAAGAAAGCATAGCTGCTGCAGATGGTGGAAGCCAGGTCCCCAGTGGGGAAATCAGTCAGGAGGTGCATTCTGGAGTGTGTGTGGGGGGCTTTGCTACTCATTCTTTGCTCCAGGAAGCCCTTTTTATTATTCCTGCTTAGCATGTGCCCATTTCTTCGTGGCACTGGTACACTCCCTAACCACCTTTGGAGGGTGATGCCAAGCTCTGCTTTTGGAAGACACTGTGTGCTTTTCTGGACTGCCGTCGTCCTTTGAGGGCAGGGCATGCACACAGCTCTTAGGTTTTCCTTCTTGTGTCTCTCCCCCGTGGTTCCATGCGGGTAGACTTGCCATCTGAGCAGGCTGAGTCTTTTGCAGTCATCCATCACGTCTTAAATGACCGCCTTCTCCATCCTGCAGAGCACAAGATGTCACATGTGTTGTTGGATTTTTAACCTAGATTGGATGGCATGAAACCTGCTTCCTCCTGCCCAGAATCTGTTCCTCTTTCCTCAGTAGATGAATAATGTGGTAAATTGAGAAATGCCTCCTTCCTCTATCACCGCCCGTATGTTGTCTGTCGGGTTGGCTCCATTCTCAGCAACTGTCAGTGAATCTCATTCTGTTGCCATAGTGATTGATTCAGGGATGGGCAGACAGCATAAGCCAGTCCAACCAAAGTGTACTCAGAGCCATCTCTGGGGGTATGAAAGAAAGGTCACTCCCAGCTTGGACCTTTAGGAACACCTAGAAGTCACCCTGGGACCATGAGGAGAGCCACCATTGGAAGGCAGATGTAGTAAGAGGTCTGATGAGGAAATTGTTGGACAAATCAATTATACCCAGAGGATTTCCAATGTCAAGATCAGAAAAATTATTAACCATGGTTTTTTTTTTTTTTTTTTTTTTTTTTTTTTTTTTTTTTTTTTTTTGGTCACAAATAATAGTGTGAATACAGGAGGTACTTGCTATGTGTCCACAAACTTAACTTGCCATTACTCTTCTCTATATGGCTGTGACTCAGGTCACTGGTACATCTTAAAACAGAACCACATCTGCAGGTCCTTTTGTGTGTCTCTGTGTGCAGTATGCCTTTTTCTAGGTTCTGGGCTCACACTAGGTGCCTTATGATACCCCTGTCTCTGGCCAAGTTTGACATTGTTTTTCTGCTTCCATCTTCTGTACATTTGTGAGCCCCAAACACCTACTGTGTGCCATTTCCTGTTTCATATGATGAGTTTCTGCAGCAGCAGATTTAGCCTCAAATTTAGACCTGCCTTGGGCCTTGCAGGGTACTCAGCAGCATTGCTAGTTTCTGCCACTAGGGGTCAGTAGCACACCCACTGCCCAGTCCCCCAAGGTTTGTGACACTGCTAAGTGCTTATAGGTACCATTCATTGTGGATCGAACTTGCATTCTCCTAATGATTAGTGACATTGGGTGATCTTTTTGAAACTTATTGGCCTTTATTTTTGTGAGGATATCAATTCAGGTTTATTGCCTGTGTGTGTGTGTGTGTGTGTGTGTGTGTGTGTGTGTGTGTGTGTATGTGAGCTGTGGTATCTGTGTAGATGTGTGATGACAGGGTCTTTTGCTGCTGGCCTGTGAGCTTCTGGAGATTCTCCTGTCTTTGCTTCTCACCTTGTCATAGGATCAATGGGATTGTAGACATATGCTACCATGTCTGGCTTTACATGATTCTAGAGATTCAAGTTTGCACAAGTGTCTTACCACTGAGCTATTTCTACCCTCCAACCCCCAGACCTTCTTTGTCTATTCTTGAATCAGTGTTTGTTTCTTTGTTTTGTAATGCTATGTATTCCTTATATATTCTGGCTGTCCCCAGTCCAAACCTTCCTCGGGGAATCCAGCCACCCACCCTCTTTGAGAGCACACACTCCACAGCAGAACTCTTTTTAGGTGATTCTGATCTCTCCCATCAGTGTACTGAATGGACCACAAAGGATGGAGCCACTACATCGAATGACTACAGAGTCAAGCTTTCTTGGGACTGGCAGAAATAAGGCCTGCTTCCACCAGTTCTGCAGGTGTGCCAAGTGCGCTGGCCAGTGCTGGCAGGCAACACCCCAGTGTAAGTAATCTCAGAGCTTTGTCATGAAGGAAGGAGAGGATCCAGCATGGTAGATATTGTTTACATTGTCTTTTTTGTTTGTTTGTTTGTTTTTGTTTTGTCTTTTGAGACAGGGTTTCCCTGAGTAGCTTTATGTCTTGCCTGGAACTCCCTCTGTAGCCCAGGCTGGCCTCGAACTCACAGAAATCCACCTGCCTCTGCCTCCCAAGTGCTGAGATTAAAGGTATGTGCCACCACCACCTGGCTACATTGTCTTAAGAACTCAATGGTAGAGCACTTGCCTAGTAAGCACAAGGCCCTGGGTTTGATACTCAGCTCAAAAAAAAAAAAAAAAAAAAGAACAATCTGGCTGTCGCCATTGTAAAGCACCCAGGTGGGCTCATCTCTGATGCTGCTATGGCTGAAGGTTTGTGACAAATAGTCAATGTGACAAATGAGAAGAAACTCATCCTTTTGGAAGTGATATACAGTAAGTTTGGTTGTCATGGCCATTTGCCAAAATCAGAATACCCTGAAGCTCCCCTGAAGAACTGTCCCAACTGCCTTGATTGACATGGAAGGTCCATCCTGATTGTGGGTGGTACCCTCTGGTAGCCGCCCAGAAGACAAGATTACAGCGGAGGAAGTTGCTTGTCTTTTGTTTGCTGGGGATTCCTTCTCGCCAGTGGCTTGATTTACTATTGCTGCTATGGATTCCTTTCCTGATATCAGAACCAGCATTTCCAGATTCCACCACTGACTAAGGATTGGCATCTCCTCAGCAACCCTGTGGGCTTCCAGTGCCAGATCGGGACTGCCAAAGCACCCAACCTTACAGAATGAGCAACTTTAGATGGTCGGTCTCCTCAGTGGGAGACAGCCATTGTGGGATGACTCCAACCACTGAGGCACCCAGCCCTACCAGGTTCTCAGCCCCTTAGGTGTAGTTCAGCTGTTGCTGTTTTTTTTTTTTTTTTTAATTTTTTAAACATACACACACTTGGTAAATTCTTGTGTCATGAGATGGAGTCCTTATAAAACAGGCCCCAGGCTTTATTCATCTCATCCACCATTTGAGCTTGCTCAAGAGAAGACAGGTTCTTACTAAACAACAAACCGCATTGACCTAGGACTTCTGGTCTACAGAAAGGTAAGGAAGAAGTTCTTCTGTCTGTGAATCACCTGGTTTGTCACAGGAGTCCCCAGAACAAGGCAGGTGCTCTGCTTAGCTGCTCTCGAACTGTCATACTTGTAGTGGGCAGCGTGACTCCATTGTCCTGATAGCACCCAGGCATGTGTCTGATTTGAGAATTCTCTCTGGTCGAGGGGACAGCTTAAGGATGGACTCTACGTTCTCCATGCAGGATGCACTTCTGGATGATAGAGCTGCATGCTTGCTGTGTGCCACCTAGCACTGATTCTGTTCCCTCGTCATATACCATAGGTCCTTCGGGGTTGGGGTTGCCTTGGTTATGTGTCCTGTTACTGTGATCAAACACCCTGACAAAGGCAATTCAAGAAAGAGTTTGCTCTGGTTTGCAGTTTGAGGGTGCTATCCTTTATGGAGGGGAAGCCAAGGCTGCAGGAGGTGGAAGCAGCTGACCAAGGCACACAGACAGTCAAGAGAGGAGAGGGGTGAGTGCTGGTGTCCAGCTCTCTGTCTCTTTTTAAAGCATCCCAGAAGGCCAGTGCAGGGAATGCTGCTGCTCACGTTTAGGGTGATTCTTCATCCGAGTTAACTCAATGGAGATAATCCAGCACAGGCATGCCCAGAGAGTTAGGTTATTCCAGATTTCGACAGGCTGGCAATCCTAACTAGCACAGGCGGTCCTCAGCTGTAGTCCTAACTCCCTAGACTGGTGACGGCCCTTTCCCTCAAGGTCCAGACCTAATGGTGCCGAAACACCTGCTGCTGTGTGCCCTCCATGGTCTACCATCTCCCATTGCTTTCCTTCAGTCCTGGGCCGTCACCAGCCCACGGGTTACTTTGATCTTTAGTCTAATAGTAATTTGCTTTCAGATATAATCATGTAATAAATATAAAATCAAGTTATCCTGTACCCGGAACCCCTGGTTAATTTCTCTTATTTTAATCTTACAACTGTATACTCTGCCGTTGTTTCCCCCACCTTAAATTGGTGTTGATTCATCATGATCATGTACCACTCATTATCAGACAGCTTCTTTTAATTCTCTTCAATTCAGTTATCATTTTGAGTGTACAGATCATTGCTTCTGTTGGGAGCTTCACTGATACCCGGACCTCCACCAGATGATACAGTAAGTACTTGATGAGATTCAGCACTATTCCCACCAGCCAAGCCGTGGAAAATGCATTAAGTAATCTCTGTCGATAGGAACTGATAGAGAAGTGGATAAAGAACATGTGGAATATATGCAGTGGAATATTATTCAGCTCCCAAAATAGGAGGCATTGCCATTTGCAATAACATAGAGAATCTGGAGAGCACTCTGCTAAATGGAATAAGCCACGTACAGGAAGGGACAGGTCTGCCCTGGTGTGTGAGATAGAATACATGGAAGTTATTACTAGGTGGGGGTGTGGTACAAACCTTTAGTCATAATGTAATGTTCTCAGCATGTAATGTTCAGCATAGTGACTACAATGAACAACCATGTAGGTCACATAGGAGATTCGCTAAGAAATTTGACATCAAGTGTTAATACTTGGCAAACACACACAGACGGTGACAGGATAAGACAATAAATATGTTACCTAGCTTGGTTGCAGTGATCGTATCATGAAATATTTAGCAAAAACACCTTAAATTCATATTGCTTGAATTTGTCAATCATACCTTGTTATGCATTAACTCAGAGAATACTTCAAAGGAGCTGCCCCGCTATGGGGGCTGTTAGTAGCTGTTCCTGAATGTGTAGCAGAAATAAGGCCAGAATTTCCAGGGGGAGCCAGAGGGCACAGAGGGTGGACTGTCTCCTGATATTGGGAGGCAGTTGGCTCCCTGGTGGCCCCAACAGGATCCATTCTCTGCTCTGAGGACCTTGGTTGGGGACCTCTGTTGCAGGCTTGTTTCTTGATGTAAGGTTATAGACAGGCACATTGCACTGTAACTGGGAGACTTGGGCCCCCTCCTTAGACTTGTTGACTTAAGATTTAAAGACAGACTCAGAAGGAATGTTGAAGTCAATTTTGTTATGAGTTTGAGAGAAAACATGACAGGTAAACTTTAACTCTGGGCAGATTCTGGGAGGAGGGAGATGAGCAGAGGAAGAAAGAAAGCTGTGCCCTTTGCAGTGGATGCTAGCAAGGTAGGAGAGGTGGGCTGCAGGGAAGGACTGAGAAAATCTTGAGTGTCCAGGCAACACTTCCATCTTCTGCTTGGTACATGGGCTTACCTTAGCATCTTTCCCATCTTCAGCTTCTTTCCTTCCTATTTCAGATGAAAACCTCTCGTGGCCTCTTGATACCAGCACCACCACAGCCATCTCCACTCCTTCACTCTAAGCTTGCTGATAGTAGCAGGATTCTGATGTTTACCTTATATTCCAGGCTTGGGAGTCAATGCAAATAAAAAGCCTAAGTTGCTACAAGTGGGTCATCTGAGAGGAACCAATCAGCATTCACAACCCTGCCCATCAGCGACAGTCAGAAGGAGGATGCTGGGAACTGAGGCAGGAATGAGTGTGTTGCAGGATATGTGATCACACTGTGAACTCTGAGATTGTGTTATTTACTGGAAAAATCTGTTTGTAGTTGTGATGTGGCCTAGCCCTAGCATACACCTTTAGTTCAAGAGCTTTCTGCTTGAAATATTGTAAACAGGAGTAAATAAAGTCCACCATAGGTGAAGAGGTGGAGCAAGCAACCAGTTGACAGGAATTGAACATAGGATTATTAAGAAAAAATAATAAAGAGTAAGAGGGAATTGGGAGAATGGATAGAGAGACACATAAGAAATGGAAGGGAGGGACATTCAGTTGAAGGGTCTGGTTTGAGATAGCATAGGAGAAGAAGAGGTGCACCCCAGCATCTGGCTCCCGAGTCTTTATTGGTAAATCAAATGATTGAGATTTTGTTAAAAACAACACAGGTGTTAACTGAGATGATGGGAAGGGAGGTGTTCAGGTAGGAAGTACCCCTGAGAGTTCTTAGAGACACCTCTCCCCTCATGGCTCACTAGCAATATAGGACTTTTCCAGCAGGGTGACCTGGCCACGTTCTTGTTTAGGGGATTCTTCGCATTGGGCCACTTGGCACTTCTTAGAATGGTTCTGCTCAAGTGGATCTTAGTTTAGTCTTCAAAATAGGAAAATATGAATAGTTTTAATACCCATGGCCAAACTTAAAGTCCCAGTGGTCTGTTTAGCTGACATTTACCATATACACAAGAGGATCTGAGAAACAGGACACAAATCTTTGGCTCCTGGGCTTGGAGAACAGACATAAACAATCCCAAGAGGCTGTCTGAGTGACTCTGAACAGAACTTGATTGCATTAAGTATTTTGGAAAATGCAATGATTCAGTTGTGGGACTCATCACCCTCAGAAGCACAGCATTTTATTGGTCTTTTAGATCTAATTTGTAAGTGGAAAGTAATTTCAAGGGGGCAAATATTGAGTGCTCATCGCAATGTGAGTGTGCCCAGCGCAGTTTCCCAGATTGGGTAAGCTGAGAGATCCTTGGGTTGTGATGATCTACTTGCTTCCTCCAAGAGTGTGTTGGTTTGAATGAAAATGGTCCCCATAGATTTATAGGGAGTAGCATTATTGGAGGTGTGGTCTTGTTAGAGGAAGTGTGTCACAGAGGGGTGGGTTTGAAGGTTTAGAAGCTCAAGCCAGGTCTAGTGTCTCTCTTTTCTTCCTGCTGCCTAAGGATTCAGAAGTAGAATTCTCAGCTCCTTTCCAGAACCATGTCTGTCTCCATACCACCATGGTTCCTGCCATGCTGATAAACTAAACTTCTGAACTGTAAGCCAGCCCCAATTAAATGTTTCCTTATAGGAGTTGCCATAGTCATGGTGTCTCTTCTTAGCAATAAAACCCTAACTAAGACAGAGAGCTACTGTCAGGACTGGAGGCACTTAGAACAGTTCTGCATCATTGAGGAAATGAGATAGAAAAGAAAGTGACCTTTCAACAGTGGCAAACTTGATTTTGTGGTTTTCATGCCTTGTCATCCTAATTCCCATGTCCAAGTGTTTGCTCTGGCTTATGAGTCCCACATCATTTTCCAAGTCTGGGACAGGCACCTTTAGAGCCCTGCAGCCCAAAGCCCCCAGGAACGAAGTAAGTTGGACTCAGATTTGTTAAGTGAGTTGCTTCTTGAGATGGAGAACCTTGGGGAGTGAAGCAGTGTTTTCAATGGCAGGGTGTTTACAGCTAGTTCTGGTGGACAACTGTGGTCTGAATGGAGTGTCCCCCATAGGTTCAGGCATTTGAATACTTGGATCCCAGTTGATGGATCTGTGTGGGGGAGGCTTAGGAGCAGGGCCTTGCCAAAGGAAGTATGTCTCTCTCAAAGTCACCTGCTGTTCCCAGTTGCTCTCTCAGCTTCCTGCTTGCAGTTTAAGGTGTGAGCTCTCAGCTTGCTGTTCCAGCCTCCATGCCTGGCTGCAGCCACCCTTCTCCACTGTGGCAGTGATGGGCATTCATCCTTCTGCAAGTGTAAGCCCAGATAAATCCTTTCTTCTATAAGTTGCTGTATTAGGCTTCTCTAGAGGAACAGAGCTTAGAGCTGCAGAGATTAGCAGGTCTTGCTAAGGGGAAAGGTGAGACTGGGATCAATCGCCTAACTGGTTATGAAGTGGCTGATGAACCTGTCTCCTCTTTTGACCTGCCTCAGCTACTGTTCTATCGCTGTGAAGAGACACCATGACCAAGACAACTCTTATAATAGAAAGCATTTAACTGAGGGCTTGATTACAGTTTCAGAGGATAAGTCCATTATCTAGCCTCATGGTGGTGACATGCAGTCTGGAGAAAGAGAGAGAGAGACAGAGACAGACAGAGAGAGAGAGAGAGACAGACAGACAGAGAGACAGAGAGACAGAGGGACAGGGACAGACAGACACAGAAACTTGTTTGAGATTCCAAAGAATCTCAAAGCCCCCCAGTGACAGGTCCTCTAACAAAGCCACACCTCCTGATCCTTCTAATCCTATCAAAGAGTTCCACATTCAAATATGTGAGCCTGTGAGGGGCATTGTCACTCAGAGCACCACACCCTGAAACTCAGAAAGTGTAACATTGTCTTTCTCCCATCTCCCTCCTCCTGGAAGCTGCTGAGAACGCCTGCTTCCCCACCCTGTTATTTCTTCTGTCAAATTCCAAGGAAACTGTCCTTGCCTTGCGGTATATAAGAAGTGGCCATGGGAATGGTGGGATGTTTGGGTGCTTTGTTTACGTTGGTCTGTATTTCCAGTGTGATTACCTAGTGGACTGGCTTTTGTCTTGATCTGTAAGTGTCCAAGGCTAGACCATGGAGGTCACCAAGAGCAGTTCCTAGAAGTAACCAGGCTTTTGGAAGTTCCCAGAGTCATTTCCTGGTGGTCAGCAGGGTCAGAGGTTGAAGGTCAGCTGTGTCATTCCTGGAGGTCATGGGCTGCTTTCTTTTTTATCATCACCTGCCTTGTTATCTAATCATACACTTCTGAGAGAGAGGGTGTACTGCTAAGAATATCACTGTTCTACACAGGGGTTTGGGACCAGACTGGGCTGCACAGTGAGGCTCTGGATATTAACAATGGTTTTTCTGAGATTTCATGTGCAGCCTGGTGCTGGCCTTAAGAATCTGTGTAGACCAAGGTCACCCTAAAGCTGTCCACTTCAGCTCGGCTCCCTTTCTTCCTCAAGGACCCCTCAACCATGCCATCTTCCACCTTCAACTGGTCTGTTTCTGTTCTGTTCCTCCTGGCAGAAGATAGGCTTCACTTGGAGGTTCCAGCTTTGGAAACCCAGGGAGGCCAGGCAGGACCCTGTGGGCTGAATGGGTATCAACTCTGCAGGAGAGAGCCTATGCTAGCAGGCTGTGTTGTTGGGGTTCTAGAACAGCTCTGAGAGGCAGGATCGGTAGATTGGTTACATCCATTTAGAGGTGGGGGTGCTGAGGCCAAAGATGCCTGTAGTGGTGATGGACAGCCGCAAGGACAGATAGCCTGAATGCGGTGTGGGAATAAGAAGAGCACACCATAGCTAGGCTATATGTGTAGCAATCCGTGTTTACATTACAGGGAGCTGAGGAAGCTCTCAAGTTTGTGTTGTTCTCCTAAGCAGTGTTCAGCTGCTTCAGGGGAAGGTCTCTGTTGGAATAATGCTTAGAAATCAGGCAGGATGGGTTTGCTTTGGTCTTCTGTGAAGATGAGGGAGTTGGGTGGTTCAGAAAGACAACAGCACTCCAGAGAAAACAGAAAATCTGGAGTTAGAAGAATGTGCCTAGCATACAAGTTCATGTGTGTGTGTGTGTGTGTGAGTGTGTGTGTGTGTGTGTGTGTGTGTGTGTGTGTGTGTGTATGTGTGTGTATGTATGCCTGTGTATGAGTACCTGTGCATATGATGAATATGGGAGTGTGCAGTGTCTGTGGATGTGTATGTTTTTTAGCCTGTGGAGATAATCAGCACTAGATGACTAGTCTCAGAGCATGAGGTGACTTTCTGAGGCCAGAGAGTGGGAGATAAACTGGAGGTGGGGGCTGTGTGTGCCAGGAGAAGGCATGCCTAGGTCTTTCCTGGGCAGGTTTTGCTCTGGGGTTGTTAGGAACAGCATGCCCTTTGCTTGTACAGGGGTCTTTTTTCCAGACCATCTGTTGAGGACACACAAGGCCCAATTTGCAGAAGATGAACGTTAAAAAAACCAACCATGTAGGGTGATGATGATATGTTAACTGGTCTGGCCACAATGCTCAGTTCCAAATGCATGCACATGAATATTAAAACACCAAATTACATTTCCATCAAGCCGTTCTTAAAAACAATCAAAACTTCCCACTGGTTCAGACTCCAGGGACCCAGGCGCTTTCTGTAAATTCATAGTTCACTTCCTTGTTTATGGCTCCGGAGAGTGTGGGGCCTGTCTCCTCCCTCCCAGCATGTACACAAAGGTGACCTTCACAGAGCGGAGAAGGACAGATATTGGGTGGCCCAGAGAGTGGAGGTTCCCATCCCAGAATCTTGTGCTCAGAAAGCATTAGGCAGTGTTGTTGTTTTTATTCAATATGCAAATTCCTCAGTACTGACCAGCTTCAAGGAAAGCTTTGAGAATATCAAACCAGATCTCTGACTGACAGTGTACTTACAGTGGGGGGCTCAAAACCTCACCTGCATCTCTCCAGGAGAGGAGTCTTCTCCCCATCCTCTTCCCTATTCTGCATAACAAGGACCAAGTGTTGGTCTCTCTTCCTGTAACATAACCATAGACTGCATAAGTGACCCCTCATACTTCCACTCAAACCTGGTCCGGCTTGGAGCAGGGGCTTTGACAACTGTCCACTTGGCGTCTGCGGGCATTTAATTAAGACTGGTCTTGAGCGTTAAAGCTGCCAAGCCTCTGGGGTGCAAGAGCCTCGAGATGAAACTGGAGGGACATCAAAGGTGACTCAACCGGAGGGAGCTGAGAGGCAGCAGCGTGGCTGTCTTGGGTTTAGACACCGTGCAGAGGATGGCAGCAAACACAGCCACCAAAGATATGTTGGTCAGATCCTGGTAAACACAGGAGGACAGCCAAATGCCATTCTTAGAGTTGAACTTGAATCACAAGTCAGCAGTGTCAGCCGCATCTAACTTGTTCCTTTCGTACGGTGCAGGAAACACTTCACATTTAGTGCCAACAGCTTTATACACATTCGGAACAGCTCTCCCGAGGTGAGGGGGCTGAGGGCAGAAGAGAATGTGGGTCTCAGTTCTCAATTACAAATGAGTGGCCCCGAAGGCTCACTATGAGGAAGATCATGTTTTCAAATTGTAGAAGCAGAACTGGCCCAGGAATGATAATGTGTTTTGCAGATCAAATGGAGAGAATTGCCAGGGTGCTTTAAGCATCAGGAATTTTTCAAGTGTGAGAGAGAGCCCTGAGTCTGTAAACCTGGCTGTAGGTGAGTGATGGCCTTAGTTGGGGGTGATGTTAGGCTTGCGACCAAAGAGTGGGAAACGCTTTTCAAAATCTTCTTAGTGTTCTGAATGAAGGTTTGCAGTAGGGAATGAGATGCAGTAAGCAGCTTTGATGAGTATTTTCTGGGAAGCCAAGAATGGTTTCTTCCTCTGCTATAGGAACCTTGGCTGCCAGCTTCTGAGCCATGGCTATTTCCCTAGCACATAGATTCCTGTAGGTTCTCAAATGTTTTCCTGAACCTTGCCTTGTTATTCTCTCAAAGATATTTGGAAAGGTCAAGTTACATAGTCAAGATTAAGATTTTTTTGTTTGTTTTCAAAGATTTTAATTTTTATCTATGTGCAAGTGTGTGTGTGTGTGTGTGTGTGTGTGTGTGTAGTTCCTGAGGAGGCCAGAAGAGGGTGTCATAGCCCCTAACACTGGCAGTTGAGAGCTGCCTAATGTGGGTGCTGGGAACTGAACTTGGGTCCCCTGGAAGAGCAGTATGCACTTTTAACTGCTGAACCGTCTCTCCAGCCCCCTCTATTTTAAACCTTATTTTAATTTATTGCTAACTTCAAGCTCAGTCATAAAGAAGGAAACTGTGATGTTGGAAGTTTTCACACTCAGATTCTGCCTGATTCACTTCTCAGCCTAGCGGAAATGGTGCATATGTGCCTGCTTATAATCGAAAATCATATCTCGGCATTGTGAGTCACTCAAGCTCCCCAGGACTGTCCTTGAGTAACTTTGCTGTATCCAACATAGTATGGAACATGCAGGGGATAGGTTTAATTCTAGGCTGGTCTCCCCATGAATTACTCTGATTGTGGGACGTCTCCATTCCTGCTCTGGGCCTGGATCACAGTGGCCTTCCTAGTGTCTGTAGGGACACTGTCCCATGCCATATTCCCACACTGTATTGAGCACTCATTCCTGGGCTCTGTTCTATCCAAACCCATTTCTGAGTCTCCTTGAGTCTGCTCACCGGCAGTGCCAGCTTTGTCTGAGAGAGATCTCCTGAGCCGGCTGCTCCTGTTCTAGGACTAGTGTTCTGAGGCCTGTGTTGGGACAGAGTGGCCATGCAGCTAGTTGCAGAATGTTATCTGGTTGGTTTGTATGGGGCTGCTTCTCATTCGGTCCTGTTCAGAAGAGGGTACCTCATGCTCATAGTGAGATGGAACTGCCTCTGCAGCTTCTTAGGTGTGTTGTTCTTTACCTAAGTTGTCAGGCAATGCTCATTTCCACAGTGGTATTTGTGAGTCTATGGAAAACAGTCTCTTCTAAAAATTGTTACCATAAAGATCCTACATGGCAAGGCTCTGTGGCATTGTCTTAGTTATCTTTAGCTGTCAGCTTGATATAACCTAGAGTTACCAGAGATGAGAACCTCTGTTGAAGGATTGCCTGGATTAGACTGGCCTGTAGGTGTGTCTGTGCATGAGTATCTTGAATGTCAATAAAAAAAGGACCAACCCACTACGGGCAGCACCATTCTCTAGGCGGTAGTCCTGAATGATATAAGAAAGCTGGCTGAGTATAAGCCTGCCAGCTAGCACTCTCCACAGTTCCCTTATGTAGTTTTGGACTGTGAAGTGAGTTCTTTGGTTGGAGGTCATGCTGTAAGAAAGAACAGGTAGGCCTGCCTTCAAGTTCCTGCCTCAGTTTCCCTTAGTGATGGGTTACAACCTGGCAGCATAAGTCAATGAAACCCTTTCTCCCCTAAGTGGCTTTCAGTCAGAGTGTTTTATTACAGCAGCAAGGGAACTAGAGCAGCGTTTTAAGCTGCCACAGTTATGCCTTTTTGAGACTATCACTCTCTGACAAGTACAGTTCTCAAGTGAGGGAGGAAATGGGACGGTTTGTTCTCTAGACTTGACCATTCACTTGATGCATTTCCATGTTCTCAGTTCACTACTAAAGGCTACATTTCTGAACAGATTTGTTTGGTGATATCAAATAGCAATGAACTCATGGTAGCCCCAGCAGTGAACTTACACCAGAACCATCACTCCCAAACGCACAGTATTTACCATTGGGGCACCTCTCTGTGGAGTAATTAATTTGATCTCCATAACAACCGGAGAGGTTGCCAACACTTGAAGGCAAGGGAGCCAAGGCTCAAGGTCACCAAAGGGAGCAAAGGAGCTGTTCTGTATTCAGACGTCCTCAATGCTTCCGGCACAGGAGCAGATGCAAACACAGCTGTCTCTTCTCCTCTATCACTGTCTTTTTTGGTGTCTCCATGGCTGTTTTCTCAAGCCAGTCTCTGGAACACTGGTGTGGGCAGTTCAGGAGAGACAGTGTAAACATGACTTGTAGAAACATGGCATCTTTGCAGATGGGTGCATTGACATTTGAAGAATATGGCTCATTCTGATATATAGTCACATATATGTGTATATATATTTTAGAATTAGGCTTATTGTAGTACAGTCTATAGTGAAACCTACCTCTTTTGAGCTTTGATAAATGTCTACAATTTGTGATCACCAAAGCAATTCATATAAATGTATTCATTACCCTGAAGAATTCCAGCAAAGCCCTTTACAGTCAGTATTACTCTGCATTCTTCTGATTTTGACAAATATCAAAGTGATTTCTTAGAGTCTGCTGTTTCATAAATACCACATTAATGGAAGTATAAGGTAAATAATGCTTTTATTTTTCAGGAACTGAACACAGTTCTTTGAGAGTTGTCCATGTGTGGTATCCATGGTTCATCCATTTTATACCTGTGCTGTATTCCATTGTATGGATATGCCACAGTTAATTCACTTTCTGGGTGACTGATATTTGTGTTATTTATGGTTTCAAAAAATTGTTTTTAGTCCGGCATGGTGGCACATGTGTTTAAGCCCAGCAATTGGAAGGTAGAGGCAAGCATCTCTGAGTTTGAGGCCAGCCTGGTCTACAGAGTAAATTCCAGGACAGCCAGGACACAGAGAAACCCTGTCTCAAAAAAGTCAAAAAATTGTTTTTAAGATTGCAGTAAGCATTTGTGGACAGCATTTTGTGAAGATGTGGATTTTTATTTTTCTCACCAAGTGCTCAAGAGGGGGAATGCTGAATGGTACAGTAAGGCTGTGTAGAAATAGATCAAACGTTTGGTTTCCATAGAGTCTTTGCACTGATTTAGATGTAAAATACCTCCCCTTCAAGTTCATGTATTGAAGGCTTGGTCCTCTCAGCTGGTGGTGCCATTGAGGGATGCCTGCATCATTTATTTGATGAGTTCCAAGTGGGCATGAGGAGATACATCAATTATAGGAGGCAGGATGAGGAGGTACATCTGCTTCGGGAGGTTGGGCTCTGAAGGTACCTTTGCATAGTCTATCCCACACCTAGATCCTCCTCCTTTCTCTCCTTCTCAGCTGCCATCAGGTGAACAACCTTTTCTGCCTCAGGCCTGAAGTGTTGGAAGTGGAGTGCTGGTCACCTATGAGCAGTAGGGTTCATCCCAAGCATATGGGGGCATGGTGTGTATATTCTACACTGATGCTATAGGAGGGGGAAGTGCTCCCACCTTCTTGGAACAGGTTTAGCTTTGGGGTTGTGCAGATGTCATATCATGGTCATATTTAAGAAGAGACCAGGTCAGTTCCAGAGAGGAGACAGGTGTCCATGTGTCCTGCTCTTCATTTTCACATCAGATGTTCAGGGCCTGAGGATACTCTCATGCAAGGTAGGTGGTGGGGCAGGACTGTCTTCCCTAACAGATACTTCACACTCTTTGATGCTCAGATAAGAGAAGCCAAAGTCAGCTACTGGGAAAATGTTAGCCAGGAAGACATTCTTCAGTAGTGAGTTTTGTACGATCTGTGGTCTCTATTCCACAGCTGACACACTCTCTTTCTTGAAGTAGTGCAGTCATTAGCCCCAAACAAGAACAAGTTGGCCTTTTATCACATCCTCTTTTTATGCAGCCTTAAAAAAAGAAAGGCCATGGTTACTCTCAGAGGGCTAATATTGTTCTCTACTTCAAGATTCAGAATTAAGAATAACGACATTTAAGATACTGTGAGTCAGCTGTACTATTTTACAGTAAGGAATATCCATGCTTAAAATTACCCTTTTCCTTTAGTGTTTTGGGGATGTTGGTCTGTAGGACAGTGGTCTGAGAAACCCCGCTGGGAATCTCAGGAACGTGTGTATAGCACTAGACTAGTTAGGAGCATGCTATGTTTGTTGGGGTCTTAAGATTGTTCTACTGGATGTCATAGGGATTGAGAGTTGGAGTGTGGGTTTTCCAACAACTGGAACACTTCCAACTGTAGAATGCAATTTTATATGTTTGAAGATGTTTCTGGTTGAAAGTAGAATGGAAAAATGACTTGAGGCCCTTCTAGAAGCTACCATTAGTATTCTAGAATTTGAAACAGAATGCAAAGACACATAGACTTTAAAACATAGGGGGAGGGGGAACTGGAATTCTCAAATAGAAAGTTCTATAGGTTAAAGATTAAGTTTTAAATGGAAGCCCCCACCAAGATGAGCTCATGGTATCCCAAACCCAGAAGCCATGGCCTCTTTCACTCTTCTGGGATGGCATGCCACTGTTACCCATAGGGGAGACCTCAGATGTTGCTGCTTGAACTCTGAGGCTCATGTTCCTGATCCATTTGGGATAGCGTGGTCCTCCACCTCTACTTCTTGAGATGAGCAGGGACAGGCAGATGATTTGAAGCTGGAACTGCACTGAGCTGTTTTCTTCTATTTCCTTTTGAGAGACAGACTCTATTATTTGTTAAGTTTCTCAATGATACCATTCCCTTGGATGAAGTTCCTCAACATATCTTGCTACCTTGACTCCATACTGGGGGATCTGAATCCATTCTGATTACTTTGTGTTTGATTTTGAATACTGACTGGTGAACTGAACCACGGCTCAGACAGAATTGAGGGCCCTGACAGCTTATTTTGCTGTCACAGTGACAGACTTTGCTCAGACACAATCCTCCCGGGCGTTAGAGAGAGGGGAGACCATGACAGATGTCACATAGGAATCTGTGCCATCCACTCTGTGTGGTGGCACAGTGACTCACTTCTCCACACGTGTGTGTGCTTTAGAATTCTCTATATTCTTATCATTTGAGCTTCTCGGTGAGTATTTGGCAGTTGCTTATTTATTTATGGGGTTTTCTTGTCCTTAAAAATTGTTTACTACAAGAATGCAGATTGAGGATAAGCAAAGTCCCAGGCCACCAGCAATGTCTCTATCAGAAAGTATGAAGTTTGAACTTTATGTTTTACAAATGCACAGATTGTGTTCCCATCAATACACTGGGGTTAAGTCCATATGATCAGGATGATGCAAATTCATTGTGAGAGCAAGAGGGGTCTGTCTTCCCTTTGTGATTGAATTTGGATGAAATACAATAGACCTGAACTGGAGAATTACATTTAGGGGCTAGAGAGGTGGCTCAGGCAGGCAGTAAGTGTTTGCCTAGCACGTGTGGAACCCTGGGTTCAGTCCCCAGTACCACATAGACCTGCTGTGCTAGTACAACCTGTAATGCCAGGTGGTGGGCAGGAGGCAGCCCGTGAAGGTCAAGGAGGGTCAGGAGTTTAGAGTCATTCTCTGCTACATAACAAGTTCGAGTCCAGCGTGAGCTCAGGATATCTCTTCAAAAACAATTAAATCTATGTAAGAATTTTATAAATCTTTTATATAGTAGAAAGAAATTCCTCCTGATCACATATTTTGTCATCGGAAGGAGAAAAAAGAAAGCATTGCACCTGATACAATCAAGGCACAAGGGGGCTTTGTCAGCCTCAGCTGGGGGTGTTTCTGGCCTTTCTAGCTTTCCTCTTGGCCAACTTACGTCTTAAAATTTATACTTCCAGTTATTTTTATTGTATGAATTGTTTTGCCTGCAAGTCTGGCTATGCATCATGTGTGTACCTGGTCCCTGTAGAGGTCAGAAGAGGGCATCAGATCCCTGGAACAGGCATTAAAGGCAGCTATGAGCCACTGTGTGGGTGCTGGGAATCGAACCCACGTCCTCTGCAAGAACAGATGGTTCTCTTAACCGCTGAGCCATCTTTCCAGCCCTGCCCACCTGCTTTTATATGTGCTGATTTTGTAAGTCTTTGCAGGAAGCCGTTCCTGTACTCTTCTGCCACAAAGTGGGAGCATCGGCCTCCAGCAAACGAATATTGGAGAATGCAGTGATAGTGTTATGCTCATTCTTATATAAGCTCAAATAAGCATCTCAAATAAGCTGCGGCATTGAACGTTGCTTCATCTAAGTTAGTTGGAAGATGCAATTGTCAACATACTCTTAGATCCTTAGAAAAAAAGACCAACATTTTATCTGAGCAACACCTTCTTTGGTGTTCCAGTAAGTTGGACACTCTAGGGTGTCAACTAAAGAGACAGATGGGTGAAACAGGTAGATCAAATAAGCTACAAAGTTATTATTATCTCTGTGGACACTCCTGTGAGTGTAAAATCACGTCAGGGCTCCATGCTACCATCTTACAGTTGAAGGACCTGAAAAGGCCAGAGGTCACATCTGTGAGGTGAACTTCTGCCACCTTGTTCCCTGCCAACACACTTCTGTTCTGCTGTTGTGAATCTGCTGTTAAGGTTTGTCCTTCTCTCCTCTCAGTGTAAGATCTCTGGAAACAGCTGTGTCCATGTCTCCATTGCCCACTCAGGCATTTGCTAGGATGCCAGTACCAAAAGGCTCCAGGTGGCTGTAACACCAAGATGTGTTTTCATTCTGTGGTCAGAAAGTCTTGAAGATGAGAGTGTTGTTCCATGTTTTTTCATGAAAGATAGGCACCTGTATTGGTGAAATTATTAAGGCCACTCCACGTAGTTAAAAGGGAGGTTTATTTTGTGGGGTAACTTACAAATGAAGGGGTAGGTTGCAGGGTCTGGCAAAGGTATAGCACAGTCCGTCGGTGTTCTCTGGAGAACTCTGCTTGGTCTACCTCCTGCGTCCAGGGTCCCTGAACCAAGAGAGCGACCTCCTCTTGATCCTCCGTCTTCCGCTCCCTCCTCTGCCCCGCCTTGTGGGCGTGATCATTACTGAAGCCTCAGTGGGGGTTGGAACTTCCAGGCCAATGCTGGGATGGCTATCCACTACACACCTGGGTTCATGTTTTATTGCCCTTCTTCATACAAATTGTATTAAAGTTGCTAGAGGGACATGAAATAATTCTTCATGGGAATGCCATCAGTAAGTTAGATATTTGGGGAATTTCTGAAAGGAGGTGCTGTCATGTTGGATAAAATATAGGAAGCTGTGGGAAAAGTGAGAAGGATGTTGGCAGCAGTGGTGCATGCCTGAAGACCCAGCACTCAGGAGGCAGAGGCAGGCGGATCTCTGTGAGTTTGAGGCCAGCCTGGTCAAACATAGGGAGTTCCAGTCCAGCCAGGACTATGTAGTGAGACTTGGTCTAAAGGAAATAGTGAGGTAAGGGACAGATAGAGCTAATCTCCCCAGTAGGTCCCTGGAAGGTTTTAGGCACAGATCAGCTGGTCTGTAAGGTGAGGAGATGAACCAGTCATGCTGGATAGCCAACCATCCTTCCGCTTGCAGAAGCCCTGTACCATTGCATTACATCCTCTGCATATGCTGAGACCTAGCAGAGAGCCCCTGCCCCACCCCAGGGGCAGCAGAGCTTCCTGTGTGCAGAGCATCCTCAGGCTCCTCAGCTGGGTCTTGGTGTCTCAGAGTATCTTCATTGTGCCACTGATAGTGAGGTACCTTGAAGTGGAGTGTTTCAAATCCACCGTGGAACACATCTCACCCGACACCTAAGCTCAATAACTCTTCTTGTAGGGATTGGTAGCTGGTGGATCCCACTGTGGACACTAATGGATGATGTAATGACACCACAAACAGGGCTACCAAGCAGGTACCCGCTGCTCTTTCATGTTGCTTAACTCAAAGAGAACAGTTAACTCCATCTTTTCTGGGATGCTTTTGAGAAGTAGGTTTGTAATATTTAGAAAAATAAGTTTGTAATATTTTCTGTTGCTTGAATTTACAGTGAAAAAAAAAACTGTGTTCTGAATAAAGAAAGGGAAACATGCTCACGATCTGTGACTATGGTCCTATAAACAAGCACTCCAGATGAAGGGGTGAAAGCAAATCCAATAATAATGTCTCAGAGTGAAAAGCATGAGATGCTTAGAAGACATGGGAGACACCTTAGCAAATTCTAACTGGATCACATGTTTGTCGACCATAGGCTGAGGGGTCAAGTGGAGGAGGAAAAAGGGAGGGAGGGGAAGAAGGAAGAGTGAAGAGGAGAGGGAGAGGAGCCAGGGATAGAGAGACAGGGTGAGGGAGAAGAGGAAGAGGAGGAGGAAGAGGAGGGAGGGGACGAGGAGGAAGCAGACAGCAGTAGCAGCAGAAACAGAGAATGGAATAAGAAATGGCAGAAGAAAATTTCTCTGAGATAGAAGATGAAAGACTTCAATTGAAAGATGTCATGAATACTAATTCACACAAATGAAAATGAGTACAATAGTTAGACATATCCTCAGTCAAGTGTGAGAAGCCGGGAACGAGGAGCTCTCTATTAAGAGCTTCAGAGGGAATAAATCAAAGCACGTTTGATTTCCTATAAAGAAAATGATGAGCACTGTTGTCAGAAAACAAAAGAGAAGTACTTTGAAGCCTGAGGGGAATGGTTTTAAATCTGCAGCCCTTTACCAGTGAAAGTAGCAAGTGACAAGGGGCAAGGAAAGTATTTGCAGTTATGTAAAGACTTCGGGCTGGGGTGGCTCAGGGGTGTGGGTGGCTCCAGGGGGTAAGAGCACCAGCTCTGAAAGCATGAGGACCTGAGTTCAAATCTCCAGGGTCAATGTACAAAGTGAATGTGGCTATAACCTCAGCGTTCTTGTTAGACATAGGTGGATCCTGAGAGTTCACTGGCCAGCTAGCCAAGCTGAAAAGGCGAGCTTCTAGTCCAGTGTGAGACTCTGCCTCAACTTCCATGAGCCTGCTATGTGGGTGTGCATGCCCCCATATGCATATGCCATAGCACATACACCACATGGGCACATGATACATACTATAAAATAATATAAAGTACATAAAATGTTTTTCTTGTGCCTTATATAAATGAGTGGCTGGAGGAGCCAGCAAGACCAGAAAACCCACCTAGCTGTGAGAACTCAGCATTCAGTGGGTGTGGTGTTCCTGGAAGACATCTGGTCCAGACTGGAATAAGAGGACAGGATCTTTGGGGCTTCTGTAGAAGGAACAAAACAGGATCCCTGGTTATAAACTGGGCCTCTATACTGGGGAGTGATTTTATTGCTTTTTTTTTTTTTTTTTTTTTGCCTTAGTACTTCTGGAAAACCACACAATGTTCTGAAAGTCAGTGTAGGTTAGAGCAAACTAACATCTAACATGATATTGAGTGCATACTCCTAATGCTCATCAGGGAAGAAGGGGAGGAAGCTTGTAAGGAAAGGTCTAAGACAGTGGGCTTCTACTGATTGCCAGCCCAATCCCACAGGCAGGCAGGCAGAAATACGGGGTGAGTGTGAATTGAGGGGCTACAGATAGGGTTGCTATAAATATAGACTTTGAGACCAGATTTCCGGGGTTCCAGACCCACCCCAGACACTCACTATTGTATTTATTATCTTATAGGGATTTTATGAGGGGCAATGAGTTACTGTATAAATACATGTCACACACACTGTATGTCACACACGGTAACTGTTATTAATATTATCACAAAGACTAGCCTGTGGTGGCAGCCTTTATCATGACAAACAGAAGACATGGGTATAGTTAGCTTTGTCTGTGGAAGTCAGTGGGGGAAGGGCAAGTCTAGGGCAGGTGTTGAGTTTTACTTTAACTTTCTTGTAACTGTTACTGTGAAAATATTTTTTCAGGTCTTAAAGATGTTCATCTACAATATTGTAGATATTTTGCAAATGTGTTTATTGTCAAGGTTCTCTTGAGGAATGAATATATGTTAGGATGAAAATATATTAAAATATATTTTAATGATAGGATGGATATATATTAAAAAGGGATTCATTAGATTGGTTACAGGATATTGTCTGAGAAGTTCAGCAATGACTGTCTCATGACACACCTTTGAAAGGCCACATTCCATTCTTTCTAATGAGAAGTTTACTAGTAATATCTTAAAGTCCCTGCACATCTGGCCATTACTGACAGACCCTCCTTTTGTCTCCTCACTTGTCTTCAGCAGGGGAAATGGTGTTTTCCCCATTGACTAGAAATGAAAATGAGGTGGGGCATGGCAAGGCTAGGTATTAGTGGACCCAGAGCCACAGTCAAGGTTAATGCTGCTATGCTTGGGAAAGGGTGGACTGGGGAAGACTGTTCCAAA
The DNA here is from genome assembly GCF_903995425.1 of Onychomys torridus. Classification (NCBI taxonomy): domain Eukaryota; kingdom Metazoa; phylum Chordata; class Mammalia; order Rodentia; family Cricetidae; genus Onychomys; species Onychomys torridus. Next base: position 2,950,742 of record NC_050445.1, read on the forward strand.
GACATGCTTATCAATATGACAAAAGCCTCTGCCACTGGGTGTGCAGCTCAAGCAGGAGCACACTGAGCGTGTGCCTGAGTGTTTATCACAAGGCTAGAACCAAGATCCCCTTTCTTCACCTACTCCTTCACCAGATGCAAAAGCTCCTTTACACCAGCCTCTGCCTGTGTGTACATGCCCTGTGAGTGTTAGCATTATGCAAGGCTCCTCTACACCAGCCTCTGCCTGTGTGTACACACCCTGTGAGTGTTAGCATTATGCAAGGCTCCTCTACAGCAGCCTCTGCCTGTGTGTACACACCCTGTGAATGTTAGCATTATGATTGGCCTTTAACCTTTGATTTCCCCAGATTCCCGGTGAGCTTCTGAGCCAGAGGGAAAGAACTAGCCATAGACAAGAAGCATAAAAGTACGAATCAACGTTCAATGGCTTCGTCCCTGGCAGGAGCTGCACCTTGTCTGTTTCCTCAGACGTGGCCAAGGTTGTGTCTGAGGTCCTGCCTCTTTTTTCCTTTTTCCCTTTTTGTTTGCTTATGTTCTAGGATTCCAGAATAAATGGCTATCGCACTTTGGGAAATAAGCATTGTCAAAAAAAAAAAAAAAAAAAAAAAAAGGATATATGGGGCTTACTTTTGAATTGTGTTGAGGACCAGGATAGCTCACAGCCTATTGATGCTGGCCACCTTTCCAAGGGTGACTGACACCCTTGATTGTGCAGGGACTGGTAGGTGACAACTCTGTCTCCTGGAGCAACGGAAGCTCCATCTTTCTATCTAATCAAATTAGTTCCTCTCTCCTCCATGAGTCAGGCACAATCACCTCTCATTTGGCACCTGATGAGCAAGTGCAAACACTGTCAGGGTGTGATGCTAAGAGGACATGATGTGGGGGTGCAAACACTACACAGACATATCACCAGCCCTACAGAAACGTGCTGGGTATGGATTTCCTGTCTCATGCTAAATCCACTTTCTTTTTCTCATGGGAAGGACCAGGCAGCTGTTGAGGAGAGGGACTACATGCCTGCTCTATAGATGCCCCTGTCTCTGCAGCTCTGTGATCCAGGTGGAAATGGCGGGAATCTTAGCATTGAGGCAGCTTTTGTGTCATTCTGTTGCTAGGGCGTATAAGCAACTTAGGGGAGGAAAGGTTTATTTCCTGTTACATTTTGGGTTGACAGTTGACCACTGAGGGAAGTTGATCATTGAGGGCAGGGACTCAAGCAGGTTTTGAAGCAGACATGCGGAGGAAAGCCATTTGCTGGCTCTCTTAGTCTGATGATCACCTGTCTCTGCTTCCTGACTTTGGATGTAGTGTGACCAGCTGCCTCAAGCTCCAGCCACCAAGACTTCCGCACCATGCTGTGTACGCTCAAGCATTGAGCTCCGAATAAACCTTCTTTAAATTGCTTTTACCAGCAATGAGACAGTAGAGGGAAGTACCGCCCCATAGTTAGAGTCTTCTCTGCCAGTCCCTGGCAGTGCCCATTCTCTGCGGACTCAGTGTGAGGATTTTGCAATTTTTCCTACAATGGGTTCTTTGCCAAAAATCTCATTGGTTCTCCTGCCACTGGGAGGCTACATCACCAGATTTTAGCCACTCCCAGGGCCCTCAAATCCCCATGCCCAAGCTGGGGTCCCGGTTGCTTAGGGACTTTTCCAATCTTGTTTCCCTATAACCGAGGGTGAAGCTAGGAGACACTGACAGAGGTTTGTTGATCCAGAGCAGCCAGCAGGGAAAGGAGAGGAAGAACTGTTCCCGAGGAGGTGTGAGGTGCCTTCCCATGCTCAGAGCCAGCTCAGTCCATCACACACCTCTCTGGGTCTGTGGCAAGAGTCTACTGCTGTGACTATGTAGGGACATTGGGGATATGACTGGGTTTGGATGACACTAAGAGAGAAGGGACAATCGGAAGGCAATACTGTATGACTCAAGTCTGGGAGAACTGGGGCGGGAAAGGAAGCGGGGCTACAGTTCCTGGGTGGCCAGTGAATCGTGACGGGAGAGGAAGCTGGGAATGAGGGAAGATTGACACTGAGGTTTGAAGGCTCCAGATCGCTGTTTTTATGCTTCTGGTGTGTAGCTTAATGAGGTGTTTTCCCAAGTTCCTTGTACCACTAACTTTCCAGGTTTCTATCTAGACTTTTAGAGGAAACTTTTGTTCCTCTAATGAAGGTGCCACATGACTGCTTTTTAATGGGCTTGCTTTATAATCTGCACATCCAGAGGAAATGGAAATAAATCACTCTGGGTTCCATCTGCTCCAGCAGTCCAGGAAGAAAGCAGTGACAGAAAGTCGGGAAACAGTTTGGAAAACTTTCTTACTCTGTGGCAAAGAGGGATGATTGAGTTGAGATAAATAATTAGCAGAAACTTGTCTGTGTAGCCATGGTAACGCACCTAGGAAGGGAAAGAAATGTACTCAGGGCTTTCCTGAGTCTGGGAATGTGAGGGGGTTTAGGCTCTTTAGACCTGGCACACTTTGCCTGTGTTGTTGATCATTACCGAGTCTTCCTTATCATGCTAAACCCCAACTTTTATTTCATCCTCAGTGCTCGTACTCAGTATTTTTCTGTAGTAAATCTGATTATAGAAACTTATTCTTCCTATTTGCTTAATTCCCTTTATTAAAGATTATAGAAAAATCCCATCGCCTCAGACCAGTTCCTCTAAGGCCCTTTGTAAGCAAGTGCACTCAGACTCCGTGACTGTCAGTTCCACATCTCTGTACTCAATCAAATGCAGAATGAACGTATTGGGGAAAATGCATCTGGACTGAACACATATGCTTTCCTTGTTGCCATTTGTTAAAGCCACAGCACAGCAACTATTTACACAGTATGAAATCATGTGAGAGATGTGGAGATGCTTCAAAGTACAGGGAGGGTGGGTAGGCTTCATGCAAACACTTGGCCATTTTATTGTATTATCATTGTTATTATTTCCTATTTATATGTGTATGTCTGTATGTGGGTCTGTGCATGTGAACATGGGTACCCATGGAGGCCACAAGAGGGAACTGGGTCCCTTGGAGCTAGAATAACAGGCAATTGGATGCTGTAAACCGAACTTGGGTTCTCTGGGAGAGCAGCATATACTCTTAACCGTGGAAGTTCTCTCTAGCCCCACTTTGGCATTTTATATCAGGAACTTGAGTTGAGCATACTCAGTATCCTGGGGGAAGAACCCTCTCATACTGGGAATCTCAAACATGGCTAGAATAAGCTTCTTCCTGTTTCAGGATTGTATTGTTCAACACACGAAGAGCCAGGCTTTGGCTTACCTTTTGTTCTCTCTGAAGAAGGGGCCATAAAATAGCCAATTAATAATCAAATTGAATTTTGAAGAGAGCACGCAGTCAGCAAAGTACTTACCATCCAAGCAGGAGGACCTGAACTCCATCTCCAGGATTCACATGTGAAAGCCAAGTGCACCAGCTTGTGCTCATGATTCCAGCACTGGGAAGCAGAGACAGGCAAACCCCTGCAGCTTGCTGGCCCATCAGCTTAGCCTAGCTGGCAAGTCCCAGGTAAGTGAGTGACCCCGTCTTTTTTTTTTTTTTTTTTAGTTATTTTTTTCAATTTTCTTTATTAAGAATTTTTCTACTCACTCCACATACTATCCACAGATCTACCCTCCTCCCTCCTCCCACTCCCAAGCCCTCTTTCCCAAGCCACCCCGCATTCCCACATCCCCCAAGGTCTCCCTTGGAGAGTCAGTAGAGCCCAACACAGTGAGCCAGGGAGGTCCAAGCCCCTTCTCACTGCACCAATGCTGTGCAAGGTATTACACCACAGGCACCGGATTCCAGAAGCCTGCCCATAGACCAGGGACAGATTCAGATCCCCTTGCCTGGGTATCCCCCAAACAGTTCAAGTCAAACAACCATCTGTATCCAGAGAGCCTAGTCCAGACCCATGGGGGCTCCACAGCCACCAACCAGTCCACAGTTCATGGGCTTCCATTAGTGTGGCCAGTCATCTCTGCATGTCCTCCCATCATGATCTCGACATCCCTCACCTACAGTATCTCTCCTCTCTCTCATCAATTGGATTCCCAGAGCTCAGCAAGGTGCCTGGCCATAGATCTCTGTATCTGCCTCCATCAGGAGTGACCCTGTCTTAAAGGAGGTGTATGACAGCCAGGAATGACACTCCACGTTGACCACTGGCCTGTACTTTTCTGTACATACATATGTATGCAAGCTTCCCACCAACTGCTCAAATTATGACAAATGGACTGCTGGTCTACTCAATATTTGAAACTTGAATATATTAAGTTTTTAAGAAACAGCCTCAAACATAATAAATTCCATTTTTTAAAAAAAAATCTCACATTCTTATCTCTTCCAAAAAGCAGACAAAGAAATCTGTAAGTTAAAACTCCCCTAGGAGTGGGGTTACCTTACTCTCTGCTTTAAAGGACAGCAGTACTTTATTCTAGAAAGAGTTTACAATTTTATGTTTCACTTTAATGAGACTTGACACTCTGATAGTCCACGAGGCTCCTCTTTCATTGTTCATGTATCTCAGTCTAGCTTCACTATGAATCTTAGATTCATCTTCTGATCCCCCTGCCTCCACCTGTTGAGTGCTGGGATTGCAGGGACACAGTACCATGTCTGCCTTATACAGGGCTTTGTGCAAGCTAGACACGCACCATGTCAGCAGAGGAGCTGTGTCTCTAGCCGTTCTTTTCAGGTGTTCATTGTAGGTGCTGACTTCAGCCCTCCGCCAGGGTCTGATGTCCCTGTGGACCTGTCCTGACCTCTGTTTCCCATGCCCTGGACCACTTGTCTCTGTTCTCAGTCCTAAGAATGAGGGGCATCTGGAAAGGGATTGGTGGTAGGAAGGAGGAGGAGGGCAGAACATTCATCCCATTGGGCATCTTCTGTTGATCTAGTTGTGGCTCCAACTAAAAGCTGTTCTTTCAGGATGAGCTGTCTATCAACATGTCTTGCCTTGTGGAAGCTGGCAATCATTTCCTCTTCCCTTGTTCCCAGGACTCAAGGCGGGCATAGACCACAGCTGCCCTGGGAACCTGAGCCTTCCAACCAGGCTTCCTGGCTCTTGTATAGTTAGTGCCTTTGCCGATGAACTACCCTCAAAATTCACTTTTAACCTAAAGGAGCAACACAAATCAAGTTTCTGCACCAAAGAAGGCATATGGTAGCGGAATTTTTGGCAAAGATGCCTATGTTTCTGTCATTTGAAACTGCCCAACTAGTTTACTCCTTTTTGCAAAATTTGAATCATTGAGAACTGGTATGATTTCTGAATAATAATAAAATAATAATCTGTGCCTAGAAAACGAAACAGATTGTAAAAGGAATGGCTCATAGTGATTTAGTGAATTGTCAGGTTTCCATTTCATAAATAACAAAACAGGAATTAGGAGCATGCCAGAACACATTAGCTCTCACACATAAATAAAGGAGATTTTTATTAGAGTTGGTGAATTGTGCATCCTTAATTCACATTGTCATTCCTGACACTTTGTTGTATATCCTGTAGGGCTTTCAAGTCCTCCTCCTGCTTCCCTTCAGCAAGACAAACACACAGGGAATGAAGTATAATAGGAGTGCAATTATGAGGCAATAAATCTCGTTTTCCCATGTTTCATAGAGTAGTGTTTGGCTCTCCTTCTTTCTGATTCTTAGTTTTGTCAACAGCCTGGAGTCATCTAAGAGGAGAACCTTGATGGAGGAGCCTTAGACCAGCTTGGCCTATGGGAGTGTCTTGATTATGAATGAAAGCAGGAGGGCCCAGCCCACTCCAGGCAGCACCATTCCCTGGGCAGGTGGTCGTGACCTACAGAAGAGAGCTAGCTAAGCATGAGCTGTGAGTGAGCCAACAAGCAGTGATCCTCCATGGTTTCTGCTTCGGGTTCCTGCCCCAACATCCCTTGGTGAGTGATTGTGACTTGGAGGTGTCAGCTGAATATGTCCTTTTCTTCCCTTTGTTGCTCTTGGTCAGTGTTTTATCAGAGTAACAGAAAGGAAAGCAGAACACTGTGACATACCAAGGCAGAACTTAGTGAAAACCGGATGTTCTCTCTCTCTCTGCCCCCCACCCCCTGCCTTATTTCTCTCCTCTCAGTATGGAGAAGTGAAAAGGTGAAAAGTTTAGCATCAACTTTTCAAGGGCAGAATGAAGGGAACCTGTTCTTTTGGTTGGTGGTTTGGGTCCCTCTGATCTTAGCTCCTGGCCAAAGAAAGCTTCTAGTCTAGCTCTGTGTGTTGCAGAGGTGGCCAATGGCATGTTTGTGTTACACAGGCCGAGTTCAAAGTACTGGGTACAGCTTCTATCAAACAGAACAAAATAGACAGCTCTGTTTCTATACATGTGCAATCTAGTTGGAAGATGAGACCAACATACTAAACTTCAGGGAACAATAAAGGTCACTTGGGACCAGTGTGGAGGGAGGAGAGAGAGGAGGGTCTCTGAAAGGACCTACGCAAGTCATAGTTATGCTGGGCTGTGTATGGTTCCTACATCAGAGATATCTGTAGGGAAAATCCCCCATATGTTTCTAGACTCCCAGCCTAAATCCTGGGGCATCTCAACCTCTTTCTAAAAATTCTAATTTATGCATATACGTGTATGTTTATGTTACGTTCTAGTTTATGCATATGTGTGTATGCACACATATGTGAGGATTTCTGCAGAGGACAGAAGAGGATGTCTGAGCCCCTGAAGCTGGAGTTATTGGTGGTTGTAAGCCATTCACTGTGGGTGCTGGGAACCAAACTTTGGTCTTCTTGTAAGAGCACCAACCACTGTTGACCTCCAAGCCACCTTTCCAGCTTCCATCTCAAACTCTTAACCAGAATTTTCCCTCCCTGCTCAGTACTAAGTGACCTTCAGGAACTTTCCACCTCAGAGGGTTTTCATTGGCAGTCACTGTCATTGCTCTGCCTTACTCAAAACTCTCTTCTTCCTTTCTTCTTTTTACCCCCACTTTAAAGTCCTTGTCTGCTCTGTGACACTGGGATAGGAGCACCATGTGCATCAGAGTGGATGTGCTCTGACTAACTCACTTCTCCGGCAGGAGGTTTTGGGGTGTCTCCAGTTGGTACCTGACTATGCACAGAGGAAGGGCATGAGTTCTCATGAGCCACTCAGCTACCAGCATGGAATGAGTAGTCCCACTCAGGAACTGTCTGTTCATGTCACTGTTCTAGGCCCATGCCACCCCATGTTCTCACCCTAAGCCCACTGGCCTAGCCTGGGTCAATGCTGAATTAACTAATTCTTCATAATTGCTTTCTCGTTTAAAAACTGGAGATTGAAACCCCGATCCCACACGTGCAAAGAAAGTATTCTACCAAGGAGCTCTATTTCAGTCATCTGTTTTACTTTTTACTTTGAGACCAAACCCCGCCAAGTTACTCAGGCTGGCCTTGAACTTGTGATCTTCCTGTCTTAGATACTTCGATACCACCTCTCCAATATCTAAGATTTGAGGCCTGAGCCACCAAGCAAGGCTGCAATCATACTTTAAATGCACATTCCTATGTGGATATTGTGTCTTTGATCCCCCAAGTAAGGGCATCTCTTTCTCACAAGGGTGGAAGAGGCCACAAGGACCTGTGATGTGCCTGGTGAATGGTCCAGGTGTCTTGCTCAGTGCAGTCTCCAGTTGCCTGGATGCTGGTGGGAGGCAGGAGCCCATTCGGCTTCACATGTAGATTTTTCCACACTTCTGAGTATTGTGCTCTAAAACCCAGTGAAGAGAGTGGCTAGCTGTGAGTGGGAAAATGTATTGCAGTCAGTTAACCAGCTTTGCTCACTAAGAGAGGAGGGGGTAGAAATCACAGAGAGCCAATTTTAAATAATTAAGAATTAATGAAAACTTTCTCCACAGGTGTTCAATTATTTCCATTTAGAAGTGGAAGAAATTGAGGCTTAAAGGCTTTGAGTGACTGTCTAAGTTGACTCTGTTGGTCTCTCTCTTCCCACCGCCCCATGATAGCCCTTTTGCTTGGCTGGTAAAAGGAAAATTGAAATCCAGTGGTAATTCTGAGTCCGTGTAATGAGTAATTATTGAATCTTCCAGAAACTTAAAATAATTTGTGGAAAAGACTGACCCTACCTGTTTTAGGTATTAAGTATCATAACCTGGCTGGACAATGAGTACTGCCTATCTCTGCCCCTCTAGCACGCCTCTTTTTTTTTTTTTCCCTAATGTGGGTTCTTTGTGATTTTGAGGCTGGAACTCAGGTTCTCATACTTGCGCAGTAAGTACAGTACCAGCATCCTCACCGCCCAGCTTATTGAGAATTACTTCAGCTCAGAAAGAGTAGCCTGTCTACCTAGGAGGGGTAGATATGGGCCATGAGAGTGACTGTGTAAGAAAACACTGGCCAAGGTTAGGGAATGTCATGTCTTGGCATAGATAGAAAGTTTCGGGAGTTTTAAGTGTTTCCTCTCACACACTCACGCGAAGTGCTTGAGCATTTCATGTAGGTACTGCTCAGAGGATAAAGATGCGCAATGCTCTCTTCTTCCTGACCAAGTATAGTCAGAAGACACAGCTGCCACAAAGCCACATAGCTCTGGAGGTGCTCAGGGGGTATGCTGGAGGGAGAGGACAGGACACTCGCCCAAGTACCATCAGGCTGGAATCTCTTTCTAGGCCACTTGAAGATACAATGGGTTTTGGTTTGGTTAATTTAGTTTTGTCTCTAAGAGATATTTTGTTGGAAGAATAATGAGACAGAATGCCATCATTACCAGCTCATCCCCCAGCAAGACCACAATGTCTGTGGGTCAATAAAGGTTGCAGAGATGAACGACTCTGGAGACAGTTTCAGGGAAGAGCATCTGCTTTATTGTACATGGGCAACTACTCATATAGCAGAAGCTGATGGACTGTGATTGGTTAGCACATTACCTTAGGATGGACAGTGAGTGATTATACCACCAGGGTCAGCAAGCCAGCTACCTGCTACTCCTGCTACTTCAGAATCCAGTGTTCTCACTTCTGGGGATATCCAGGAGCATGGTGTGCCATGCTTCTTATTTAGAATCCTATTTTGCCAGGTGGGCTGGCTGCCAGATGTGGAAACTTCTGGATGTCCAGGAGGCAACTCTGTTCCCAGGCATGGTGCCATGACTCCACTTTAGCCTGGTCACTTAGCTTGGCAAGTGAAGGAGCTCAGTTTGCAGAAGAGGAACACCTGGTTTGGATCCTGGCTCTGCTCCTGACACAGCCTTCACCTTGTTACTAGCCAGCCTCAGTTTCCCAGTTCTTAGACACTAATGTTGACACAGACTGAGCCTAGCTCACAGGGCTGGTATGGGTTGCCACCATCGTTGAACATCTGCTCATGTGTTTCACCAACCAACCAGTGCAGCCCCGAGTTCAGGGCACAGGTGCTGCTAATGGTCAGGGCTGCCAGCCCAGGCCTACAGACCAGGGGCAACAGAATCAAAGAAGATGAAGATCCAACTGGAAACCAGCACGTAGCACTCGAAAGGGCCAAACACTTATGTATTTCAGGTATTGTCATTGTTAATTCTCAACCACTTGCTGTCCTCATCCATAAGATGGAGAGATAGATAATGTGTCATATTCGCTCTTACAGGATGGCACTGAGGGTTCAGGAAGAAAACCTCAAGATGCTAGAGATTTAAAGAGGAATGGTCTTAAAGAATGGTAGAAACCTGTGTGTCGAGATTACTGTCTCCATTACTGCTCTTTGATGGAGGAATCCCTGAAGAACTCACAGGGAATGCAGCAGAAGGCATACCGCAGTCCACTGGCCACTTATTTGTGATGGGCCTCTCTCTCAATTCCCAGGCCCCACTGAGAATTATTGTCGTAGTCAGTACGGGTGGCTGATCACATTCAGACAGATACAAAGGCTGAGCACCACTGACAAGTGTGAAGAAGGAAAGATTAGCCAGTTAAAATGGAAATATTTCTATTTAAAGCTCATTCATGTGTTGAAAATCAGGACTGACATTTCTGAAATAATATACTGCCCATAATAAACAGGAAGGCCCTGCTTTTATCTTGGTGTGCTGTGAGCGTCCCCGAATGTCAGTGACTTCTGACTGGGCTCCACCAATGAGGACAAAAAAAAACCCAGGTAAGTCTGTTAATATTTAACCAAATATCAATCAAGTCCATGTTCAATGTGATTTATTAATCATATTGATCTGCCTCCCAAAGCCTAGAGCAAATTAAAGGAGCAATGGCTTGTATTACCTTGAAAATGCCACACAGATAAAAATCAAGTTGTTATCTTCTATGTACTTGGGAGATAAATCAGAAAGTCTATTCTTCTGGTATTCAGTGTAACGTGCTAAATTGTTGTTTGGGGGATACTCAGGGCCTTGTTTAGCACGGCAGCATTTGTCAGAAAGCGTCTCTGTCTCTGAGAAACAGCCAATGGACAATTCTTCTAAAAACAGTGTCAACAGGTTGTCACCATCTCTGAATGTTGCTCATGTTGCATTTCAACAACCAACCCGTTCAGCCCAGAGCTCATGGCACACACATGTGCTGCAGACTGTCAGTGTTGCCAGCCCAGACCCACAGACAACATGGGCAACAGCATCCTCTGAAGCCTTGCAGACCTGGATGTCTGAGCTACCAAATGTTCATCGTTCTAAGCTCTCAGTCTGAGGGGCCTCACTGAGGGGCTTCCAAACATGGCTGATCTGGAGATTTCTGAGGCCATAAGGGAATGGTGGCTGATGAGGAGCTGGAGCTGGAGGCAACTTGAGAGTTTCCGTCCATTTCTGCCATGCTCGGGGGAGTGGCTGCAAGCTGTGTGTCTGGGCCATGGCACTAAAATCTTAACAACACAGGTGAAATGAGCACTTTGCCTTGGTGATGTCATGGCACAATGGATACCAATGCAACTACTGCTGACCCCCAGGCCGCACCCCACCAATCCCTGCCTCTGGGATTCATACATGAGAGCACAGCCCAGAGTTAAAGAAAATCTAATTGCAGTCTGTTCACTACCCTGCTAGGAAAGCTGCAGCAAGATGTGCATGGCTGTTAGGCTTTTCTTTTATCATTTTGTGTGTGTGTTTCTGTTACATTTATTGAAACAACCCCCCAGTACCGAGCACACCCTGTGCTACATGGACTTCCCACAGTGAAGACTCTTATGTGCTTATTTTTGTGTACATACTTATGATACACCTCTACACATGTGTGTATGTATGTGTGCATGCATGCACCCCCCCACACACACGTGCACATACACACACATACACACACATACACACACACACACACACACACACACACACACACACACACACTTTGTTATAGTTTGGAGGTTGGGTATCTCCCAAAGGCTTGTGTTAAAATTAGACATGGTCTCTAGACTGGCATATTTGGGCAGGGGTGACTCTGTCTGGGAGGTCAGTCCTGGAGGCGCGCCCTCCAGTGGGATTGTGAGACCCTGGGGATCCACTTGGTTCCCTGTCCCACGCCAAAGCTGTTGCTCTGCCATCTGCCCCCATTATAGCATGTAACCCTTGCCAAAGGCCAGAGCCGTAGAGAAGCTGGTCTTGGACTGGGTCTATAGAATCCTGAGCCCTGAATAAACCTTTTTCCTTTAAAAGCTAATTACCTTGGGTATTGAGTTACAAGAATGCTATGCTGACAGATAGATACATGTTACATACTCATATACCCTAACACACTTACATACTCACATTATACACACAGTTATACACGTAACTTGTGCATTTTTAAGAGTACTACCAATGCTCTTACACACACCCTCACACAAATACTCTTACACACATGCTCTTATACACTCAGACACAGTTTTAGACACATACACTCTTATGCACGCACATACTCTGACACACTCACATATCCACACATATGCTCTTACACACACATGTGCTCTCATACACATTTGCATGCTGGCTCTCTCTTCATATACCCATCCTTTCTTGCTCTGCTCCAGACTTCAGAATTGCCCAGTCATCATTTCTTTTTCTCTCAAAAATGACAACTGGGTGATGAAGAATATGTCAGTTAAATGCTTCCTGTCACTCAGGCTTGTCCCTGTATTTTAGAAGGCTATTTGTTACCATAAGCAATGGATAAATCCCACATGGAGAGGCATCAGGCAGAGTCTTGGTTGCCTGATAAGTCCCTGAGGACCTGGGTGGCTCAGAGGATTCAAGGTGGGTGGGGGTGGGCATATACATTCTTGGGGTCTAATTCTCAAGGCTTTTACACAGATTTGGGGTGATGAGCTACTGGCTTCACTAAGAAGTCTAGTGTGCCAGAGAGATTCGAGGCAACACAGAGCTGGGTTTGCTCCTTCACAGAGACACACCAGGTTCCCTCAGAGTGTTTGGGGGCAGGCACATGGTTGTGATTTGCTGAACAGCAGGACTGCTCTCCTCAATGACTTTAAGGGTCTTGCTCTGCTGGCTGCAGGCTCCATTGGGGGACAAGGTCAATACATGACTGAGTCCAATATTTATTTTCAGTAGACTATTGCTTCTTTGGGGCTTATTAAAATTTGCTTCTTCATGTCTCAGTCGATGGTCAATTTTTAAACCACTGTGTGCAAATCTGGAAAAAAAATTTAGGCTGAGCCTTCTCCCTGTGTTCTGTAGGAACAAGCTTGCAATTTTCTTCCTCCGGTCGTCTTCGATTACATTGGTTAGCTATTGAAATAGACCAGTTCACTATGACTGTGTGGGCTGCGTTTTCCTGTTCCTCTTTCAACGTCTCATTCACTCTGTTTAAAACCGCGTCTGGCTCGTCCTTGTTCTGAAGTGCTCAGTGCTGTTTCTTCGCCTCTTCTGTGGTTCAGCACAGGGGTGTAGTGTAACTGCAGCAGTTTGCCTTGCTTGAGAGCAGCAGTGTAACACCAGCTTGCTCTCGGCTAGCATTCATTTCAGTTTCAGACGGTAGGAATGCCCTTTGCATATTGCACGCACACAAGACAAGTGTTGCTTCATTCCAGTGTAAACATTTTTTCGTGAGGTTTTTAACCCAGTTGCAATTCTTTTGTTTATTGTTATTTCTGCAGGCCTGAATGACAACTCTTACTTGGCGTCTGATATTTATTGGATTTTGTTTGTGGGTTTCAACTTTTTCCTCCTCTTTATCTTCTTAAAACAGGTTTTTTTTTTTTTTAGAGTTATTTTCCTATCTACTGGTGCAGAGCTTATAGATTTCATCCCCACACTTTCTTTTTGGAGCTGAGGATCGAACCCAGGGCCTTGTGCTTGCTACACAAGTGCTCTACCACTGAGCTAATAGATTTCATCCCCACTCTTTTTAGCTGCTAAGCTCAGTTTTGTAATTTTTAAATTTATTTTCAGTTTTGTCTACGTATTTTATTTTATGTCAGATATTTTATATCTGTCCAGTTGGTGCTGCCTCTATAGGGATGCCTGTGGAGCTCTTCATGTAGGCAATCTACTAGTGGCCACACCCTCAAAGAGAAATGATTATCTTTTCCCCGGCTACAGTTAACTGTCAGTAGCCCCCAGCATGGGGTAGGAGTCCCTTCCCCCTTCCATGATGGAATGTTGACTGGCTTGATCTTGTACAGGTCATATGCAGACACAGCTGCTGTGAGTGTATTAGTGCTGTGGCCATGTCATGCCCACAAGAGAGCATCTAACAGCGCTCCTCCCCCTCCAGCTCTTACATTCTTTTCTGCCTCTTTGCCGATGTTCCCTGAACCTTGGCTAAGGTGGGGAGAGGTATTGGTAAACATGTAAGACTTTGCAACAACCTCAAACATATGCAAAAAATTGGGATTTGAGTACAAAGATCATGGGTGCAAAGATTTCTAAGATTTTAATGTGTTTCCTATAAACAAGGATGAGGTGCTAAGAGCCACAGTGCAGCTGACAAATTCCGAAAGTGGTGTCTTTCCACCCCCACCACGGACTCCCTTCTTATTTCACCAGGTGCTTGAAAAAAGGAAATGAAAGGGAAGGAAGGAAAGGACTGCACCTAGGTGTGGTGGAGGAGAAAGTTTGCTTTAGGTATGTGGGAGAGCATAGCCAGAGTCAGGGATAGGGACATGTGGGAGAGTCCAGAGTAGACAAGACCAGACAGTGCTGAGCCATGTGGGAAGAAGGGAGGGGAAGAAAGGGAGAGAGGGGGACCAGGTGCAGCAGCCAGAAGAAGGCCAAAGGTACGGAAGGACGGTAACCAAAATGTCTGGTTTATACAGGGAAGAGCCTCTGGGGGAAGGGCAGCCCAGCTTCTGGGCTGCAGAGTTCAGGGTAAGGGGGCTGGGTATGCCAGCCATACTCTGTAACAAATAAGAACTGAGGGATGCTGAGAGCACCTGGAGGCCAGTTACATAGGCCCCTCAGCCCTTGGAAACGTAACATCACTCCAGGAGTTCTTGTAAGGAAACTCAGAGTCTTAATGTCCTGCACTTCTTTAGTTTTCCTTAACCCAGGAGAGTTCTGCAGTTGCCATGACCCCTTTGAGTTATGCACTAGTTATTCCGTGGACCAGCTTCAGCCTGTGAAGCTAGTGTTTTCCCACTTCCAGTCAAAGACCCATCCCCTACATCTGAAGGCGGTAGAGACGTGTTCTGCGTTCCCTCCAGTGTTCCATCAGAGGATGCTCCATTTGCCTGTCCCCTTGGGAACAACGCAAAAGACACTTCCCAGATTCTCCACTGTAAAGACTCTCCTTTTCTCCTTAGGAGTAAGTAACAAGTGCTTCTTAAAGAAGAACTGAAAATCCTGTGGCTCCTGTCACAGTTTCAAGCTCCTAGTTATACTTGTGCGGCTCTCAGCTTCGGCTCCAGGAGTGAGAATCTACTCATGTTGTCTGTTTTCTGCTCACGTCGCTCCAGACTTAGTCAATATAGTCAGTCCTCTTTATTATATTGCTTCCTAGCTTTTGACATGTACTATCATTTTTTTCCATGTTGTTTTCTGGTCACTTCCTTGTTTCTGACACAATAAAAAGCCATTTTGCATGTTTCTGCCCAAATCTGGAGTCTGTCATGTCTCCAAAGGGGTTTTTCATGGGGTGGTGGTGATGATGAGAAGCCAAGACCTTGACAGTAGGTGTGCTCATTGAGGGGTGTGTGTGTGTGTGTGTGTGTGTGTGTGTGTGTGTGTGTGTGTTTTCTTCTCCCCCTCCTCTCTCTCACTTTCTGTTTCTCAGTCTCTTTCTTTTCTCTCTTTCTCTTCCCTTCTCTCTGTCTCCTTTCCTATCACCTTTCCTCATTCTTTGTGTCTTTTTGTCCCTCTCTTGATTTTATTCTCTCTTTCTTCCCTTTCCTTCCCTCCTCTCTCTCTCTGTCTATCTCTGTCTCTCTTTGTCTCTCCCCCTCTGTCTTTCACTCTCCGTCTCTGCCTCCCTCCCTCTCTTTGCTCCCCCCCCCCACATTTAGATCTGTATTTTTAGTTTCCCTCTGTCTATTTTTCCCTTCCTCAGGGTAAAGTGTGGGACTCTTCTGTCCATGTGCTGTGCAGTATCTCTTTCTGTGCAGTGCTCTGGTCCTGGGCTCCTGGGCTCCAGGGCTCCTGGGCTCAGGGGTAGGAGGTTCTCTTCCTGGCCCCAGGAGCCCAGCCCTGCAGTACCTGCTACTCCTCGCTCCCCTTAGTGTCTGCTCACTGACATTTGACTTGTTTCTGGATTTAAGCTTTTGGCTCCATGCACTGGGCTGGTTTCATCTGGCAGTTCGCACAGGAGTCTTTTGCATATGATCCACAATGTTTTTGAATACACTAGCTTCCTTGGGTGCCATTCCACAGTTTGTCTATATTTTAGGTATTCCTTTATCGGGCTTCCTTACAGTTATACATTGCATAAGCTGGACCCGTGTGACCACCAACTCCACCAGGTCAAGAAAATGGGTAGACTAGGTGAATTAGTTAAATTAAAAAATGTCAGAACAAATGGGGCTCTGTGTCAGAGGCCTTTAATCCCAGCACTTGTGAGGCAGAGGCAGGGGCAGGAGGATTGTGAATTCAAGGCCAGCCTGGGCCACATGGTGGGGCTTTGACTCAAAACAGAGCAGAATTAGGCCAAGAGGAAAAGGGTGGTGCTTGCTGTGACACCCTGAGCTCAGTACTAGAACTCAGGCAAAGGTAGAAGGAGAGAGCTGGCTCCACACAGTTGTCTCTTCACCCCACATCCAAGGCATGCACCCCACATCATTAGTATATACACACATGTGTATCCACAAATGATAAATAAAAATAAAAACACTGAACCAAAGGAAAAAAGCAAATAGTTATTTAAAATGTTATAGCTCTCTTGTCTTCCTATTGCTATCTCTGTCAATTCTGTGCTAAGACATCAGGCTACCGAAAAAGGCAAAGGCAGTCTAAGACTGGGGACTTCGTGACACTGGGCTGTGGGAGGTGGGCTGGGGGTGTCAGTGGGTCTGCTTAGGCATTTGGAAAACACTGAGCCAGCCTTGTAGAAGAGTAAGCACAAAGCCTTCTGCATTTAGGGAGCTTTCAATTTAGCCCAACCCCTTGCCTAGCTTTTGGATGGAGTCCATTCAAGAAAGCCACACACATTACCCAGTGACAAGTAACAGTGGGTGACAGGGCTACCTGGATGAGACATGAAAGTGACATTATTAGGAAACAGATACAGGATGGGAGCTGGCAGCAGGTCCCCCAAGGGCTGGAGTGAATGGGTGAAAGCCAGGGCAAAGACACTTCCCCCAAAGAGAAGTGCCTCGAGGAAAGAGGGACCTGGAAGATGTAGGGACTAGAACCACTGAGGAGGAACTGAAACTGGGAAATGGGAATGAAATGAGCATCCAGAGCATCACTGAGATGCTGCAGAGGGCGACCTAGCAACAAGGCAGGCAGCAGGCAGCTCTGTGCTCTCCTCTTCTTGAATCCTGGCTTGGCAACCATCTTGGGAAGGTTCTGGCACTCTGATCTTAGGAATGAGTCTTCCCTCAGTGTGATTCAGTGTTCTCCTCTGTGAAGTGGAGATTCAGAAAGGCGACATGGGAGTTATTCTGTGTGGTGGCATACATTAAATGGTCTGTAGCCATTAGCTCTTTTTATTTGGTTCATAACAAACTAGAAATTCATGACTTGGAGGTTCAAGGTCAGTCCAAACCAGAACAACACCGAGCTGACCTTGTTGTTTGAACTCCATTGGTACACACTCTCACAGATTAGAGGTGCTATGAGCCCCAGGCTTTAGGGAGTGGCTGGCAGGGCAGCAATGTGGCAAGCGAAGGGACAGAGAGAATGGCTTTTTGACTTGGGACAAGTGTGGGCTGGGTAAACATTTCCCCAGGGGCACCATTTTGAGCTCACTGGACAACACTTGGTCTCTGTCTAGCAGGAAGGAATTCTTCTATCATGGAGCAGCTCTAGGGGCTTCCTAGATGGTGGAGGTCACCTTTTCTGAGGGCTCATCTCCTCTGGGAACACTGATGTGGAGAAAGACAGTGAAGACTGAAAAACAAATTCATCCCTGAAGTCTTTAAAAAAGATCAAGTGTGAGTTAGGGGGAGGCAGAAGAGGGAAAGGGGGTGAGGAGAGGTGGGAGGCTGGTGCAGACCAAACATTCTACCTCAGAGACTTCAGAGGAATAACATGACCCAACCGTAAAATATTTATGGCGTCCTAGGAATAATTGAATATTTCCTGGTTTGTTGTGCTGAGATTTTATGAGCCAAATTGAGGACCTCTAAAGTGTACTCTCTAAGCTCTTCAGTGGCTTTAATTGCCGTTGAACTTGAAGTTGTTTGAGAACTTCTGATTTAAAAGGAAACAACCCAAGAAACCCACATAACCGCTGGAGTGGGTGTCTGTGTAATGATTGGCTCGGCTCTGTGGGCCCCAAATGGGCTAGTCGTTAAACGCCCCCGGAATAAAATCTCCGCTGTTTTCACTTAGCAGTCGTTCAGAAGCAAATGTTCTGTGAATGCGCTTGAACTACATCTTTCTTTATGTTCATGACCTCTCATTGGGCTGGCAAGCCCACCTTAGCCAATGGGGACAGGCTCATCGGCACCTCCTGTCCTTACCCCTCTCTCCCACTTTGCTCTCCCCTCTGGCCACAGCATTCTTTCTCCTGTGGGGATTTCTTTCTTTTATCACGTCCATATGCACTATGCAGTGCATTTTTCAACTGGTATTAAATTAGGGGCATTGTTTTAAGGGAGCAGACTTTAACAAGAAAGCAATAGATTATCTTAAAAATTTTGTGTGTGGCCAGGCGGTGGTGGTGCACACCTTTAATCCCAGCACTGGGAGGCAGAGGCAGGCGGATCTCTGTGAGTTTGAGGCCAGCCTGGTCTCCAAATCGAGTTCCAGGAAAGGTGCAAAGCTACACAGAGAAACCCTGTCTCGAAAAACAAACAAACAAAAATTTTGTGTGTGTGTATGTGCCACAGCAAGCCTGTGGAGGTTTGAGGACCAGTTGTAGGAGTCAGTTCTGGCCTTCCCCTATATCAATTCCAGGGATAAAATTCAGTTAGGCTTGGTGGCAAGTGCCTTTACCCACTGAATCACCTCCCAGGCCCAGGTTTTCTATGTAATGACATCCTTAAGAAGGAATTATACACAAATAAAAGATGGAGAATTTGTCAAGTGTCCCAGTTAAGACCAGTATTGATCTGCGTTTCACTGGTCAATATTTTTTCCTGTGATATAGAAACTGGAATTAAGTGGTTATGGTGTTAACCTATAGTTACTTAATGACTATTTTTTTTAAGAAAGTTTGTAGATTGACAGTAAAGTTGAGCAGACACTACAGAGTTCCCATATAACTTCTGTCCCCCAGAATCTCCCACTGTCCACATCCCTGCTGGAGTAGGTCACATGCTTCAACTGAGGAACCCAAAGCTGCTTGCTACTGTTCCCTGTCCAGTTTACACTGGGCCTCCTGGTGGTGTCACATCTTCAATGGCTCTGAGCAAATGTAAGATGACATCGGTAAGTCCACCTGATGGTTTCCATGGTACTATGCAGAGTAGTTTCCCTGTTTTAGGACTTCCTTCAAGCTCCTGCCCACTGCTGATCTCTCACTGACACTGCACAGCTCCATCTCCTTCCAGAACCACAGAGTGGGCAGCTCCTCAGGGGTTTCACTCAGAGATGTGCATGGGAGTTTCCTCTACATCTTTTCCCCTCAGAGCAGCTGCGTTCGCTTTTCCTTTCAGTGATGACAGAATGGCTTAGCAGCAGGAAAGCCTGCCATGTAAACCAACCAACCAACCAACCAACCAACCAACCAACCAACCAACCAACCAACCAACCAAAGTGGCCTGTGCTCAGCCCCTTCCTTTAAGAAGACACTTAGATGGGTCAACATTGTTAAAATTTAGAGCACGTGAGTGTTCAGCTTCCAAGCTGTGGTCATTGAGTTGCCCCTTATGCTGTGTGACTATAGAAAAAGTGTCCTTCTACCTGCACAGGGGCTCTGTTGGGGACGAGAACATGAAATACAGCGATGGTACCTTTAACTCACCCTGAGAGTGCTCCCCTGCCAGGTGCTAGCCAGTATCTAGTTGGCCCTTCACTGCAGACCTTATTTCTTGAAGGAATTTTGATAGTCCTAGAAAACATGGTTTGTATGTCCTTGTTTTTAAGATCAGAACCTCAGTTGAGAGAGGACTGATATTGTTACATGTCATCAAATCTCAACATAATCCGGGATCTAAGAACTGGGGAATGCCAATGAAATGTCTCCTCTGTCAGAGGATCAAGCACCATCTTTACAGAGATCTGTGAGATGCCATCTGGCCGATGTTCCCACCCCTGTCAGCATCAAGGTCAGTGTGTATGTTCAAGGTTGTATCGTGTCCTTAAAAGTTGAGCTTTGCTATCAACTGCTTTTAAGTAAATTAGATGCTTGTGATAGCATGTGAGGCTGAGCTCCAGCCACTCAGAGTGAGGCAGTGGACGTTTTTGCATTGGAAATAAAATTTAGCAGGACTGTGGCCAGGAGTCCATGGTCATCACTTGATTTTCAGCTATACACCCTTCTGCAGAAGTTAAGGTTTTTTTCTTTTGTTTGTTTGTTGAAATACTTTAGATCATGTGGTATTATCTTGAGACCTCAGATCCATTTCTAACACATTTTTTTTTCTGTTCTGATCCCAGTGCTTGAGTGAGGTCATGCTGTTCCCACCTGTTCTCCTGAGCTGAAAACACAGGTGTGTGTGTGTGTGTGTCTGTGTGTGTGTGTGTGTGTGTGTGTGTGCGTGCAAGCGTGCGCGCGTGTGCGCACATGCACGCTTGGGGATCACATGCACTTCCTATGTCAGTGCCTAAGACACACACTGAAGGAGACCTAATCTACACTGTCTTTCTGTTTCCCTCCAGAAAGTCTGAAGGATGGGTGCTCATGTATGTTCTCACTCTGACCCTCAGGAGAAGCAGGTGTCTGGTGTGCTTAACTGAACTGTGAGCTATAACTGAGCATGAGGGATGAAAGCAGACAGGGTTTTCTGTTTCTCCAAAAGCAGAAATTGTTCCTGGGAAGATTTAATCCATCAGACTCCATGCAGCCTTCCCTGCCATCCATCTGTGATTGATGACAAAGGCATTTGGGTCTCAATAAGGTGACCGGGTTGCTTTCTTTATTCATGGACTTTCTGCAAAAGGCCAGGGAAATAAAGTAGCTACATTGTGGTTAATATCCTTTCTATCCTTCTGCATCTTATTAGTTCTCAGCACTTGGTTCAAATTTTTAACATCCTGGAAGGTGTGTGGGCCAATGAGCCTCCTGCAGTCTCTTAGACATGCCACTTAAGGGCTCCTGGGGCACTGTCTCTTGAAGTCTTTGGCATTGCCTCTCTTGACAAGTGTGAGAGACTGCCAGAGTTCTTAGCCAAGTTCTTCATTTCCTGGATGGGAAAAGAGAGTGTGCTTTATGCAGAGCTACTCTGGGCCCTGGCAGCACTGATCAGAAGGGAGGTCTATGCTCCACATCTGACTGCAGGCTTCCTTGCACATGTGTTACTGGTGTCATTATGGCTCACTTCTGAAGCTTTACTGAGGAAGTGCTGCTACATAAAAGTGCACATATCGAATGTGTGTGTTGCGTGCATCTGGACACATGCAAACCTCCTTGGTACATAGGCTTTAAACACGGCCATCACCTCCAAAATGTCCTGTCGTTCTTTGGTGGTGGCTGTGGTGTACTGCTGTGTGTGTGTATTCATATCAATATGTGTATGTCTATGTATTATGTGTATGTTTATGTGTATATATGTGCATGCTAATATATTATGTATGTGCATATCTATTAGTATATATGTGAGTGCTGTATATACATATGATTATATATCTGTGTGTGAAGAACACCTCACATAAGACTTGTTCTTTCAGCATTCCTAAATGCACATAACATCTTGCCAACTCTATGCAGTTTGTGCAGAAGCTCTTTAGAACTCATTACCCAGCATTCCCGGAACTTGCACCCATCCGTCATCTCCAACTCCCCATCACTTCCCTTCTCAGCATCTTACATCATCACTCCATTCTCTGTCTCATGAGTTTGATGATCTTCAAGACCTTGGGAAATGTATTATACATATATTATATATAATGTGTATATGTGTATTATGTACATATATGCATATATGTGTATATATATAATGGAATACTAGTCTTTCAAAGTAAAGAAAGCAGCTGGGCATCGTCGCGGACACTTCTGGTCCCAACAGTCAGGAGGCAGCAGGAGGACTGGGCGGTCAAGGCCGGCTTCAGATAGGGAACAAGTCCAATTTAGCCTGGGCTGCATAAGACATTGTGTCAAATACAAAACAAGACAAAGTAAACAACAAAAAGGTTCTACTATTTTCCATAGCATGGATAATCTAGAAGACATTATAACCCAGGAGGCATCTCTGAATGAATTTTCTAAAACAGCCAAATGTAAGTTCTAGGCTTTTATTTTATCATTTTATTTTATTAAAATCTGTGTTGGGCATCATCTCAATAAACATTAGCGCTAACAGAATCATCACTATTCTAACTCCCACTTCACAGAGCAGGAAACTGAGGAAGATGGAGAGCTTTCTCTCGGTTGCAGAGCTTGTAAGCGACTGCCTAATGAGTGGGGCCTGCAGGAGCAGGTGGGACCCTGCAGCCTGTGTATTCTCCCAGTTGTCCGCTATACAGCAGTACCTCAGTCCTCCATGTCACAGAGACACTCCTGACAGCTGCCAGCCTTTATCACAGAGTCCAAGTGGCATGTTCTAGCTCCAGGCAGACTAGCACACACATAATCACCTTCTGCCTAAAGTTTAACTCTGTATCTGCTCTAAAGTTACTTCTTAAGAGTAATTTGTTTTAAAGTTCAAGATCCTTTGCGGATCTCAAAGGTAACCTTTTCTCATCACCATTGGTTCCTAGAGACCAGAAAATATTAACATTTTAACTCTTCAAAGTGTTATAGGAAGAGAGAAAGTTGGCTTTCTCATGCAAATCTCAGCCAGAGATATAGAACATGATTCTCAGAAAGAAGAGGGCCCTCAAGGATCCTTTTTACCTGGTCACACATGCCAAGGTTCCTGCGCCCTGGGCCAGTCTCAAAAGCAAGCAGGTGTGTTCAGCCTTCTCTGCTGTTTTGTGAAGGAAGGAAGGACGCTATGGGAAGGGGAAAGTTATCTTTGGTTTTAGAAGGAAGAGTGACAGTTTCTCTTCAATCATAAGAATCATTAGTGCGTTAGCAGTTGCTGTTACGGTTAGCGAGAAAAGTGAGGGGAGCACATAGTGGTCTTTCCCAGGCCCACATGCTGCTGCGCCTCTCAAGCCGTGTGAAGTTGGACGAGTGGCAGCCCTCCTGGGCTTCTTCCTGTTGAACCTGAGATGTCCCATGGTTGAGGTGGGAAGCAGATGCACGAACCTGAGCTGGAGGCAAAGGTAGAGTGGCCTGTCTGAGCCAGCAGAGGGCTGTGGGGGTGGTGGGCAGGCTCTGTTGGTAGTTCCCTCAGACAGTTCAGGCTGGTGGCCAGGGGCCATTGTCACTCTGGAGAAGAAAGAGTTGCCCTCACGGCAGCATCAGCCTTTGGACATGTTAGAACGTGGCTGCTCCTCCAAGCTCCTTAACTGTGTCAAAGAAAACACTCTTCAGAGACCCTGTGCAGCTCAGATGTTTGCACAAAAAACATCAGGCCTTCCTTCTTTGCTCTTCCCTAGTCAGGATGGATTCAGTACAGCCATGGTGTGTGTGTGTGTGTGTGTGTGTGTGTGTGTGTGTGTGTGTGTGTGTGTGTCCTGTGCTCTCATCTTCTCCATTTGGTATCACAATATGCAGGATCTAAAGGGCCTGCTAATAGTCCTGCTGGATTTAGCTCCCATCCAACACAAAACCTTTTCTGGCCAGCAGTCCAGGTTGAGTTTTCTTTTGGCCAGGCTTAGGGTATATACATTGAGCCACACATTTAGGGATCCTAGTTTCCTATGCATTTTTAAATTATCAGCCCCTCCAAAATCTTCCATTACAAGACCTACCAGGCTTATGCTTAGGGAATGGGGAAACCAGGTCTCTTAAAAGGAGACATCTCTGGGCCAAGGAGACAACCTAGTCACCAGGTTCAATCTCTAGAACCAGTGTAAACAAAACACGACTGGGTATTGTGGTACATGTTTGAAATGATGTTGCTGGGGAAGTGGAGGCAGGCAGATCCTTGTGGCTCACTGGTAGCCAGCCTAGCCTGCTTCAAGAGTTATAGGCCAAAGAGAGAGACTGTCACAAAGTAACAAGGTGGAGAGGTACCTGGGAAATAACAGTTGAAGTTATCTTCTGACCTCTACACATGTGCAAGCACACATGTGCACACATGAACATGTACACTCAGGTGCACATGTGGGCTTCTCTACATACAGAAGACAAAAGTGAAGCAGGTCAACTTTTGCCGATTTAAAGATAGATTTATTTGCTCAGCAGAACGGATTGTCAGGATGGTTTAATAAGACAAGCCTCAATGACAGGCAAATTCCCCTGGACAATTTGTCTTTATAATTTGATGTCCATTTTCCATGCAGATGAACAGCACAGTGATATTTGCTCCTGCAGATAAACTTAGAATTCAAGGCCCAGCTGCAGAATCACCTCGTTGGGGAGAGAACCACCCAGCTGCAGCCTCGGAATGGTCCAGGGCCAGAAGCTGAGCGCTCATGTGCTGTCCTTTGCCTTTGGGTTAAAAGACATCACTCATTTCCAAAACCACTCAATCCACATTTTCCCCCAAACCTCTCCAGTGAGGTAGATTTACGTACACATTTGTAATGTAGTTAGATTCTTTTGAAAAAAACAAAAAACAAAAAACAAACAAACCAAAAAACCAAACTTGTATGTTTATGCTACATGTGTGATGCAGATGTGTGTATATATGTGCATGTGCATGTATGAGTATGGCTATGCATCTGCCACAGCATGCACATAGAGCCTGGAGGACAACTTCTGGTGTCCCCCACCTTCCACCTTGTTTGAGATGGGGACTCTTGCTTTTGCTGCTGTGCACACCAGGCTAGCTGGCCCACAGCTTCTGGGCATTCTCCTGTCTTCCTCCCTCATCTCCAGGGGTGCTTCAGTCAGTGTTCTCTGCTGTGAAGAGACACCATGACCATGGCAACTCTTATACAGGAAACATTTAGTTGGGGCTGGCTTGTAGTTTTAGAGGTTCCATCTATTGCGTCATGGTATGGAACATGGCAGCACACAGACAGACCTGGTGCTGGAGAAGTTGTGAGTTCTACATCCAGAACCACAGGCAGTAGATAGAGACACTGAGCCCTGCTTGGGATTTTTGAAACACCAAAGCCCACCCCCAGTGACATACTTCTCCAACAAGGCCACACCTCCTCCAACAAGGCCACACCTCCTCCAATAAGGCCACACCTCCTAATCCCTATCAAATAGTGCCACCTGTTGGTGACCAAGCATTCAAATCTATGAGCCTATGGGAGCCATAGCTATTCAAACCACCACAAGGAATGTGAAGATTTTAGATGCATTGCTATTGTGCCTGAATTTACATCGGTTCTGAGGATCTGAACTCATGTTCTCACCTCTCTCAGGATCACTTCAAATCTTGGACAATCAGAGACCCGCATCATGGTTTGGTCCTTTCCAGACACCATATAAATGGATTCTTACAGTGTAAAGCCTTATCAACTGGACTTACTCCTTAGCAGCAGACATTCAACACTCATTCTTAGCTTTTCCTAACTCAGTGCCGCCTGCGTCTTATCAGCAAATAGTTTCCACAGTGTGGATGTGCCATTTGTTGAAGGGTGTTTTGATGGATCTCAGTCCTTGGCGAATACCAACAAGTGTTAGCTGGGAAGATCCTTGTGCAGGTTCGGGGATGGATGAATATTGTCTCATCACTTGGATAGATACCTGGCAGACACACTGATGGGTTTGGTGGAAGGCTGTGTTTAGCTTTGTCAGAGACAACATGGCAATGTGGCTTGGACACTTGCATTCTGTTAGTGGATTAGGAGTGCCATGTTCTCCAGCCTCCCCAGCCACCCCAGCTTCCCCAGCCTTTTGCTGATTTTCCCATCTTCCTGTTTTGTATTCTGTTATTTCTCCTGTGGCTATTAATTTATTCTGCTGAGGGATGTCTTTCTGTACACTGTGAAAACATGTTGTTCCCATTGGTTAATAGATAAGCTGCTTTGGCCCATGGCAAGGGAGCTTAGAGGCAGGCGGGAAATCCAAGGAGAGAAACAGGAAAGAGAAAAGTAGAGTCTGGGGAGACTCCAGCACCACCAGGAAGAAGAAAGATGTGAAAATACTGGTGAGCCACGGCCACATGGCAACTTATAGATAAATAGAAATGGGTTAAGATATAAGAGCTAGCCAGCAAGAGGCCTGCCATAGACCATACAGTCTGTAAATGATACTAACCCTCTGAATGATTGTTTTATAAATGGCAGCGGGACTGCAGGGCCGGGTGGGACCAGAGGAACCTTCAGACCTGTTATTCTTTGGGTTCACTTTGCTCTCCTTTATTTTTGCTGTAGCCAGGGTTGAACTCAGGACCCCACAGTGCTGCTTCAGTTCATGGCTGTGTCCCCTAGCATGCTTTGTTGTCCAGGGTTCTGTATGTGGAAAATTATGGGACCCATTAAAGATTTGCCCTCATTTTACAACATTTAGTGCCATAAAATTTTTCCTTTCAGCATTGTCTTGGATGTGTTCCTCAGCTTCTGATTTGTAAAATTACATATATTTTCTAAAAGTTAGAATTGTTTTTGTTTCTTGAGACTTTATTTATTTATTTATTTATTTATTTTTACCCAGAGATTATTTGGAGTAATATAATATAGCTTTGAAGTATTTGGGGCACTTTCTGTCATATTTCTATTTTTGTTTGTTTTGTTTTTATTTTTGTTTTGTTTTAGCTTGTCCCCTTGTGGTCAGGAACACATTCTATTTGGATTGTTCTGACCTTGCTGAGTGTTTCGTGTGTCCCAGCCTATGGTCTATTCTGGTAATTTCTGTTGGCATGTAGTGTGTTGTTAGGTGTTATCTGGTTTTCAGGTTGGCTGGATCCTGCTGTGTTTTCAGTTTAACTTGGTGCTGCTTCTCCTGTGGTTTGTTCCCCAAGGCTGCAGCTTTACATGGAGAATTTCAGCCACTGTTTCTTTAAGTATTTTTTTTTCAGTCTCATCCTTTTCTCCCCCTTCCAGGATCCCAGTAGCACAGATGTGAGCTATCTGCTGCAGCTACAGTTGTTTCCCAGGCTCTTGTAGTTTGCCATTTGTTTTACCTGCTGAGATTGTTGAATTTCCATTGTTCTGTTTTCTGGCTCACTACTTGCTTTGTTCCTTATGGTCTTGATGGCGGGGTGGTGGTGGTGGTGGTGGTGGTGGTGGTGGTGGTGGTGGTGTCTATCTATTGAACTTGTCTCCTTGCTATAATTTTTCAGTTCTCAAATTTCCATTTCATTTATACTTGTGTCTTCTAATTTCCGGCACTGGCCATAAGAAATATAACTAAGACATTAAGTCTCTGTTTTCTATGTGTTTGTTTCACACATGTTTGTGATTGCTGTTTGAAATCTTCTTAAGTCTCAGAGCCTTAGAATCCTTGATGCGCCATCCCATTGTCTGCCAGTGCTCATGGTGTTCCTCATCCTCCCTTTATTGCAGGCTGAAGTGACGTTGGTCCTTCACAATGATTCATTGCAATTGCCAATTAAAACAGACACTTTGGTATCATGGTCTGAAGTACTGGATCTTGTCTAAGTTGTCTGCCTTAGCTACATTCTTTGACACAGCTCAGATAGAGTGTGGGTTGCAGACCCGACCTCTAGGCAGGGTGTGAGACCTCCTCATGTGATTTCAAGGCCACCACCATGGGAGGGCCTGGTCATCATAGGGGCTTTCTGGTAGGTCTTCCTGGACAGACGCCATGCCAGCAAGAAAGGAAGGGCTCTGACCTGCTGTCAGGTGTGGGTGGAAGCCCCAGTTCTCTGTCTTCATTTACATTGGTGAAGGGGGACACTTACATGTGGAGGGTGGTGTGGAAAGTTCTGGAAGTCAATTTGATGTTCTCTGGCATTATCCCAGTGGGAATGTTGTGGTGTCTTGTCATGGTTTTACAGGGGAGGAGGGATGGGCTCTTTGCTGGGCTTTGCAGCATAGTGTCAGTGTGGACATGTTTTTTCTGTGGTATCTGGTGGATGTAGAGCAGCTATTGCTGAAGGCTTTCTGTCCTAGGCCACCTCCACCTCCTTTGACTGGATGGCTGAGGACAGAAAGCCTTCGCAGTTTCTGGCTTGTTACCATCTTCAGCCTTCAATCTGGAATATGTGAACTTAGAAGGAAATCCAGAGACTCCTCAGATCTCATGCTCTGAGATCTGCTTTATTCCTCCTTTTCAGTCTTCCTGCCTTTGCTTTACACCTAATGCCCTGGATTTGAACTTTGAGGAAAGTGTATTAATTTCATCTTCCTCAAAACAAAGGTTTAATCTAATTTTTACCATTTTTTTTGTCAATTTGGTTTAGGCTTAATTTAATCTTTAAAATTTTATTTTTAAAGTTTTATTTTACTTCTAAATTGACCAACAGATATACATATTTATGGGGTACAATATTTATGTCTTGATACATATCTGCCCTCCAGACCAAGAAACTAAGAGTAATTAACATATTAATCAGTGCCATTATTTATAACTCCTTTTAGCTAGAATTTATAAACACCTTTTCTTTCTTTCTTTCTTTCTTCTTTTTTTCCCCCCAAGACAGGGTTTCTCTGTGTAGCTTTGGAGCCTGTCTTGGAATTCATTCTGTAGACCAGGCTGGCCTCGAACTCACAGAGATCTGCCTGCTTCTGCCTCCCAAGTGCTGGGATTAAAAGCGTGCACCACCACCTCGAGTTATAAAGACCTTTTCTTTTCACTATTTTAAGTACACAATACATCAGTGTGAACTGTAGTCATCTTGCTGTACAACAGGGCACTGGAACTTACTTAACTGTAGCTTTGTATCTCTCAGCCAATGGTTCCCCTTCCCATATACGACACCCTCAGCCTACTAATCACCGGCATATGTCCTTTTGGGACTGTGACCTTTGAAAATTTCACAGTAAGTAAAGCAGTTTGACCTTGTCTCTTGGTATCTGACTTTCTTCACTTCATTAATGTCCTCTAGGCTCATACATAGTTACAGGGTTCTTCTCAAGGACTGGATAAGTATTCCACTGTGTATGTATACCACATTTTAAAGAGCTTCTTGAACTGATAGACAACAAGGCTGATTTCACATCTTGACTGTGGTGAAGAGGGCCTCAGTGAGCAGGAGATGCAGCTATCTCTTAAACATACTGATTTCTTATGGAAAACCTGCACAGGGAAGGAATACAAGGAGAACCAGAGCATATGGTGTCATGCCTGTTTGGACCGGCTGTTGTCAGAGAGATGATGATAACCAATGGTAAGGGTGCTGAGAAAGGCTTACTGTTGCTGCTATTAAAATTAGTACAAGTTGTTTAAAAAACAAACAGTGTGAAGATTCTTCCAAAAAACAAAAACATAGAATTAGCAGGTGCTTCTTTTCATTTCCTAGGGTGGAAGCTTAGATTGTCTATTTTAGTTTTCTTCTTTGATAATATATGCATTCAATGCTATAAATGTCCCCCAAATCCTGTTTACAACAATTCCCTAAAATCTTAGTAATTTTTATTTTTATTTAGTTCAAACAACACTTTAATTTCCCTTGGAAACTTTTGTCCAGAGATCATTTGTAAGTATATGATTTAATTTACTTATCTTAGAGGCTTTTGAGCTGTGCTTTGGTTAGTCTTCGAGCATACGTTGAATGACCCTGTAAAGTGTGTTGAGCTGTTCTTCTGACCCAGCCTGTGGCCTGTCTTGGTGAATGCTTCATGTGAGCACAAGGTACATAAGCTAGTAGATGAATGATTTTGTAAATAGCCATTAGATTAGTTTACAGATAGTGAGGCCAGCTTATCTTGGTTGGTTTTCTGTCTACTTGACCGATCAACTATTGATGGGCATTCAGTGTCTCCACTGAACGTATAGCTCAATATTTCAGCTATATTGGATAGCCAACGTGCCCTAAAGATCTACCTGTCTCTGCCCTCCGAGCACTGGGATTATAGATGTAAACTTTTGCACCTGGCTTTTCTGCCTTATTTTTAACTTAGAGTTTTAATATTACATGCTTCTGTCTTTTACCTGTCTTATATCAACTGCATGTTTAGTTTTTAATGTTAGTATTGAGAGTTCTAGAGAATACAACATAATTTTAACTGACATCTGTCTCCTTCACCACAGCATTCATTATGGTACTCCTTGAGTAGTATAGCTACATAGCAGAATGTTCTCGATCCTGCTACACTGTGATATAGATCTATGTGGTATAGTCACCCCATACATTGTTGTTATTAATGTTATGGACTGGTGTGTGTGTGAGTGTGTGTGTGTGTGTGTGTGTGTGTCTGTGAAGAGTAAATTGTCTTATTTTGCTTTTGTTTAATTATTCTCTGATACTCGGTTTTTGGAGATCTAAATTTCTATCCAACATCACTTTCCTTTCTTCCCTAACATTCATCATCATTCCTGTGTTCACATTTGTCATCTCTCCTGTGGAAACATTCATACTCTCTCCTGTGGTAACTCCCATCCTCTCTCCTGTGGAAACATTCATCCTCTCTCCTGTGGTAACTCCATTCCTCTCTCCTGTGGTAACTCCCATCCTCTCTCCTGTGGTAACTCCCATCCTCTCTCCTGTGGTAACTCCCATCCTCTCTCCTGTGGTAACTCCCATCCTCTCTCCTGTGGTAACTCCCATCCTCTCTCCTGTGGTAACTCCATTCATCTCTCCTGTGGTAACTCCCATCCTCTCTCCTGTGGTAACTCCCATCCTCTCCTGTGGTAACTCCCATCCTCTCTCCTGTGGTAACTCCCATCCTCTCTCCTGTGGTAACTCCCATCCTCTCTCCTGTGGTAACTCCCATCCTCTCTCCTGTGGTAACTCCCATCCTCTCTCCTGTGGTAACTCCCATCCTCTCTCCTGTGGTAACATTCATCCTCTCTCCTGTGGTAACTCCCATCCTCTCTCCTGTGGTAACTCCATCCTCTCTCCTGTGGTAACTCCCATCCTCTCTCCTGTGGTAACTCCCATCCTCTCTCCTGTGGTAACTCCCATCCTCTCTCCTGTGGTAACTCCCATCCTCTCTCCTGTGGTAACTATCATCCTCTCTCCTGTGGTAACTCCCATCCTCTCTCCTGTGGTAACTCCCTCTCTCTCCTGTGGTAACTCCATCCTCTTCTCCTGTGGTAACTCATCTCTCTCCTGTGGTAACTCCCATCCTCTCTCCTGTGGTAACTCCCATCCTCTCTCCTGTGGTAACTCCCATCCTCTCTCCTGTGGTAACTATCATCCTCTCTCCTGTAGTAACTATCATCCTCTCTCCTGTGGTAACTCCCATCCTCTCTCCTGTGGTAACTCCCATCCTCTCTCCTGTGGTAACTCCCATCCTCTCTCCTGTGGTAACTCCCATCCTCTCTCCTGTGGTAACTCCATTCATCTCTCCCGTGGTAACTCCCATCCTGTCTCCTTTGCTGACTCCCATCCTCTCTCCTGTGGTAACTCCCATCCTCTCTCCTGTGGTAACTCCCATCCTCTCTCCTGTGGTAACTCCCATCCTCTCTCCTGTGGTAACTCCCATCCTCTCTCCTGTGGTAACTCCCATCCTCTCTCCTGTGGTAACTCCCATCCTCTCTCCTGTGGTAACTATCATCCTCTCTCCTGTGGTAACTATCATCCTCTCTCCTGTGGTAACTCCCATCCTCTCTCCTGTGGTAACTCCCATCCTCTCTCCTGTGGTAACTCCCATCCTCTCTCCTGCACTGGGCCTGTGGTGATTTTCCCCTTTGTTTATGTTCATCTGGTGAGGACATTTATGTATGAAGGACAGTTTCCCCCAGTCCGGAAGTCCTTGCTTGTGGCTCTTCTTAGTCCCATGAGCATTTCTCTGCACTCTCCTCTCCTTTCCCGCCTCTGCTGAGTTTGCTCCTGTGACACACATTCCTGCTTCTGTGCTGGCTGCACCCTGCCAGCTCCTCACCTTTGTCTTCCAAGATGGTTCCTTTCCCTGGGTTTTCTGAAATTTGATATTTGATGCCGAGGAGGCTTCATTTCTGCCCCTTGTTCTTTTCTTTCCTTTAGGTTACGTATCCTTTCTGTTCTCTGACCTTCCGGGTACTGTGGCTTAGTGTCTGCTGTTAAGTATGGGAAGGTTTTCTGTCATCTCTGACACTTCTAATACGTTTTCCGCTCTGCTTTCTTACTGACTTCCTTCTGCTATCCCAGTCACCTGCACTTCTTTGCTATTGGGTGAGGAAGAAAACCCGAGAGGACTGTATGGGAAGCATTTCCTTTCCCTGCTGGAAAGCTCTGCCAAGCCTTTGTGGGCAGGCTTGTGTGGTGGCGGCCACCTTGGGCTGCTTGTTCAATGCTTGCTCTTCTCCTCCTGCCAGACCTATAAGTGCATCTCTCTCAGACCATCATCATGAAAGCTTGGTAGGGCTCCTGGAAGGAAAGCCCACAAAAGCATGGCCTGGCCTCACCTCCAACACTGTTGTCCTCAGAACTTGCCTGCTCTTCAAACTTAGTACCAAGCTGACTCATCCAGATGGCCATCTGGGGATTTGCTGTGGTCCCAGCAGCTTTTGCCCTGGGTGACAGACCCCAGTTTAGACTTTTCACATGTATCTGTCTTTCTGGAATCTTGGTGATAGTTTGCCTGACACCTCTGTTCTCTGAGAAGACCAATAAAAGTCATTGATTTGCTTTGTTTAATGTTTTTCTTATATAAGGGATGATTTTCAATCTTTCCACTCCTTGGAATTGAAACTGGCAATCATTCACACTACATTTTTCACATGGCTTGTGTGAGTTCATTAAAGAAAAGGCAATGTCCTCAGGACCTGGAATGCTAACTGGAAAAAGGTCAGATTCAATGGTGGCCCATGATTGTATAAATTAATTGCTTGCTGGGGATAGTGTTGCTCTTATGTATTTAAAAAGGTGAACTGGAAGTTTGGAGAGTAAGCAATCTTCCTTACTAATCAGTAAAAGACTATCCCAGAGACACTCACCTAGATTTCATAGTCTTCCTGTGTGACAGGAGCCATTAAGTGCACTGTATTTAGTATATAGATGCTGTGCTTATCATGGGAAGTGTGGGAAGTGGGAAGCTCTATATGCTTATGTCATAACTACATTTGCAGAGGTTTTTTTTGTAGACTACATTCTACGTTGTATAAATAATGTGTTCTTGCTTGAAGGGGAAACTACCTGTAGTGTCTCACTGGGCCATGAGTTATTAAATAAGCAAAATTGTGTGGTAGGATTAGGAGCCATCTCCTAAGATGAAGCTAGAGGTATTGTGGGTCTGAAAAATCCCCCTTTAAAATGAAAAATGTAGGGTTAGAAAGATGACTCCATTGTTAAGAGTTCTAGAGCAGTTGAGTTTGGTTCCGCACCCATACCAGGCAGCCCCTGACATCCTCTTGTGACATTCTGTAGATACCTGTCCTCACATACACGAAACCACATATAGACACATGTGGGCATGTAATTTAAAAATAAAATAAAAATCTTAAAAGGAAAGAGGTTCTATCCTGTATTTTGTACCCCCAATAAGAAGTTATTGGTACCTGTGGGAGTGACTAGGTCGTTGACTCTTTTAAGCACCTTAGCCTGGGCATTGGTCACTGATGGCATTTGTTGCCCTTGTCTGAGTGTCCTGTCTTTTCTCATCCTTTGCATGGTCCTGAAAATGGGACCTATTTTTTTATTTGTGTTGTTCCTCTTAGAGCACCATGAATACAGTGTTTTAGAAGGAAGGGCATGCTGGGAGAAAAGATGCCTGTATCACATGCAGAGTGGCAGGTGGCAGTGTCTCAGCTTGAAGGTTTGCATGTCAAAACCGAACAGCTCTTCAGAATGTGCTCAGGGCCATGTGCCTGCTGGAATTTCTTGTTTTGGAAGGACAGTACTAACCAAGAGAAACAGGATGCACCAAGATGCTTTCAAAAGTTAATGGCTCAATTAAGTCCTTCAATTAGGTAATGATGCTTAAGTCTCATAGAGACGTGCCTTTAGTGAAGCCACTCAAGTGCATTTCAAACTTCAACAGTCACAGCATGCTGGTCACAGATGCCCAGGACTCATTGTGGGACAATCAAAGCAATGAGAGCTAGAGGTGACTGCGTTTTCTCATCTATCATCTGATACACAGCAGAGACCCAGAGAGAGAGGCTACTTCCTTGCAGCTATAGGTGTCGTTCATTTCTATTAGCTTGTAACTTTGCTCCCCTTGAGTTTTCTAGGACATAATTGTGGAGGTGAGTGGGGAGGCCTGGAGAGTTGGTGTGGGAGATCATGG